>NW_006299714.1:1001977-1016250 GCF_000327345.1 Myotis davidii
ATGTTGCAAATCTGCTGGCTGAAGTCAGGTGGTATTTGTTACAGAGTTTCTGAAACTGCCAGCTCAGAGGCTGTTGGTTTCCTCTGTCACTGAAGCAAGCAAGCCTCATGTTAGTTTCAAGCTGCCTGGCTGCCGGCCGCCATCTTGGCTGACAGTTAATTTACATATCTCACTGATTAGCCAATGAAAAGGGTAGCGGTCGTACGCCAATTACCATGTTTCTCTTTTATTGGTGTAGATTTAGACAACTGCCATACAAGTTAATGCATTTATGGAGCACTTTTTGTATATAAGGCCTATACAAAATGAAATGAGATATATAGAAAAGTAAGGTATAACATAACCAGCATTACCTAAGAAATAGAAAACAAGGGTAAGAAGAGTACCATAACAACTATGCAGCTTTAGGAAAGTGCCACAAGGAAAATACAACATCTTGGAGCAGGAAGAAAGTCAAAGGTGGGATAGACAAAGTTATTTGGGGAAAATAAGGAAAAATTCTATGGAGAAGATGGAATTGGGTTTGGAAGAAAGGGTAGCAATTTTAAAGACAGGACAACCAGATTCATAGAGAAAGCTACAGAAATGACAGCACTAGAGAGTATGTGGTTCATTTGGGAAGACACAGATAATCCTGCTTTTGGGAATAGCAGACCATAAAAGTTTATACTCTGGAAGGCCTTGAAAGATCCATGCTGAGAAATGTGAACTTAATGCAGAAGTTTGGGGAAGCCAGCAGAAGGTTTTTGAATAAGGAAGTAACATTCTTACTGTAATCACAGTGTAGGTATGCATTCTTGCTATTTGTGATTGGAAATTTTTTTTTAAAATATATTTTATTGATTTTTTACACAGAGGAAGGGAGAGAGATAGAGAGTTAGAAACATCGATGAGAGAGAAACATCGATCAGCTGCCTCCTGCACACTCCCCACTGGGGATGTGCCCGCAACCCAGGCACGTGCCCTTGACCGGAATCGAACCCGGGACCCTTCAGTCCGCAAGCCGACGCTCTATCCACTGAGCCAAACCGGTTTTGGCTGTGATTGTAAGTTTGATAAATGCCATGGAAAGGGAAGTGTAGCATAGTACTCTGGTAATATAGCAGGGACCCTTTGAAGAGGGTCAAGGAAAACCTACCTAAGGAAATGATGTTTAAGATGGGACATGAATGCCTCCACTGCCGCACACTGCGTTGCTGACGCCCGCCATGTTCCACACCGCTCCCTAGTGGTCAGCACACGTCTAACTCCCAGTCAGACTCCCACCCATGGAGACAATGTGCATATTAGCCTTTTATTGTATAGGAGGATATCTGTGTGTGGTGTGTGTGTGTGTGTGTGTGTGTCTTAAAGAAAAACATTGAAAGTTTTTGACATGGTACTTTAAAAATATGATTTTGACCACAGTATGTTGTTGGTAGAGATATAAGAGGACAAAGGGTCAGTGAAGATGTCATTGTATTTGTTCAAGTGAGATTTAAAGAGGGTGTGAGCTAGGGTGGTGGCAGAGGATATTTGGAAAGAGGGGTATGTGAGAAAAATAATAGTGTATTTGTTCCACATAGCCTTTTTGAATTGTCCTGACCCACCCAATCCTTGACTTTAGGTCAAGTCTCCAGCTTAGTGGTCTGGGCAGTCTCATCAGACTCTTTCTCCAGTCTGTCCCAGGCACTGTAATAGTGTCTCTCTGGTTTGAACCTTTGTCTTGTCTTAGCCTGAAATATGTTTCCTCTGGCTTTTCTCAGACTTTTCTGCCCTTTGGACCTCGATTTTTTTAAAAAAAAAATTCTTTATTGATTAAGTTATTACATATGTGTCCTTATCCCCATTACCCACCCATCCCCCCCCTCACTCATGCCCTCACCCCCCTGGTGTCTATGTTCATTGGTTATGCTTATATACATGCATATAAGTCCTTTGGTTGATCTCTCCCCCTTCCCCCACTCTCCCCTACCTTCCCTCTGAGGTTTGACGGTATGATCATTCTTTCTCTGTTTCTGGGTTTGTTTTTGTTCATCAGTTTATGTTGTTCATTATATTCCATAAATGGGTGAGATCATGTGATATTTATCTTTCTCTGACTGGCTTACTTCACTTTGCATAATGCTTTCCAGTTCCATCCATGCTGTTGCAAATGGTAAGAACTCTTTATTTTTTACCACAGCGTAGTATTCCATTATGTAGATGTACCTCAGTTTTTTAATCCACTCATCTACTGATGGGCACTTAGGCTGCTCGATTTTTTTTTAAACTTATTTTTTAAAATATATTTTTACTGATTTCAGAGAGGAAGGGAGAGGGGGAGAGAGAAACATCAGTGATGACAGAGAATCCGATTGGCTGCCTCCTGCATGTCCCACACAGGGATCCATCCCCAAACCTAGGTCTGTGCCCTGACCGGGAATTGAACCCGATTGGCTGCCTCCTGCATGTCCCACACAGGGATCCATCCCAAAACCTAGGTCTGTGCCTGACCGGGAATTGAACCGTGACCTCCAGGTTCATAGTGGACCTTGATTTTTCTATGGGGTGGGCTTACTCCTGAGACCCTTTCAGTGCGAGGGATCTGGATGGAAGGAGAATCTGAACACCTGGTTACTGATTAATGTGAGGAGGAGGGAAGGCAGGATGGGACCTGGAGGGAAGAAGGAATCAGATGGTGAGTCCAAGGTTTAGAGTTTGGGTTACTGGATCAAGTGCATTTTTACTATAATACTTAATAAAGTAGACTCAAATACAGCTTTTATTGAAATATCCTGGATTTGTGTAAGGTATATTTTTATGTAATTTTTGTGATGGAAATCCTATATAATAAAAGGCTAATATGCAAATTGACCAACCGGTGGAACAACCGGTCGCTATGACACTCCCTGACCACCAGGGGGCAGACGCTCAACACAGGAGCTGCCCCCTGGTGGTCACTGTGCTCCCACAGGGGGAGCAGTGCTCAGCCAGAAGCCGGGCTCACAGCTGGCGAGTGCAGTAGCAGTGGTGGGAGCCTTTCCCACCTCCACAGCAATGCTAAGGAGGGCACAGGATGGGCTGAGGGACCCCCAACCAGTGCATGAATGTTGTGCGCCAGGTCTCTAGTATTATATATAAAAAAAGGTAATTTGAGAATCTTCTCTTTAAAAGGAAGCCAAGTTTTAAATTACAGGCAAACCCTAGCTGGTTTGGCTCAGTGGATAGAGTGTCAGAGCTGCGGACTGAAAGTTCCTGGGTTCACTTTTGGTCAAGGACACATGCCCGGGTTGTGGGCTTTATCCCCACTTGGGGGTGTGCAGGAGGCAGCCTCCCATCATTGATGTTTCTATTTCTCCCTTCTTCTCCCTTCCTCTCGGAAATATATTTTTTGAAAAAGTTTTTAAAAAGATATGGCATTTTTCCACTAAGTGAAGGTAATGACATTCCAGAATGATCTTCATATACACACACACACACACACACACACATTATACATATATATATATATATATAAATTACAGGCAAGATAGTATTTGGGGAAATTGAAAAGTCACCGTGGCTGCCGTAGAGAGCACCGGGGGAAAGTGGCTACAGGTCTGAGGCATTGGGAAGATAATGTCCCTAATCCTAACCTCAAATCATTGTTCTAAGTTGTGCTCTCTATAGTTCAGATTCAATAGACACTAATTTGATGTGTAAAGTCAATAGCGTCATTGCTTCCTCCATCTTCTTTCTTTTGTGTGGAATTTGGCTGCATCATCATCATTATTATTATTTTTAATAGACAGTCTTTTCCAGAGATATTGGGTCCAAAGAGGCAGTGATGCTGCCAGGACCAGTTTGTTGAAGGGAGTTTGGTACCTATAACTTAATTAATTGGATGTCGTCTGCATTTTGAAGTCTTCCAGGAAGAATCTACGTGGTTTAAAATAAAGATGTTCTTTACTTCAAGGCCTTATAGAGGGTCTGTGTTTGGAAACATTTCAGGCCATTGTTGAACATCTTTCTATTTAAATAGCTCTAGTCAACTGGATAAGGAGATCAGAGTCTGAGCTGTAGGCCCATGAAATGTTTATTTACAGACAACCAAATATAGCTCATATGTCCCTTTAGAGACACATCAAAAATGCAGTCCAGTAAGAATCACTGCCTTGTTTTAGGAGTTTTGATGGTTGTGTCATATTAATTAATTGCCTGTTGAGCCAGGATTTTTGAAATAATGCCTTCATGTGCTTTGGATTCAGTAATTTAGATTATGGACTGTAAATCATTCGCTCTGCATGGGCTGTTAAACGTCCTTCCCACACACCCAGTGGGGTATATAGTCTACCTACTGCAGAGATGTAGACCTTCTGAATGCTGAAGCTACAGAACGACAAAGCATTTTCAGTGTGGTCAGCATAGTTTTTTAGAGAATATTTACTGGATAGTGTCATACGAAGTCTGATGGTAAATAAGGCCGCTCTGACTTGTTAGCTTTTATTCTCCACTGTTCAGATTGGACTGTTACCCTTCTGGGAGCTGAGAGATTAATGCAGGCCTCTCTTCTCTGACATTCCCTTCTTTGTTTCCTTTTATTTGTTTACTTTCTTTGAATTAGACTGCCTCATCTACTTTTAGATTTTAAGTCCCCAGAGGCAGGGACTGTGTCTAGGTTGGTTTTATGGAGAACACTCAGCATATTGTGGGGGGTGTTATAAACATGCCATCTGTGCCAATTTAAAATTCAGTTTCAGACCTTTCAGTACTTTTCTTTGTGTTTAGCTGGTTATAGAAATCTGAACTAGAACAGTCCATGAAGTACACATTTTTGAGAACTGACAGTGCTTTTATGGTCCCGGTTCTAATTCAGGGACAATAACTTATAATCTATTTTTAATTACTACATCATATATATTTTTTAAATTTTAAATGCCCTATTAGTTTTCTATTTTATTTTATTTGAGTGTTAATCATGTTAGAATAGCAAATTGAATCACTGACACAGAGTGCTTTTATCTGGGGCATACTTTCTCCACTTTGATGATAATTATTGATTGATCTATGTTTAGGCGTAAGGTTGGTTGATTTTAAGTTTACTTTATCTCAAAGAAGAAATTGGATCAGCTATGTATTTCCATTTTAGATTTTAAAAGTCACTAGAAATAAAACAGATACACACATACACACACAATATATGTACATATACACAGTGTGTTTACTATAACAAGTCCTTTTCCTATATGGATTTAGAACTAGTCTCATTACTTGATAGCCATCTTTGACAGTATATGAATTCTACATATTTCTTTTAAGTATGTATCTTATTTGCAGCGTTATGTACAATAGCCAAGGTTTGGAAGCAGCCCAAGTGCCTATCAGTAGATGAGCAGATAAAAAAGCTGCAGTACATTTACAGAATGGAATACTACTCAGCCATAAAAAAAATAAGAAAATCTTACCATCTGTGACAGCATGGATGGACCTGGAATGTATTATGCTAAGTGAAATAAGCCAGTCAGAGAAAGACAAGTACCATAGGATTTCACTTATAAGTGGAATCTAATGAACTAACAAACAAAATAGAACAGACACATAGATACAGAAAACAGACTGACAGCTGTCAAAGGACGGGGGGTTGGGGGTTGGGTGAAAAAGTTGAATGGTTTAAGCAAAAAAAAAAAAATAGAAAGAAAAAGAAAAAACTTAAAGACACAGATGACAGTTTGGTGATTGCAAGAAGTGGGTGGGGGTAGGTAGAAGAGGGTAAAGGGAGGATAAATGGTGACTGAAGGAGACTTGATGTTGGGTGGTGAACACCATACAATATACAGATGATATATTATAGAACTGAACATCTGAAACCTATATAATTCTATTAACCAATGTCACCCCAATAAATTAAATAAAAATTAAAAGAAAAAGACAGAAGAAAGTACATTTACGGAATGGAATACTACTTGGTAAAGATGTAAAGCAACTGGAGCTTTCACATGCTACTGGTGGAAGAGGAAAAGTTTGACCGTTAACACTAAATGTGAACATAGGGATACTCCATGACCCAGAATTCTACAGCCAGATATAGTCCCAGAGGTGGAATTACTGGGTCATAAGGCAGTTCTAGTTTTAATTTTTTTGTGTGGTAACTCCATACTGTTTTCCACAGTGGCTGTACCGTTCGCATTCCCACCAACAGTGCACAAGGGTTCCCTTTTCTGCACACCCTCGCCAGCACTTGTTTGACTTATTCATAATAGTCATTCTGACAGGTATGAGGTGATATTGTGGTTTTAATTTGCATTTCTCTGACGATCAGTGACATTGAGCATCTTTTCATATGTCTATTGGACATCTGTATGTTCTCTTTGGAGAAGTGTCTATTCAGATCCTTTACTCATTTTTTTAATTGGATTGATGTTTTTTTGATGTTGAGTTGTATAAGTTCTTTATAAATTTATATGTATCTGATACCCTTATCAGATGTATCATTGGCTGAATATGTTCTCCCATTTAGTGAGTTGTCTTTTCATTTTGTTGATGGTTTTCTTTGCTGTGCAAAAATCTCTGTCTTCTTCATTTTAACAATCTGTTGGATAGGTGGTGGCATAACATTTTGGTTTTAATTTGCATTTCCTTGATGGCTCATGAAGCTGAGCCACTTCCGATATGTACTGGGTGGGGCAAAAGTAGGTTTACAGTTGAGAATATGCAAAAACAATTTATTCTTGTATTATTTTCAATGTTAACAGCTGTAAGCCTACTTTGGCCAAACCCTGTGTATTGGCCATTTGAATAGGCACTTTTATAAAGTGCCTATTCAAGTCTGCCTTTTAAAAATTTATCTGCAGGAATTCTTTTTTGTCAGATACATCCTATTTGGTGGCTTGCCTTTTCACACTTTAAATGTGTCTTTTAATGAACAGATGTTCTGAATCTTAATCAAGTCCACATTTTCCACTTTTCTCTCATGATTAGTGTACTTTGTGTCCTCTTTAAGAAATCTCTGCCTTCCCAAAAGTTATGAAGATATTTTATGTTTTCTTTCAAAAGCGGTATTTTTTTTTTACCTTTTATATTTAATCCTACAATCTAGTTAGAATTGATTTTTTTGTATGATTTGAGGTAGGGAGGAAGGTCAAGGTTCACTTTTTCCCCCATATGGATACCCAGTCACTCTAACACCATGTACTGAAAAAATGTTCCTTCTTCCTTCACTAGAATGTCATTGTCTTTACTTTTACTTTTTGAATTCCACATTTGCCGTTGTTTTCTTTCCATTCTCAGCACATTGATGAAATCAAGTTAAAATAAGTGCCTATTCTCCACTCAGATGTCAAACACTGTCACTTGCTTCTACATCAAGTGCTATGTGTTCATTCAAACAGTGATACCATCCTAGGTTGGGCTTGAAAGGTTATGTTGTCTACTTCTTTTTTCATGTGGTTTTCAGTAATGGAGCTTTGTCGAGCCCCAGAGGGCCCCACTCATATTGAGGTTTGTTTGAATGGCACCCCTTGGAATTGGCGCACACAGCCCGTGTGACAGAATGCAGCAGCCCTGAATGCTATTTGTAATAATTGGCAAATACAAAAAAAAATTATTAACTTTTACTGTGCTTCAGCAATCTACCTGCTAACAAATACGGGTTGTTTTTATTTAAGGTCGGTATTGTGTAGTGTGGGTAGAGTAGGAAATGAATTCTGAGGCATCCCATGTGGCTTTTCAGAATTGACCATATCTGATAACTTTACTTTTTAATGTTTCACATTTGTGTGCATTTTTTATTTAGAAGGTAGTTTGTGTCAGTGAAGGTATTTATACCAGTTTTTTACTGCATCACATTTCTATCCTAGGGAGAGCTTTCTTTCCTGGATTCCCAAGTGTATCTGAACTGTACTGAACACATTCAAATGATAACCCTTAGGGTTTATAGCTTCTCTTACATGTATTTTCCTGGAGATACAATTACTTTTGAGTTTCTAAGAATCCAGAGGGCCTCTTTCCTATACCTTTTAAATCACATCTTAGAAAGTTATGCCCCCCCAACCCCCGTCTCCCAAATCAGTTCTCCTTGAATTTCACGCCCAGTTTAATCATCAACAAAATGTGCCTGACCAGTGATTTGTGAGAATGTTTATTAGCATCATAATCAGATACAATTAAATTAAACCTCTGCAATATAGGGGAGTGTAGAGTTGGGATGAGAGTATCAATCAGAATCCTGATCCCTCTTAGGAAGGATCTGGAAGTGCTTCATTAACTTCTGCTCTGGTTAGTGCAGCTGCTTAAACTGAGCATGGAACAACAACAGCAACAAAACATCTCTGTGTCACAAACTGCAGCTCTGTCACCAAGGATTGCCCGTGGTTGGAAGATTGGGTCAGCTCAGCACAAACCCCTAACTCCTCTAAGAAAAGCAACCCAAGCTGTGTCCCGAAAGCAGGTCACGGCATCCTAAGTAAACGATAAAGACAGACTATTTAGAGTCTTGAGGTCTTCTAAACTGGAAAAACCAAAACAAACATTTCTAACAGAATCTCATACATTCTGTAAATTGAAAAGAGCTGTGGCAGTAGCATGTATTTTATTTTTAAGATTTTTAAAAATTATTTTGAGAGAGAGAGAGAGAAACATAGATGTGAGATTGAAACATTGACTTCACAAAAAGGTTCTCAAACATTTTGGTCTGTGGGCCCCCCTTATATTAAAAGTATTGAGGGCCCCAAAGAGTTTGTATGGGTTGTAGCATTAATGTTTGCCATATGAAAACTAAAAACAAATTTAAATATATTTAGAATTTAGAAATAATGATAAACGCATCACATATTAACCTAAATAACATTTTTATTAAAAAGAACTATATTTTCCAACAACAACAAAAAAGTAGAGTTGCATTGTTTTATACCTGTTCAGATCTCATCATTAGGTTTATAGTGACAGTTGGATTCTGACATCTGCTTTTACATTCAGTGTTACTATATCATGCCATTAAACTGAAAAATGCCACTGTATAGTCATGAGATATTGGGAGTGAAAGAGGCAGATGACCTCTTAGTTTTATTATGAAATTAATTTTGATCTCACAGACCTCCTAAAAGTGTTTTAGAAAACCCAAGAGGGTTCTTTGGAAAATACTGGGCACGTTTGTGAGGGTGAACCCAATTGAAAGTGTAACGTTGAGACAAGATAATGAAAAGACTTAGGTTGGTTGAGTTTGATCTTTAATATGCAATGAGGAGCCACTGAAAATTTCTAAGTAGAATAATGAAATGAATAGAGTTGTGCTTTTAAAATATTATTATGTAAGTAATGCATAGAGTAATGGGAAGCAGTTATAGTTAAAATATAATTAATTTACTATGGCAAGCAATGTAATGGATATTGAAGTAAATATATTGTAGTACTCTTCATCTGACTATGTAAGAGTCAGAAAGAGAAGAATCAAATCAGTGCTGCCCTAGCTGGGCAGTTCAGTTGGTTGGAGTGTTGTTCGGTACGCCAATGTTGGGGGTTCGATCCCCAGTCAAGACACATACAAGCATCAACCAGTGAATGCATAAGTAAGTGGAACAACACATTGGTGTTTCTCTTTCTCTCCCTCTCCCTCTCCCCTTTCCTTAAAATCCTATATAATACGAGCCCAATATGCAAATTGTCCCCTGGACTGGGAGTTCAACCAGGGTGCAGGGCCGGTCAGCCAACCCTGCTCCTGATCAGGCCCCCACCCCACCCCCCATCGGCACAGGTCAGCTGGACCCCACCAGTGCACGAATTCATGCACAGGGCCTCTAGTCAATAAAAAATCCTGAGATTTTGAGCCTGGTGACTGGGAGATTAGTATTTCATTAATAGATATAGTGAAAGAAACAAGTTGGGGGAAGAAAATAATGAATTGTTTTAAACTATATATAAAGCTTTATATTATTTTTTATTTTGAAATAATTTTAGTTTTGCAAAAATAACAAAAAGTTTACATATATTTTTCACCTAATTTCCCTTGATATTTGCATGTGGGGTGCATCCGGCAACTTATATAACCATAGTACAGTTATCAAAATGAGGAAAGTAACATTGTACAATGATATACATTATAGACCTATTTCAGGTTTTGCTAGTTTTTTTACCCTATCCCTAATCCAGTTTGGGGTCACGTGTTAGATTTAGTTGTGTCTCTTTTGTACATGTATCTTCTAATCTGTAACAATTTCTTAGTCTTTCCTTGCCTTATGAAACTTTTTTAATGAAAGAGAAGATGCTTATAGTATATGTGATTTAAAAAAAAAAGCAGTATCATTTCATCTCTTTTAAAACACACAAGGGCCTGAATAAAACCATTATTTTTTTTAAATGTTAAACATTGATTGTAAAAAACTGAAACAACGTAGAAGACGTAAATAAAAAGAGACAACCCACTCCCAGAGATAACTGCTGTTAATAATTTGGTGTGTATTATTTATTTCCTATGTATTCATAATATGTTTGTATATTATGGAATTTAATGGGCATACTTTACTGCAACTTGTATTTTTCAATAAAAAAACTATATGATATTCACACAACATTCTTTAATGTCAATATATAGAGATCTTGCTCATTCTCTTTAGTGAGTGCACAGTGTTTCCTAATACGGCTATCTCATGAAACCTTTTCTTATTGATGGACCTTCAGGTTACTCTCAGGTTTTCATAATTATACAAAACTCCTCACTGAACATTCTTATGTATGTATCTTGGGCTATTTGGACAATTATTACTAAGAGGTGAAATTACCAGGTCAGAGACTTTCACGGTTATTACCGTACTGCCCCCCAAAAGGTTGTATCTCAACTTACACTCCCTCCAACAGTGCATGGCAGCTTCTTTCCTACCAGAGCTGTGGATGAAAGTGTTCCGATAGGTTGGCAGTGATTTGGCTGGGTAGTGGCCTCATGGGTGTTTGCCTATTTATACATTGCTCTTCCAATTTTTCCCCCTACAAAACACGGTTTTGCTTTTATAACAAACACACACTAATACAATACTTAATGAAAAATTAACCAGTTTAAAGATTTTGTCTTTGAGACCTTTTACTTTCAGTCATGGGATAAAAGCATGGCCATGAAGGCCTGGACAAGAGGCCCGAGGGGTTAGCGAAACAGTTATTGGAGGCTATCTAGGGGTGCATCCTGGATTTCAGGGTAGTGGTGGGATAGTAAGAAGTGTTCGAGAAGTGAGTGTCAGTGTCATGAACTGTTCTTTGGAAGGGGCTTCCATTAGCTGTGAGTAGAATGGAGTTCATCGTTGGCTCTTATAAAGGATCCTACGGACTTGAGCAGTTTGTATATTTCAGGGTTATTTCTTACAGAGTGGAGAGAGGAACAGAGGAAGAGACCACTCTCCTAACACTTCCTTCTGGAATAACATAAGAATCACTGAATTATTTTTGATACTCTATCTGTGATGCTAGAATTGGATAAATAACAATGCTAGTTATGCCCAGCCAATGTGGCTTAGTGGTTGAGCATTGACCTATGAACCAGGAGATCACAGTTCAATTTCAAGGACCACTTATACTCATTAAATTCTCTCTTTTAATACATTTATTCCAGGCTTTCAGAATCTACCTTATCTGATTTATATTTTCTCAACTATAAAAATATTTTTATTGACTTCAGAGAGAGAGGAAAAGAGAAACATTAATGATGAGAGAGAAGCTTTGATTGGCCGCCTCCGGCACCCCCTCTACTGGGGATCCAGCCAGCAACCTGGGCATGTGCCCTGACCAGGAACCAAACTGTGACCTCCTGGTTCATAGGTGGACGCTCAACCACTGAGCCACGCTGGCCAGGTATGTGATTTCTTAAGTCTTATCTAAAAATACACTGGCTGCTCAGCAGACTAAGGGTCAAAAAGGTGGGGTTTTGTTTGATTGGTTGGAGTTTTTGTTTGTTTTATATTTTTACCTTCCTAGCACATCTCAGAATTCTTTATTTTTATTTTTTCAAATTCAAGATCTGTATTTTTAAGGGTATTATATATATACTGTGCCTTTTGATTTTTTTTTTTTTTTTTGGTCATTCTGTCTGTACCTAAGCACTGTAGTTTTAGTTACATATTTCCAAACAGTATAACGGCATATTTCCAGGCATGGTTTGACAAAGGGAAAGAATATTAGAAATTGAGACCCTCCTAAAAAGTCTAGGATGTGTAAGCTCCTCACCAAAGCATTAGTGTCATTATTAGTAATGGCCAGTGTGACTATTAAGAATGTTTGATGGACCATCAGCTGCCTCTTTCCTATAAGTGAGCTTAAGAACCGGGCCTTTGCAGGAGTTCCACTGTTAGATTTTTCTCTCTGGTCCTTAGCTCTAAGTTCTCTTTGCAGAGGAGGTAGAATCAGGGTGCAAAAATATAAGAACAAGATAACCTGTATTTTTCCCAATATTTTAATGGGATTTCAAGAACTGTTTCACATTTGAAATCTGAACACGATTCAACTAAAATATGGTTTGGGTTTTATTTTTTGTTAGTAAACAAAATAAATTTGTATGTACTTATGTGTGATGTATGATTTATTCACATGCATTATCTGTGTAATATATATGTATATATGTGTATATATGTATATATATATATATATATGAATCATTAGTTTTTAAACCACAGAGACTGTATTTCTAATGAACTAGTTTTCTAGTTAAAAATAAGGGCAAAGAAATCCCATTTACCCATATATACTAATGTTTATAAAACGCCACATGATGAATATTTTTAGAAGCAATCTCCTAAGAGCCCAAATTAGAAAACTTAAATAAAGCACAGTCCTTCTAAAATGGGGCTGTGACTTGGGAACTGCTCCTCCCCCAATCATTTAAACTAGTTAAATAGTTATAGTCTGCTTCAAGAGAATTGGATGGTTCTTACCAATTTTACATCATTTCAACATTTATTTGAATGCTTCCTGTGTGCCAGAGACTGCTATACACTTTACATGTGTCATTTCACTTGTTGGCCGTAGAAACGATGGATGAAAGCAGCAGTGTCCCTTACAGGAAAGAAAACTGAGATTAGGAGAGGGGGAAAAAAAATGTTTTGCCTAAGGTCACGCTGCAAGTGTGTGACCTGGACTTGAACTTCACAGCCTTGCTTCTTAACCACTATTGCGAAATCAGAGACTGAAATCTTCCTCTTTATTGCTTAACTATACCTGGACCGAAGGAGCTGCTAACTCTGCTAGTTAGTTCTTGTCGGGAAGAGAAGCACTGACCAGCTGTGGAAACCACAGCAAGGAAACCAAAAATGAAAGTACCCAAGTGGGCTGGAGGACTTGGAAGAGGGAGACCTGAGTTTGCACTTGGCTCAGTTACTTAGCTCCTATCACTTTCTCCAGAAAGCCTGTCCCTACCACCTCCTCCTCTTGTTTGTCTCTATTAGAATGCTGAACTCGCTGCAATAGGCACCGTCTTGGAATGATTCTAAGGCGCACATCATTTTTATTTTAAGTGGAATCCTTATGCATCTTCTCGTAAAATTAATTGGCAGCATTCCTCCTTAATTCTCGGTGCCTAAAATAAGGATGTGACTTATGGTGGCATGTTAGATTTGACCGAATGCAGTACAGTGGGGCCTTGACTTACGAGTTTAATTCGTTCCGAGACCGAGCTCGTTAAGGAGCTCGTTAACTCAAATTACTCTGTCAACTCAATGCAAAAAATAGTCGGGACACTCGTAAGTCAAGGCCCCACTGTATTTGTTTTACATGTGTTCCCAAGAAAATGTTTACATCTTCCCCATGGTTTTAAATACCAGGTATAGACAATGATTTTCCAGTTTCTAGTCCAGTATTCTTTTATGCTCCAGTCCTATAGAATTTCCCTTGCTGTCTCCGGGGTCAAAGATTCTATGTCTACTTTCCAAGTCAGCTTGTCTTCTAGTGTTTCCCTCACCTCAGAAAACGGCATCGACATTAGTACATTTGTGAACTAAAAAGTCACAAGTTCGGACTCCGGGGTTTGAATCCCAGTTCCACCCCATACAGACCAGTGTTGTGAACACACGGTGAAGCGAGTCACCGTGCTCCTCATCGGTAACGTGGGCAGCGTTATCACCCTGCCTCTGAGGAATGATCGTGAGGACAACAAAACATCGAGTGAATGCTAGCTGCCCCTGACCGTCATATGTATCTGTGACCTCTCTGCTTACTCTGCACATGTAATTAATTCGTCATCACACCCTCTGGTAGGTAGATCCTTCAGAGTATCTCAGATCCCTCCACTTTCATCTTGTTGCCACTTCTCCGGTTCAAGCCCCTATTTTTCTTGCCTGTGGTAACTAATCTTGTAGCTTCTACTC
>NW_006299714.1:1016285-1017986 GCF_000327345.1 Myotis davidii
CTTAGACTGATAGAGCCATCTTTTAAATCAGATCATGCCACTGCTTAAAACCCTCCCCAATGCACTGGTATAAAACCCCAAGTCCTTAACATGGGTATACTGTTCTCAGTTTTATGCCTGGGCCTCTGCCTACTTTCAACCTCATTTTATGCCACTCTACCTCATTTCTCCCAAAACTCCCACTCAGTTAGATTTCAGCTTAGGTCCCTCTTCCTTGATCTTCCAAATTAAATTAGGTTCTTCAATACTAATGTATAGTTCTTTTAAAAAAAAATGTTTATTTTATCTTATTTCAGAGAGGAAAGGAGAGGGAGAGAGAGGTAGAAACATCAATAATGAGAGAGAATCATTGATTGGCTGCCTCCTGCATGCTTCCTACTGGGAATCAAGCTCACAACCCGGGCATGTGCCCTGACCGGGAATCAAACCATGACCTCCTGGTTCATAGGTGGATGCTCAACCACTGAGCCGCACCGGCTGGGCATAATGCATAGTTCTTTATAATGTATATATGCTTTTTGTACTTGGAGGTGATCAGTTCCTCCCCAACTGAAGGTAAGGGAATGAGGTGATTTCTCCCAGGTCATAGAGCTAGTGGTGGTAAAACTGGAATGCCAATCCAGGACTAGCCGACCTAAAGCTGTGCCATCTCCATGGTCCTTCCTTTGCTTCCTGGATGGCAAAAAAGAGAGTATGAATCAGTGTGCTAGGCTTCAAAATGTGGCCTTCTTTTCATTTAACTTGTGGGTTGTTCCTGTAATAGCCATCTCTGTGTGAGCCTTCATTCTCCCATATTAGATTACAAACCTGTTGAACCTATTTCATATAGATTATATACCTAGTACTTATATAAATTACTTTGCCTATAGTAGATACTCATTAAAGAAGAACTATTTTAATCCATTTAATCTTTTCAAGGTTTGGAGCTGTGTCATGAATTACTTACTCTTCTTCCCATGAGTGACAGAGTACATTTTGTTGTCTTTTTTATGCTAATGCAATGTTTTGTTTATTCTGTCCATTAATAACTAATATTTGAGGACATTTACAGTATTAATGGAACTTAGTCTAAGAGAAGTTCAGCTTAACATTTTCAACATAGTTCAAAAATATATCAAAAATTATAAAAAATTATGTTAATCTACATACTTTTATGTAAAGTTCTTTGACTGTAAGATAGAACATTTGGTTTACTTCACTGATAGGAATATCTCTAAATGCTGGGATGGCCTCTTTTGGTATTTCTTCTGCTCTTAATTTTTGGCATAGTTACCGTATTTGCCGGCGTATAAGATGACTGAGCGTATAAGACGACCCCCTAACATTTCCACTCAAAATACAGAGTTTGTTATATACTCGCCGTATAAGACTACCCCCTCTTCCGCACACCTTCCACACACCAAATAAAAGGTAAAACAATATCAGATTTGATTTTAACATTTTAATTTATATTCAAATGCTTATGACATGCAGGAAAACTGTCACAAGGCTGTATGTAATCAAACATATACATAAAACAGTGCAAGTTTATTACCGGTAAACATACCGGTAATTCACTAAAGAAAACACACTCTATAGACTGGTACCGTAGATGCTTCTCAGGAACACAGGCAAGCAGCCCACAACCTAGAGGGACTGTCAATGATAGAAGAAAGATAACAAATAGAGGTAGAGAGCAAGTGCCGGGCAAGTCCCTAGCAA
>NW_006299714.1:1018322-1033871 GCF_000327345.1 Myotis davidii
TGTACCTGGCGTATAAGACGACCCCCCACTTGGAGGCATATTTTTCAGGGCCAAAAAATCGTCTTATACGCCGGCAAATACGGTATGTGTGATTGTTTGAATGGAATTGTGGCCAGGCACTCATCATATTTACTCCAAATAAGAGTACATAACTGATTATTACAGTAATAAGGAGGTAGATGGGCAGTGCAACTGCCCAATACTTTTGAGGCCAGTAGGTTCAACCTAAGGAATTTGGCCAGTATTCAGGAATAAAAGCCTGTACGAGATATAGTATGAAGCCAAATTCGGAGCTTAAGAAAAGAACAAAGCCATCACTTGATCTTTCTGGGAATGGGATGGTGAATTTTCCACCATTTCTCTGTGACTTTAGGTAATCCGTGTGGAGACCCTGCGCAGGCACTGACCCCCAACCCAGGGGCGAGAGAGGAAACACTGAGCGGGAGGGAGGCTCAGTGGCCACGGCTCCCTCACCCCCCACCCCCACCCCAGGCTTAGGCCACAGTTTGTTTTTATATTTTGAATTGAACTAGGTGCCTAAACTGGTTGTATAGTGAGGTTGATAATTTGTGTCTTCATGGATTATTATGCTGTTTCACTGGAAAAAGAATTAACCTTAAGTATTTTGTTTCGCTTCAGGAATTAAGTGATCTACAGCGTGACCCACCCGCTCACTGCTCCGCCGGACCTGTGGGAGACGACTGTAAGCTTTGCTTTATTGCTAGCATTTTGCTACAGTTAATAATACAGGTTCCAACATTTGTTAATGACACCAAAACTCCTTTATTTGTTTCAGTGTTCCACTGGCAAGCAACTATTATGGGACCTGTAAGTATGATTCCTATATATGAAATTAATCCCCTCAGCCATACTTCATTCTTGCCGTTTCACCTTTGATCAGATATTTGCGGCTTGGGTTGAATTTTCTTGTATCTGAAGCCCCCAGGAAGCAAAATGTAATTACAGGGTTTATGGTACTTGTCTACAGCACTGATGGCGAGTACTTCTAGGATCATTGTCCTGTGTTTTCCTTTGCCAATCCCTTGATCAGTTACATATAGTTCTGGATCACCCACAGTTTGTAACCAGGCTGCGTGTTTCCTTTGTCTTTTTTTTTTTTTTTAACACAAAAAAACAGTCATTCAGAACTAAGCATAATTATTCTCACATCAACAGTTTTAGTAGGTCAGAAATAAGTGTAAGTAACTCAATAATGAATTCCTACAAGTAACAAATACCAGTTTGCGCTAAGTTTTATCACTTCCTATTTGTGAGAGAGAACTGATAAAATACTGTAGTGGGTCTATCTTTGCCACCTCATGAGTTTGCTGCTTTCAGTTTTCTTGGATTATCCTGAAGTCAAAATTACCTGCTATTTTATGAGTGGCTTTCTCAACACTTAACTGCCTTTGTTAAGCTCATTTGTTTCTGCATCCAAGAGGCAGTTATGACTAGAAAGAGGCTTTCCTTTCTATGAGCAAAAATCCGATTGCATAAGAATGGGCACTGATAGCTCAAAGATAAGATGCTTTCTGGGAAACATAGTAACATGTTTCCATGAACATCTTTCTCTCTTCTCTTCCCCCCAAAGAGCTTTATCTTGTCTTTAACTTAAAAAAAACAAAACAATTACTGATTTTTCAGAGAAGGAGTACTGGGCAAGTATCTCAGTTGCTAAATTGTTAGGTTAGCCTTTTAAAGGGTAAAATGCAGCATATTTATTTAAACAACATTTAAGAATCTGGTTATTTGTTTGTTTTCCGTTGCTTACTAAGAACCTTCAAAATACTATCTTTTAAAGACCCGTTCTTACCACTTGAATTATAGCCCTTCAAAAATATTTCTTAGGTGAATTACATGTAGCAAATGGTTATAATTATGTTACTCATAGTCCCTTTATTTTAGTAATGTAAACATGTTATTCTGTCGTATTACTTGAAAATCTAAGCAGACCATGACTGTCAATTGTAATATACTTATGTTTTCTACATTCCTTATTATTTTTTATGAACTAGAATTAAGCAACACATGTAGTAAGAATAATTATACAGTGCAGTCCTCTAATATATATGCAGAAATTAAGGAAGAAGTAATGATAGGCTTGCTATTATAACCAAAATGTTAGTATAACATGATAAATTGAATTAAATATAAGGGAATTAAAATAAAATATTAGCTATTGTTTGCTACCTTTTTAAAAAAGTATCTTTTTCCCCTCGCTTGTAGCATATTTTCTAATTGCCATAAAGATTCCTGGCCAAATATAGATTCTTCTTGTTGATTCCTAATTTGATAATTCCATGAATATTGAATTTATTAGTTTTGTTTGGAACCTTTTCACATTATTTTACAAATTATTATTGAGTGAAGATTTGCAGTCTAAATTGTGTAATGCTGTCCCTTAGCCTATCCTTTTCATAACTTGTTCTCTTCAGTTCATCTCCATTATTTTTTTTTCTTAATATATTTTTGTTGATTTCAGAGAGGAAGGGAGAGGAGAAAGAGATAGAAATATTGGTGATGAGAGAGAATCATTGATCGGCTGCTTCCTGCACACCCCACACTGGGGATCGAGCCCTCAACCCCAGGCATGTGCCCTGACCGGGAATGGAACCATGACCTCCTGGTTCATAGGTTGATACTCAACTACTGAGCCACACCGCTGGGCTCATCTCCATTCTTGCCCCTTAGAGGACTATTAGGACTTAAGTTTCATAGATTAGAAGGTAAGTACTAGCCCCATCCCTTTTTTTCATACTGATTACTGCCACAGAAAATCATTCTTTTCTTACAACAGTCTTGTGTGTATACTGATATTTCAAAGTCTATACTCGTAAACAGATTTGATTGGGCATGTCACACAACTGTGTGTGTGTCCTATTTTTATTTGCTTTAACTCTATGATGTTGACATGATAGTTGGAAAATCCTCCTTCATACGTGCAAAAGAAAGTCTGTTTTCAAGGTAAATGATTTGAACTTTTGACAAAATGATGGCATGTTTTTCAAACGGACATATTTTGGTGGGGAGGGGGGTCATTTGAGGTTATTAAATAAATGTAGTAATCAAACACTGATGCAAATGTTTTGTGATTTCAGCCTGATAGCGCATATCAAGGCGGAGTCTTCTTTCTCACTGTACATTTTCCAACAGACTATCCTTTTAAACCACCAAAGGTATTTTTATTTTTGTGATTGATGACAAAAGGGGTATATCCAGAGATATTTTGATTATGTCCAAGACAGGTTAGCGTGTTCAACTGTTCTGTAAAACTACTGAGTCTAAAGTGTGTTTCTTACTCAAACAATTGTATTGTGTTTGTGAAACAAAAGGCAGTGTCTGTTATGCTGTAAATTAGGTTCCTTTCTTTTCCTCTTCATTAGATCTCTGTAGTTTGGGTTTTATGGTCAGGAATCAGACTTTTCCATTTAGGGGATTATCTTTCCAAAGTTGACTCTTTTTTTTTTTTTTTCAGTTTTAAGTATTCAACAAGCATTTATTGAACACTTACCATGTTCTGTGACATTGGAGAATACAAAAGTAAATAAGACACAGGCCTTTTATTTAGTGTGGTGGGAGGGATAAAAACATGTTCTTACTCAGTTTAATTTAAATTAGATCTAAAGAGGGAACAAATGATGGGGATATCAGGAGGGAGAAAATCATTAACAACTTCTGTCATTCAGGAAACAATTATTTCATTTCATTTTGTTTGTTTTTTCAAATTATAAGAGAAGCTTATTTAGAAAATTACAGAGGTAGTAGAAGTGAGCCAGCCAGGCTACATAGGCTTGGGAAACAAATTACAGGAGCAAAAGACGGCCCGTGGAGCTTAGGAGAGAGAAAGGCAGATGTAACACACCTGGGGGAGGCGGAAGGGCCAGGGAAAGGCGCCCGTGTGCTCCAGAGAGGAAGAGCAAATAATTATTTTAGATTTTTAAAAATACCTGAATAGCGTTATATACACATGAAACGGTATAACAAAACGTCTTGTGGGAGATTAGGATTCCTGGTGGATTTCTTAGGACAGGTTACAAACTCAGGCCCCTCCACTTTCCCCCAGAACAGGGTCAGCACCCTATTTTTAGACCCTAGTGTCACTTCCAGGTATCCTTGATAAGCAAATGAAGAAAAGGATTACTTTGGGGGATCATCAAAGCCATGGTTAATTACTTCAGCTGCTACTCAGCAGTCATATCAGCTCTCATACTGCACTCTCCAAAATATTTCTCAGTTTCTCGCTGGAGGTGGCGGGGGAGAGCAGTGGGGAAAGCGGGGGAGTGGGAAAACTTACTTTATCTGCTTTCACGTGCCTAATAGCTAAAACTTTGTGCACACAGAGTGGATGTTCATTCAACTTGTGTTGAATACATTTCTCTACGAGGGTGCTAAAATTTAAAGACATTTTTACCCTAGAGTAAGTTGGCTCTGTTTTGCTCATTGTTCATGGATTGTCACATTTTTATTTTGTTTTGTGTTATATTTAGATTGCTTTCACAACAAAAATTTATCATCCAAACATAAACAGTAATGGAAGTATTTGTCTGGATATCCTGAGGTCACAATGGTCACCAGCTCTGACTGTATCGAAAGGTAATTTCATTTATCAGATATATGACAGCTGATAATAGTGAAACAGGAAAACTACAGAAGTATCTAAGGCCCAAAGTTTTCAAAAAAAACAAAACAATCTACTGTGTTTTGTCCTGCTTTGATTTTCTTTGCTTTCATAGCTCTTATATGTATTCTTTTTAGCTTTTTTTATATGTTTTTATTTATTTCAGAGAGGAAGGGAGAGGGAGAAAGAGATGAAAACATTAGTGATGAGAGAGAGTCATTGATTGACTGCCTCCTGCATGCCCCCTACTGGGACTCAAGCTCACAACCCAGGCACGTGCCCTGACTGGGAATCAAACCATGACCTCCTGGTTCATAGGTTGATGCTCAACCACTGAGCCACACCAGCCAGGCCTCTTTAGCCTTTAACAGTTAATTTGGTGGGCGTGGTGTTGGTAAGCAAATCTAAATGATGACGTAAGAGAAATTTAAAATGTTAGAGCTAGAAATTTGGGGATAAGCCTCTCAACATTTTACCCTTTAGTTTTAGCTTATCTTTAAGAAGAGAGAAGTAAATATATGATTCTAGGGCCCATTGTCCCATTTAGTAAATGGAATTACTGACATGATTTAAAGGTTTACATTTGTTTTACTTCATCTAAGAAGCAATATCAGATTAGGTTGATAAAATAAATGATTTAAGACATATTTCACATTTTAGAATGATGAGTACATCTAACATTATTCTAAACTAGTGATTTTCAATGTTTTTCATCTTACGACACACATACACTAATTATTAAAATCCTGTGGCACACCAAAAAATATTATTTTTCCTGATCTGAGAAAAAATACATATAATTTTGATTTATTCAACACAACATATTGTTGTGTTGGCTGTTGTCATTTTTTATTTGATAATCTAAGAAAAAGATGTCAGTGCCCCTGACTAAATACTCTGGTATTGTGTGTTTTAAAATTCTTCAGCATACTAGTTGAAAATCACTGCTCTAAACTTTGAGTAATCAACAGTATTATCATAATGACTAATCATACGCCATGTGGATTCTTAACGTAATCTGTAACGTTGTTCTTTGCTAAATTATCAGATGTGTACATCTGAAGCCCTTTTTGTTTTTTTAGCAAATACTATTTGCTGTGTGAATCCTCTTAATTCAAGTCTTGTTTCTCTAAACAGAAGAGCACCTGATAGTTGGAAAATATGTTTTGAGTTAGAAACATCTGCCCCTGAAGTAACTTGATAGATTTTCCTTTTATAAAATTCAAGAAAATTGTTTCTCTTGAAGGATTCACGGAGAGATCCATGGTCATTTAAAAATTAAAAGAAATAAATGCTATCTGAATATATGACTTGTTTTTAAAAGTGATGAGGTTTATAGGAAACAGAGTCTACAGCCATAATTTTTTCAAGTATTAGGTAAATAATAGCCCTTTATGTCAGTTAGTTATTTGTGAATGGCAGTTTTTCTGACCTAAAATGTTTGTATAGAAAGTTGATGTAGATTCCATTGTCCTTTAAAAAATCTTACACATGGTAGTGTAGCTGTTGTGCACTAGATGTAGGAAAGATTCTATGTCAAAGGGTTATTCAAATTCATATGTTCATTCCTGGAATGGTATCGGAAAATATAATTCATTTGGCATAAGCAGCTAAATACTTACACATATACTGGTAAAAGAAACGGCAGACTGCCAGATGTTGAACATTTATCTTCTGACATTGGTAGCTTTTTATAAAGAGCTAGGAGCCTGGTGCATGAAATTCGTGCACTGGGGGTGGGGTTCCCCCTCAGCCCAGCCTGCCCCCTCTCACAGACTGGGAACCCTCAGGGCATGTCCTACTGATGTCCATGGGAGGTGACCTGGCTGATTAGGGGAAGGTGCCAGCCCCATCCCCCCGCTGCTGCAGCCACTGTCAGCCACTGCAGCTACCAAGGTGTTTTCATCAGCACGGACTCCAGTGAAAAAAATGACAACTTTCTTTAGGCATTTTCAAGATGTTTCTTTCATAGGATATGACATTTCTTTCTTTCTTTTTTAATCCTCACCTGAGAATATGTTTCCATTGAATTTTAGAGAGTGTGGAAGAGAGAGGAAAAGACAGAGAGAAACATCAATGTGAGAGGGACACTTTGATTGGTTGCCTCCTGCATGAGCCCTGACCTGGGCCCCGGCCAGGGAGGAGCCTGCAACCTGGGTACATGCCCTTGACCAGAATCAACCCGGACCCTGCAGTGGGCAGGCTGAGGCTCTGTCCACTGAGCCAAACTGGCTAGGGTAGTACATGATATTTCTTAGCCCTCCAGCAGCAGACCTTCGTTTTTTCCTCTAGGAGTGAGGTGGAAAAACCCTAGATCACCTTTTTGGATTCTTGTTACCCAAGTTACCAAGAGCATTACCAGTGGCATACAGGGAGCTTAGCCAATGAACTGTCAGAAAAGGTGTTTCCCCTGCAGCTCACCCGCAGAGGCAGGACTGCTGGCAAGCCTAGGCTGGCACATTCCCTATCTCCGCGACTGCTCAAGCCTCCAGTGCGGCTTAGGCAGGGCCCCTCAGCTCTGCTCAAGCCTCTGCCCAAGGCTTGGGCAAGACCACCTCCCCTCCCCTCTGCTCAGGCCCTGCTCAAGCCTCTGCCATGGCCTGGGTAGGACTCCCCCCAGCTCCGATCAAGCCTCTGCCGCAGCTTGGGCAGGCACCCCCCCCACACACACACTCCCGCTCGGATCAAGCCTCTGCTGCCCCACCCCCATGGCGCCAAGGTCAGTAGGCCAGGAGTGGCCAGGAGTGTTCTGGGACCAACGTCACTCAGGGCCTACGCTGGGACCTGCAGGCTCTGAGCTGCCTGGGTCCTTAGGATGTTCCCAGGACCTAGGCCACTGGGTGCCTGCATATGCAAATTAACCTGCCACCTTTGTTGGGTTAATTTGCATACCCACTCCTGATTGGGTGGTGGGTGTGACTTGTGGGTGTATCGGAGGTATGGTCAATTTGCATGTTTCTCTTTTATTAGCGAGGATAATTAGTATTGGCCGCTACTGAGTTCTGGGTGCCCGAGTGTGGACATTTGGTCCCCGCTGGCGGTGCCCTCGCTTTCTGGTAGCGGCGGGGAGCTGGTGGCCGCCGCCTTTCAGGCTGGGATGAACCACACTCTCGGTGGAGGCAGGGGAGCTGAGCCGGAGCCATGGCCAGTACTGTGATAGCAATTGGATTGACCATTGCTGCTGCAGGATTTGCAGGCCGTTATGTTTTGCAAGCCATGAAGCATATGGAGCCTCAAGTGAAACAAGTTTTTCAAAGTCTACCAAAATCTGCCGTCAGTGGTGGCTATTACAGAGCCCTACTGCCAATAAAGGAAAAATAAGAGATGCTCACTGACGAATTATGCTTTTAAATCACCCCGACAAGGGAGGATCTCCTTATATAGCAGCCAAAATCAATGAAGCTAAAGATTTACTAGATGGTCAAGCCAAAAAATGAAGTAAATGTATGGTGAATTTTAAGTTGTTAATCATGTATATGAAAACAACTTTTTATAATAAATGTCCTGAAGCTACACATTTTAAAAATGATTTAGCACAAACTAAAAAAATAATAATAATTAGTATTGATGCCTTCTGGTAACCGTCTTCAGTAACAGTTTCAAATGGCCTCAGTTTCCTCATATGTAAAGGGGGAATTATAATAATATAGGGTCACTATGCACCTGACACACAGTAAGCACACAATGAGTGTCAACATTCCATTTTACTTATCTTAAAACATTTGATTTTGTGCATAATAGTGAAATCAGGGCTCATGGCTAGGCAGCAGGCCTGGGGAGATGAGGAACTTGCCTCTTGCTTATTTTGTAAGGTAGCTTATACCTGCTACCTAAAATACAGCTATTTTATTGTCTTATTTTCAATGTCTTATTTTGATTTTTATCTGGAAACTTTTTGGAGACATTAGCCTAGGTTTAATATACAATGGAAGCTAAGTAAGATAAATTAAATATTAGTTTTAATATTAGTGCTCTTAGCACCCACTTTTCGTGTCATGTAAGAATCAACTTTGCTTTATACATTCACCTGTGGAATTTGAAGAATAGGAACAGATAAGGGAGCATAGTAGAGGAGGCTGAAGATGCAAGATTGTTCCAAAAATTCCACGGACCCCCTCAGAAGTGGTGGCATGCAGTTGAGGCAAAAGAGGAACCAGTCTTGTTCCCTCTGTTTTCAGATACTTAGATTTGTGTGTGTGTGTGTGTGTGTGGCTATTTTATTAGTATTTGACATAATGTGGCAAGAAACAACTACTTTTTAAATTTTCATCTGTATTTAAAAATATACAGGTTACAGAGTAACTATTCACATTGTTGCTCCATGCATGCGATACAAATAATATACATGGAATAAAAGAGTCGTTGAGAAAAACCTTACAATTCTGCCTTCTTTGTGGACACTGTATATCACTAAGCCAGAGAATAAAGCACATGAGCACAATGTTCGAATGGTTTGGACTGTTAACTGTAATTTGATTGATTTGCCTTGAATTGATTAGAACACAGACTTTCTGTATTAAAATAGAATAAAATGGACAGTTTTCTCTACAGAAGTATCTCTAAGAGACATCTAAAGTTAGGATGCTATTCTAAAAAGTTTTTTATTATGTATCATTTGGGGTATGTGTGTGTTACCAAAATATTTTTGTAGAAAACACTTGAGTTTAAAGATTATAATAGCTACTTTAGAGGTCCACATTTTTTAAATAAATAGAAATTCAAATAGAATTTAAACCTTTAAAAATTATAATTTTGCATATTATGTATATAATATGGTAATTTTATAATTTTAAAAATTAAAAATACTTGCTACCAGCTATAGTCTAAAATGTAATTTAATGTTTTGTTTTCTTTGTAAGTTAATTGTCTATATTCAATGAAATTATTTTCTCATATGTAATTGTATAAAGAAGAAAGATCATTATCTAATATGGTATTCTCTTTTCAATATAGTTTTATTGTCCATATGTTCTCTACTTTGTGATCCTAATCCAGATGACCCCTTAGTACCAGATATTGCACAAATCTATAAATCAGACAAAGAAAAGTAAGTATTACCAATATATTTAATAAGTACATTTAGTTATGCTTATTATACTTAACATTGATTTTGGGTTTTTTTTCAGTGTAGTAAACCTTTCTTTTTAAACTCTGTTTTTTTACAAAAAAAATCTTGTTCTTTTTCACATACTGTTCAATCCTTTACTTTTTAATAGTACACGTTCTGTATTTGCACAGTAGGTTATGTTTTTGGTAGGGAAGAATTATGTATAATTCTAGGGAGTAAATTTAAAAATGAAAGAATTTGGTGATTGGGAAGTGTTGGATATTATATTTCTAATCTCCCAGGAAAAGAAGTTATCCCTAACCCACCCAAACTGACCTAGTTTTCAAGCTGTTTCATCTTACTGGTACCATTGATTCATTTGCAATTTACAAATAATGCTCATTGCCTTTTATAGATTATTACCATAAATTGTTTTCTTTTTCATTTTGTTATTTATAATTTAGGTATGTTTTCATATAGGTTGTAGACAAATCCATCAGGTAAAAATTTGACTTAAGTTTTCTGTTTTATTTATGCATAAGGCGAAGTCACATTGAACCAGTAATTGGTATATGTATGATTACTGCAAGTAAGCATAGGAGGGTAGAGTATACTGTTTTATGTAGATAGATCTTCTACAAGATTCAATTTGTATGTTTTTACTATATCCCTTTTGTATGCCTACAGATACAACAGACACGCAAGAGAATGGACTCAGAAATATGCAATGTAAAATAAAAATAAATTTCATATATACCAGAGTACTGTAAAATCTAGGTTTTTTTTCAATATTAGCAGTAAATTGAGCACTGTTTACTGTTTCATTGTATCATGAAATCCTTTGATTTTTATCCATTTTAAATGTATTTCTGAAGCAAGACTAAACAAACTTCCAAAAATACCCTTAAGACTGTGATGAGAGTCTTTTTGTATGCATTGAGAAAGACATTTACTATGGATTTTAGGATACTTGGACATCTGCATCTTCAGCTTACAAGACCTACAAAACATCTGAAAAGTAACCAAATTATTTTTTGCTGAAATTAGATGTTTTTACATGAGAAATACTGTATGTGTTGTCTGTGTCGTCAGTTTTATAAATCTATTCAGATTTCATTCTTTGTTAGCTCACTTTATAATTTGTATTTTTTTACTGTATAGACTAAATATATTCTATTTACATGTATGTCAACTCATTACTTCTTTCCTGTGAACAGTATTGAAAAAAACCGAACAGCTGATAATTAAATGAATTAACTGTCTGTCTCCCTTGTCTTAGGGTTTTCTGTGTAGATCAGTTGCAGATTTCTTAAACCTGAATGATCTTTACACTGTAATTCTCGGTATACTGATTATGGAGAAACACTTGTTTTGATTTTGTTATACTTGACTTAACTTTGTTGCAATGTGAATTAATTGCACGGCTAAGTAGGAAGATGTGTAACCTTTATTTGTTATTCACATTTGAATTTTTTTCTGTGTAGGCAATATTACAATGACACCTTTTACAGATCTTAATGTAGCTTTTCCATATAAATAAAATGCTTTTTCTACTACTTGTCTTGATTACTTAAAAAGATAAAATAATACTTGATAAGTAAAGGATCAAAACTCTATGTTAAATGTTGCATGAAAATTAATTCCAAATTGTAAGACTAAGGTCTGTTGATTTGGCTAAATTAACTACCCTTAATTATATACATTCTATTGCTTTAGCTTTTTATCTGTTCACTAAACTGTCAGTCTAAAGGTGATATAGATTGGTCCCTTGTTATAGAAGAGAATTTCGAATAAGTTAGGGTTTGTCTTGGATCACAACTAAAACGGATTAATTACTGAAGTACTAAGCTGTGTGCGTATACGAGAGGGTCACCCACACTGAAGAAAAATCTGTATAGACCTGGAGAATAATTAGGTTAATTCATTAAAATTCCACTCTAGATATAACTGACATTGCATTTCTTCACATTTTAAAATTATAATTTCCAAAATAGAATCTTAGTGCCATTTACTTTGAAAAAGAACATCTTTTTCTTTTTTCTTTTTTACTATAGAGATTAGGGAGAACACTCTAAAATGATACTTCTCCTGGCTTTATAAATTGCCAGTAAAAAGTAGTTCAATAAGCAGGTTATCTTTGCAGATTTTAAAGAAAGCTTGAAAGTATTTTAGCTTGGGAAAAATCATCTCTAATTATGAGCATGTTTACTAAACTTGGGTGAGTGTCATTGTTAAGAGGAGTGATAGCTCTTCTGATTATGCGGTAGCTATATAAGTGTGCAAGAATCTGTGACGGATGTAGTCATTAGCAAGACATTTTAATCACTGAAGTATTTTACCATGGTTCATTATTATTAAAACACAGAATAACCCGTTGTTAGAAAGTGTGTTTCTATAAATGAATGTAAAATATTTAAATGAATTGTGAAATGAATGTTTAAGAAAATATAGGTTTAAAAGTAATTATATTAAGTGATGTCTTGAAACAGGCATATTATGAAGAACACTCCCAGTTATATTATTATAAGCTGCATTCTCCCAAAATTTGAACACTCAACATCATTAGATTTTAGTATTTAGGATATTTTGATAGGGATTTTGTTTCATGAATATCTTACACTTTTTTATAAACTTTCATTTGTGTGGCATTTATTTTTGGAAGTGTCTTTTTTTTTCTTTATTAAAGTTTTTGAAACTTGCCTAACTCTTGTTTGCCTCTGCTTACATCTGAATGGTACAGCCAGACTCCTGAGGAGTGAGCACAAGTTCTTAACTAAAATGTTCAGAGTTCATTGGTGGCATAATGATCAGTCAAATCACCATTTGGTACATTGTTTTTGCTTAATTCTAACAAAGAGTACACCAATTAACGTTTATAACTGTAAACCCCAAGCCAGGGGCCTTCCTCCACAGAATAACCGTTAACTGAAGGACCTCCTTGGAGTGAAGGAAATGAGTAGTCTTTTGGAGATTTAGAATCCTACTCGAAATAGATTTAGAATCTATTTCGACTAGATTTAGATTCTAGTCGAAAGCTATAGTTAAGCCCTAGCTGGTTTGGCTCAGTGGACAGAGCGTCGGCCTGCATACTGAACAGGGTCCTGGGTTCGATTCTGGACAAGGACACATGCCTGGGTTGCAGGCTCAATCCCCAGTAGGGGATGTGCAGAAGGTAGCTGATCAATGATTCTCTGTCATCATTGATGTTTCTATCTCTCCCTCTCCCTTCCTCTCTGAAATCAATAAAAATATATTGAAAAGAAAAAAAAAGGAAGCTATAGTTAAATTGTAATTGACCCATACACTCAATCAGCAATACAGGTTGTAAGGGCAACCTCACCCTCATCCCCCAACTGTCTTCAAAGCATATGATTTCTGAAATAGGGGTTTTACACATGCCTATGTAAACCATATATTACTAGTTTTTGCTTTAAATTACCCACCCATTCCCACCCCAACTGCCCATCCTACTAAAAATTTTGTTAGGGAAAATTAAAATTTTTCTTTTTAAATCAACTACTGATCAATTTCAAAGGTTCAACAGGTATTAAGTAGACACACATAAATAGTACACAAGCAACCCTAAGAATATTTATGAGTGACTTTTTAAAAAACTTGATAGAAACAGTACTACATATCGTTTTCATTGCTCTTATTATTACAACTAGAAGCCCATTTCAGGAGGATTCCTGCAAGAATAGGGCTTCCTCCTGCCGATCGCTCTGCCAAGCGCCACTGCCCAGGGCCACAGATGGGGGTCCCGCCTGCCCAGGGCCTCACACGGGGGTCCCGGTTGGGGGCGGGGCTTAGGCAGCCCATTCGTGCTGCCACCCAGGGCCGCACATGGGGGTCCTGGCTGGGGGTGGGGCTTAGGCGGCACACAGGGCCCAGATGCCGGCTCGCACTGGCCTGCCCTGCCTGCAGTATGCAAATTAGCCACCATCTTTGTCGGTGGTTAATTTGCATATCACACTGATTAGCCAATGGGAAGCGTAGTGAAGGTATGGTCAATTACCATGTTTGTCTATTACATAGGATGATCCATTTATCTTTGTACATTATTCAGTCATTGATGTTTCACAGGATCCTGCCCTCTCACAGTTCTGTATTTTTTTAAATAACGTTTTTATTTTTCAATTACGGTTGACATACACTACTATATTATTTTCAGATGTTTAGCCCAGTTATTAGACATTTGAATAACTTATGAAGTGATCACTCCAGTAAATCTAGTACCTATCTGACACCATTTTAAAATGGAAACATTAGGGCACATACCTCGCTCCCAGGCTCGATCCCCGCTCCCAGGCTAAATCCCCAGTTGGGGTGCATGCAGGTGGCAACCAATCAATGCGTCTCTCTCACATCGATGTTTCTCTCTGTCTCTCCCCATCCCTTCCATGCTCTCAAAAATCAATGGAAAAATATCCTCGGGCGAGGATTAGAAAAGAAAAAGGAAACGGGCAAATTCTTTTCTCTAAGATTAAAAGAAATTCCTGGTCTTCAAGCGATTTATATCATGTTTATTTATTAGTAGTCAACTTGAAATAGACTCAGAATGATTTAAAATTTGAGTTCTGCAGTAGAATCATCAGTCCTATTACTTATTCTTATTAGGACCAACCACGGAAAATGTGATTAATGCTTTAGCCATGACCATATAAACAGGGCTTCAGCGGACTCAAACTGTTGACCTTGGTCTGTTAAGATATAACAGAGCACTGCTTTTTTAAAAAGAAGTTTATTTACAACTTTCAAGTGGTTATTCAAACAATAACATCTGAATGTTTAGAGTTCAGTTCTATAACTATTAACTGTAAACTAGAACTTTCAAAAATATTTTCTTTAAAGCAGAAGTTTAATTGCAATTTAAAAGCCCTAAAATGTATAATGCAGGTTATTTGTGAAAGTTCTCGTTTTTTATAGGGCTTCCCTTTTACTGTTATGACAGTTGTATGATACAAATGTAAGGCAGCAGGTAGAGATTCATCTCCTTCCACTTGTGAAAAATCCTATGCGTTGTCATTTCTACTCTTTTCGATATGGAGTGATAGCTACAAACTTCCCGTAAACTGTCATTGATGCACTTTCACCAGGAGATTTTTTGGGAGTGGTGGTAACTGGACATGAGTGGGCAGCTGGTATTTTTGGTTGTAGAAATAAATTGTAATGTATTAGTCGTGGTGGTTTTATGTCACATGGAAATTTCTGCTCCCATTGTCCTGTTATGTTCGGAATGTGGTTTTAAGGTATAAATGAACTGAACTAATAAGAAGAGGGAATATTCACCCAAAATTACTAGCATTTGGGGGTATTTTTGTATAATAAGATACATTTCTTTAGAAATTTATTTTAACATTCCCTTAGGTTCTACTGTTCTAGAGGGAGGGACATGCCTTTCTTACCTCGGGAGGAAGTTGTTTTTATTGGCACAAGGTCTGAGCTATGCTTTCCCCATATGTACGTGATTGTTTAAGCCCTCTAGTGCAAAAGATCATTGTGAGTTTGTATGAAATATTTTATATGTAAAGTGAGGAACAGATAACACCACTTGTGTTATCACTTCAGCTACACTTGTTTTGGCCGTCCCACAACCACCCATGCATTCATTATGTCCGTAGAAGCATTTGCAAGACTAAGCATATGGTCGCACTCACAGTTTTATTTATTGTAGTGACACAGCAAAGACACACAGCTGGATGGGTCGGTAATGGGAACGGAGATAAGGCAGAGTCTGGAGGAATCCATGTGCAGGCTTCCTATGTTCTCTCTGAAGAGGCACAGAGAGTGACTGAAATGCAATAACACACACAGTGTTTCTGTCCAGGAAAGTCTGTTTGAGATGCTAAGTCCAGGTTTTGGGTTTTTTTGGGGGGCGGGGGGG
>NW_006299714.1:1033905-1038899 GCF_000327345.1 Myotis davidii
ATGTAGATACTCTGCCCTTCAAAATTCTAATCTTTCAGAAGAAAAGTAAGTGTTCTTCATAAGTCACATTATTTAAAACGTCTATAGTCAGCACAGCAGACACAATGTCACATAGGGAAAGCGACAAAAGCCAAGTTCCTAGATGCCAGCTGAGGGCCAACCTGGGAAGCAGAGCCTTAAAGGTCAGGTCTGCGCCATTTGTTGAAAAGACAAATCTTTCCCCCTGAAAGGTCTTGGTACCCCCTTCAAAATCAACTAACCATAGAGGTTTATCTCCGGACTCCCAGTTTTATTGATTTCTACACCTTATGCCAGTACCTAGCTGGCATTGATTATTGTAGCTTTGTAGTGACTTTTGAAATCAGAAGGGGTGGGTGTTCCAACTTCGTTCTTTTACAATATTGTGTCGACTATTCCAAATGTATTTTAGGATTGCATTTGCTAACACTTCGTTGAGGATTTTTGCATCTATGGTCATGAGAGAAGTGGTATGACCCACAATGCAAATATTTGGATTGTGGTGCCCACCAAATGAAAGCTGAATTAACTCAATATCATGTACAATAATAATTATGGGCATTTCCTTCCATTGAACCACACATACTTAGAGGCTCAAAGAGGCTGCTTCTGGGCAGTTTAACATTCTCAGGATACTTTGTGTCTTGATTATTTCCCTTAGCCACACATGGTCATGAATGGTTCTTTAAAAAATATATGTATAGCCGAAACCGGTTTGGCTCAGTGGATAGAGCATCGGCCTGCAGACTGAAAGGTCCCAGGTTCGATTCCAGTCAAGGGCATGTACCTGGGTTGTGGGCACATCCCAGTGGGAGATGTCGGGACATGTGCCCCAACCAGGCATCAAACCATGACCTCCTGGATCATAGCTTGACACTCAGCCACTGAGCCACACTGGCCAAGCCAGTTTGTCATTTTTTAATATCTTTTTAAAAACCAGCTTTTAGTTTCATTGATTTAAAAAAAATTATTTTCTGGTCTGTATTTCATGAACTTCTAGTCTTTGTTACTTCCTTCCTTCTGCTAACTTTGAACTTAGTTCCTCTTTTTATGGTTTCTTGAGGTGTAAAGATGGGTTGTTTATTTGAAGTCTTTCTGTTGTGTAAATATACACATTTATCACTATAAAATCCCGTCTTAGAACTGTTTCCATTTTTGTTAACTTCAGATATTTTAACATTTCACGTTTGTTTTCTTTTGACCCTTGGTTTTTCAGGAGTGTGTTGTTTATTTATAAATCTTTGTGAATTTTCTAGCTTTCTTCCTGTTATTGATTTCTAGTTTCATACTATTGTGGTCTAAGATCCTGGGTAAAATTTCAGTCTTCTGAAATCTGCTAAGATTTATCTTGTGACCTATCATGTGATCTATTCTGGATGATGTTCTGTCTGGAAGATCTATTTATTATGTTGAAAGTGGTGTTTTGAATTCCTCTACCATCTTTGTATTGTCCATTTCTCCCTTCAGATCTGTTAGTGTTTGCTTAATATATTTATCCAGTGTTGGATGCATATATATTTCAGATTGTTATTTATTCTTGATGAATTTACCCCTTTATCATTATACAATGGCCTTGTCTCTTGTTACAGTTTTTGGCTTAAAGTTTCTCTCTGATATAACTAGCTGCCTTGTTTTCTTTTGGTTTCTACTTGCACAGAATATCTTTTTTGATCCCTTCACTTTGAGCCTATGTACATCCTTATGGCTGAAGTGAGTCTCTTTAGGCAGCATATAGTAGGGTCTTTTTTAAAAAAATTCATCTAACCATTCTATGTATTTTATTTTTAAAATGTTTATTGATTTCAGAAAGGAAGGAAGAGAGAGAGAGAGATGGAAACATCAATGATGAATCATCAATTGGCTGCCTCCTGCACAACCCCTATTGGTGATCGAGTCTGCAACCTGGGCATGTGCCCTGACCCAAAATCAAACCAGCAATCTCTTGGTGCATGGGTCAATGCTCAACCTTTGAGCCACACTGGCTGAGTCACTCTATGTCTTTTACTCGTAATTGGATGTAATCCATTTATATCTAGAGTATTTATTTATTTTTAATCCTCACCTGAGGATATTTTCTTTTCCATTTATTTTTCAGAGAGAGTGGGAGGCAGGGGGAGAGAACTTAATAATTTAATATGATTTCTTTTGTGTTATCCTGTAGATCACTTAGGCTTTCTTCACTCCTTTTTTTATTCTCTTTTTTTATTCTCTTCTGATTGGGTAATATCAAAGTTCTTGTCTTCTAACTCACAGATTCTTTTTTCTGCTTGTTCCATTGTCTTGATGCTCTCTATTGCATTTTGTATTTTATTTGTTGAGTTCTTTAGCTCCGAATTCGTTTTAGTCTTTTTTAATATTTGTATTTCTATCTTAAGCTGTTTGTTTTGAAAATGTATTTTTTTTTGGTTTTATTGAGTTGGCTTTTTTTCAATCTTTAATTTCTTTATTGATTAAGGTATTACATATGCGACCTCATTCCCCCCATAACCCCCTCCCTCACTCATGCCCTCGCCCCCCTGGTGTCTGTGTCCATTGGTTAGGCTTATATGCGTGCATACAAGTCCTGTGGTTGATCTCTTCCCCTTACCCCCACCCTCCCCTACTTTCCCTCTGAGGTTTGACAGTCTTATCGCTGCTTCTCTATTGAATTGTCTTGTAGCACACTGAGTTCTCTTAAAACAGCTATTTTGAAATCAGGTAAATTTCAGATCTCTATGTTTGGAGATGGGTTCCTGGAAGGATGTGATCCTTGATGGCATCATGTTTCCTCGATTTAAAGTAGCACCTCCTGTAGTCTTGACTAGTTGCCTTCAGGAGAAAGGAAACTTCCATCAGCTCTGCTAGGGATTCTGAGGCTTTCTCAGACCTTCTGGGCACACCTGCTCCATGCTTCTTGCTCCCTCTTGTGGCAGAATTCTTAAGCTAGTATGCCTTCTGTCGATCCTCATTGAGTGTTGACAGTGTATCTTGATTGGACTTAGTTTGTTCCTCTTTTTGTAGTTCCCTGAGAGAGGTTGTTTATTTGAAGTCTTTCTGTTGTCTAAATATATGCATTTATCACTATAAGATTCCCTCTTAGAACCGTTTCCTGACATTCTGGATGGGCTGAGAGAGAAATGAGCCCCTTTCACAGTGTTCCACACAGCTGGGGAAGCGGGGTGCTCACTCCCACGCTCTCACTTTTCCTTATTGGAGAAATCACAGGCTCAGAAGATCTCTCGGCCTTAAGCTGTGCCATTTTGGCAGATGGGCGATATGGGTAACATCAAACTGTTCGTCTTACCTTCTCCAGTGTGTCTAAACTTAAGTTTGCTTCAGCATTCTCCTGGAGTTCTCTGCTGGAAACATGGACTTCCACAATGGCTCTTTCATCTGGAAATGATTGTCTAAGACAGTGAGTGTTTTGCAGGGGTTCCTGGACTTTGGACAAGAGGGACTGGAGCTGGTTTACGGGCCACTGCAGGACCAAAACCTGTATGCCTATTACCAGATGCGTGGGTGGGCAGGACTCCTGGGTCCTTGGCATCTGGTGCTGGATTCCATGGCTCTCACAGAGGCATTTGTGTCTGAGGATGGATGCCAGGTTGTTGGGAGCAGAGCATGAACGAGGGGTAGCTTATTCTCTCATAACACTGATGTCATTCTACCCCCAGTGTGTATAATTAATTGCCCTTTCTATGCTGTATTGTCAGTATTGTTAATTGTGAGATCCTTTGCATTTCCTGTTTTTGACTCCCTAGGACCTAGCACAGTATTTGGCACATAAGAACTCAAGTATTTATTGAATAAATAAATGCATGATCTAGGCCTTGGGAAAAAAAGGATCTGAAGTGGGAAGACATTAATTAAAATGAGAGAAACCACACCAAGATAATAAAGTAGAAGTAAAAATAGCCTTGGTAGGTCTGTGTGCAATTAATGAAAGAAAAGATTAGGTGTAAAAGGCAGATCTACTGGGTGTGAAATCTTGATTTGATAGCCTCTACTTTCTCAGAGTAAGTTTTTAACCAGCAAAGTGATGTGAGGACAGCATTTGTTTAGGGATATTTGTTCAGCAGAGAATTTGAATTGAAATAATCTGTCATGCTAGAAATCCTCAGAGTCATTCTTGGCTTCCATATGCTGAACTGGTCAATGAAATTCTGCTGATTAAAATGAGACAGGCTTTTGGAGTGTGAACCAGTATCTTAGTTCAGGTTTTCAGCCTCTCTTCCCTGTATTGTAGCAGTAGCCTCCTAACTCATCTTCTTAACAGTCTCCTCCGCCCCCACTCTTTGTGCTCCTACCAAAGATTTTTCTAAAAACAAGTTTAGCCTGCCTAAAAAGTTACTGGTCTTGGCTAACTCCTTGGCATGTTATACAAGGCCTTTCACAACCTAATGCCACCCAACCTGTTTGGATTTGTCTTATATGACTCCTTTTCACATGAATATGTACATATATGTATATGTACACCTTGTTCTTATATCTATCTATGACTTGCACATATTGTTTCCTTTTTCTGGAAAGCACCTCCACCCTTCCCCATTTGAGAAAAACCACAAACCAGTTCAAATGTTACCTACTCTCTGAAGCCACCCTCTACTCTCCTAGGCAGGTTCAAGCAGATGGATCAGACCTTAGTCATTCTTGTATTTTTAGAACAGTATTACAGTATCTATTATGGTGCTGGCTTCTACTAGGAACTGAGTTTTTAAAATTTATGACAAAAGATGAATATTGTTTTATTTTAGAAAACAAATAATACAGATCTATATTAAGTAAAAGATGAGTACCATCTATCACTCCTGAAATACTCAGGTATAATCACCATTAAACCTAATTTTGTGTATATTACCTTGCCCACTTTTTATGCAAGCACACCCATGCATATGTGAGTGTAATTTTTAAAAACTCAAGCCTAAGTGTTTGAATGAATGAATGAATAAAGGAACTTAAGATATTATTTAAACAATCCACTCATTAAAGTCAAGAAA
>NW_006299714.1:1038933-1040166 GCF_000327345.1 Myotis davidii
ATATAATGTGAGCAAGTGTTAGAAAAACAAAACTGCAACTTCATGGCTGATTTCTCTATGCTATGCTTACATAGAGTTAAATATAATTTCAAGGCTGAGATTCACAGGTAAACATTTTTAACAAGATGCAACAAAGTTACTTCTTCCTCTACATCTCTCTGAATATCAGTTTTCATATCTCTACAATAGAAATAATTTATCCTCATAGGATGTGTAAAAGGATTAAAGATAATGTACTAAAATGTTTGGCATGCAATTGAGCAATAAAATATAGTTTATTATTTGTATTGATCGGGTGTTTTACAGTAACATGAGGGCAAACGCTGTAGGTTATACTGTTTATTAATAGCATTATTCCATCAATATAATTCTGGATTTCTCCATTCTTTAAGTCAACTTTCAGGAATATCCAGCAACATGAATTTGGGTTTTATAAATTTGCATAAAATTATAGCTATCCTTTTTGCTTGCCCTACCTCCTGCTGACTCATAGAATCAGCTTTAAAATAGAGAGCTATATTTATTTTGCATAATGCTGCTACAGCAATGTCTAAAAATAACTGACATGCTCTTAATAATTAAGGCTGCATGCAGACTTGTTCTAATTGAGAAATCACTCAAACTAATTTGAATATCTGGGAACTATTAACATCTGATAGCTCTTTCTAATTTTTCTCTCCCTTCTATCCTTTTGTATACAGATTTTATTTCTTTTCTCGCCCCCCTCCTCCCCGCTATTTTGTATACTGATTTAAAAGGCAAACTCCAATGAAGTGATAACAGACCTTAAGTGAAGGAAAAAAAATCATACATTTTAGTAAAATTTACAGGAAAGGTAAGGTAGGAAATACTCAGATTATAAATTTTTCCCTCTATTGCTGCAATAAATTACTATACTTTTGTAATTTTTTGCATGTTTATTCTTTGTTCCCACAGGAACAATGTCTTACTTTTTTGTGCTTATTCAATGCCTATCACAGTACTACTTAATTGCTGATGTGTAAATTGTCTTTAAATATGGTGTTTTCAGTATAACCTTATTTCTAGAAATATATTTTACTTAGGAGTTCAGAATTACATATATTCCTCTTGTTAAACCTATTAGGTGATTGCTTCAATTATAGCTGAATTATTTATCCATTGTAATTACAAAAGCATTACTGGTTTCTTTTAGGAATGTTTTTTCTCCCAGTGATAGCTATGCATCTTATGTACCTAACTCCTTTGTTCAGC
>NW_006299714.1:1040199-1045796 GCF_000327345.1 Myotis davidii
TTGGTCTCTGTGCTGCTGCTATTTATTGGTGCTACCTTCAGCTTTACTAATGTGCAAGTATCAATGAACCATGCTCATTACTTTCATATGTATATTTCAAAAATTCACATGGTTCCCATCTTCATACAAAACTGTGCTTTCTATGGGCAAATAACACTTTTAATAGATAGTTGCTATTTTCTGTGGGGTCAAATTTGTACATAACTAATTTGTGCAGAAACCAATCCTATATAATAAAGGGCTAATATGCAAATGGTCCTCATGCCCTTGCACTGGGGCCAGGGGACCTGAGGCTGCAACCCCCGCCCCAGCGCCAGGGCCAGGGGCTCTGAGGCTGCACTGGGGAACCTGAAGCTGCGCCCCCTGCCCTACAGGGCTTGACGGGGGACCTGAGGCTGCACTCTCCACCCTGCAGGGCTTGAAGGGGGTGGGACTAGCTGGGTCTGGGTCTCATGCGATTTCTAGGTGCGTGCGGGTAGGCAGGAACTTGACTGTGGGTCCCACGGCACACCCCAGACTCTGACAAGAGGGAGATTTTCATATACATGTTACTAATTTTCTTTCATCTCTGACACTTCTATTATAGAGAAAGGGCAAATAGCAATATTAAAATACTTCCTCTAATTAATTTCCTTTTAATGTGCATGAATTTCATGCACTGGGCCACTAGTTTTTCATGTTTTCTTTCCCTCCCTCCCTCTCTCCATCTGTCATGCTCAATGTAGCATGATAGGTATTATAGGAGAATGAAAGAAATAAAACACTTGGTCTTGTCCTCAAGTAGTTTACCATCTATTGAGAAAAAAATATGTACACATAAAAAAGCATTATAGCCCTAGCCGGTCTGGCTCAGTGCATAAAACATCAGCTTGCGGACTGAAGAGTCCCAGGTTTGATTCCAGTCAAGGGCACATGCCCGGTTGTGGGATCGATTCCCAGTAAGGGGCATGCAGGAGGCAGCTGATCAATGAATCTCTCTCACATTGATGTTTCTATCTCTCCCTCTCCCTTTCTTTCTGAAATCAATAAAACTATATTTTTAAAAAAGCATTACAATCCAGAGTGGTATATGATATATCACAAGTAAATAATACAAGCTTACACACTATAGAAGATCCAAGGAAGATATTATGGACTGGAATTATGTGGTTTCTTGACTGAGTCTGAGGGATAGTTTGATATAATGGGAAAGTGCAAGACAATGAATTGGAAGACCAGGTTTTCAGTACCACCCCATGCTAACTATTGTAACCTTATGACTTAGGCTTTCTGAAGTTAATTTTTCTCAGATGTCAATTGGGAACCATGCATCTCTTTTCTGCTTTACTTCAATATGTAAATCATAAAATAAAATGATATAAAATCTTTTGAAAACATTAAAATATGATTACAACCTAAGGATGTGTTGTTTTAATTTTTCATTACATACCATAGTATTTATTTTTTAAAAAAATATATTTTATTGATTTTTTACAGAGAGGAAGGGAGAGGGATAGAGAGTTAGAAACATCGATGAGAGAGAAACTTCGATCAGCTGCCTCCTGCACACCCCCTACTGGGGATGTGCCCACAACTAAGGTACATGCCCTTGACGGGAATTGAACCTGGGACCCTTGAGTCCACAGGCTGATGCTCTATCCACTGAGCCAAACCAGTTAGGGTGCCATAGTATTTATTTTTATTTTGTTAATCCTCAACCAAGGATATTTTCCCATTGACTTTTTTTTAACATATTTTTATTGATTTCAGAGAGGGAGAGGGAGAGAGACTGAAGCATCCATGATGAGAGAGAATCATGGAGGGAGAGAGAGAGAAACATTGATTGGTTGCCTTCTGCATGTGCTCCAATCTGGGCCGGGGATCAAACCTGCAACCCAAGTACATGCCCTTAACTAGGATTCGAACCTGAGACCCTTTGGTGCATGGGCCAACAGTCTAACCACTGAGCAACACAGGCCAAGACAATACCATAGTATTTACGCTGAAACACTAAGAAATGTTGAAAATACAATAGGAAGAGAAGAGCAATGCTGACATATAGTATGCATGGATGCATATTATTTAATAGGGAAAGGAAATTAATGACAGGGCTGTGATGCAAATCTGACTTTTTTGTTTGGGGACAATTCATACTATACCTATAATTATTTAGAAGCTAATAATAATTGTTATGAATGATGTAAGGATAATTATAGCCACTATTTATTGAGTCTTTACTATATGCCAGGGACTCTGCTAAGAGATTTTTATGCATTTTCTAATTTCATCTTCACAACAATCCTAAGAATCAACTATTATTGTTCCCATTTCACAGAGGGGAAAACTTGGGTCAGAGAGGTTGTCATTTGGCAAGGTCACACAGCTAGTCAGAGCAAGGCAGGATTTGAACCTAAATCTGCCTAACTTCTAAACCAGTAATTCCCATGACTTGGGAATATCACACAAAATGCAATGGTAAACTCCGAGCCAAATCAAGTGGTTCAATGTGTTTATTAAATCAGAAGTAGGTCTTTAAATAATAATTTTTTTTAAGCAAAGGTGAAGTAAGGAATGAAGTTATAGAGGAAACAGAAAGGCCAGTTCCTGGAAGACTTTTGTGCCATGTCTGAGAATTTAAACTGCTTCTGTGGGTAATCAGGAGCCACTGAAGGCTTCAAGAACAGAAATGTAATCATCGCCTGCCTGGCACAGAGGTGGAGTTCCATACACACCTAATGAACAACGGGATTTGTCTTTTAGAAAGAGTGACCTGGAGACAGTGTGGAATATGGTTTGGAGGGAAGTAAGACTGAAAGTAGGACAACTGTTAAGAGTTTGGGTAAAGATGGCAGAGCCTGAACTGGTGACACACAGGAGCTGGCTGGTACTGGGTTGGAGAACCAATTATGTATCTGCCCAACTTCGGGTTCAGTGACATCAAGGTGATCGTTTGAAATCAGCCATGGTGGGAGTATTTAAGCCACAGATGGGAAGGGTAGCGAAGTTATGATTAATTACCATGTTTCTCTATTATTAGATAGGATTGGCTAAGATGAGTCAAATGATACTGGTACCTCTTAACAGAAGGAGTTCAAGATAGGGGAAAGTGAATTCTGTTCAGGGAAAAAGAAGTATCTGTGGGACATGATGGTATAGATGTCCGGAAGATAGTGGTTATATAGATACTAGAGGCCTGGTGCATGAAATTCGTGTGGGGGCGGTGCGGGGGGCATTCCTCAGCCCAGCCTGCACCCTCTCCAATCTGGGATCCCTCTCACAATCCAGGACCACTGGCTTCTAAGTGCTCACCTGCCTGCCTTCCTGATCACCTCTAACTACCCTCCTCTGCTGGCCTGATCACCCCTAACCACCTCTGCCTTGGCCCCCACCACTGTGGCTTTGTCCAGAAGGAAGGCAGGATGACCGGTAGACCTGGTCTAATTAGCATATTACCCTTTTATTAGTATAGATGGGACTAAAAGGAGAGGTCTATATAAAATATGGGAACCATGGCCCAGCTGTGGCTCAGTGATTGAGCATCAGCCTATGTACCAGGAGGGCATAGTTCAATTCCAGATCAGGGCATGTGCCTGTGTTGCAGACTTCATCCCCAGTAGGGGGTGTGCAGGAGGCAGCCAATCAATGATTCTCTCATCATTGATGTTTCTCCCTTCCTCTCTAAAATCAATAAAAAATATATTTTAAAAATATGGGAACATGAGCATATATAACTGATAGTTGAAGTCATCGAAGTAGATGAATTTTTAACACAAAATAAAGGGACAGACCCTGGGAAGGGCTGTGGTAAGTTTTCATGTTTTATAAAGTAAATATAAACCAGTGGTTCTCAACCTTCCTAATGCTACGACCCTTTAATACAGTTCCTCATGTTGTGGTGACCCCCAATTTCACTGTTACAAATTGAACCTAATTAAAGCATAGTGATTTATCACAAAAACAATATGTAGTTATATATATGTTTTCTGATAGTCTTAGGTGACCCCTGTGAAAGGGTCGTTCCACCCCCAAAGGGGTTGTGACCCAGAGGTTGAGAACCGCTGATATAAATGAAACCATATATCTTTTTGTTCAAAGACTGAGAAAGTAGTTGGAATTATATTTTCTTTGTAAATACTGCATTTGGAATAAAATCACTGTAATGTAGTTTTAAGAATATTGGTATTTGATAAAAACAGGCATGTGATAAATCAGATTTATAAGATCTTTACAAGATTTATCAAAATGACACTTTAAAACGAAATATTTTATAATCCAAAAGATTAACTTATATAAAACATCTGAAAGAAAACATTCTTCAAAACTAGAGAAAACAAATTATTTCCAAAATGTAATTATAAGGAATTCTATACATACTTCTCTCTTGGCACTAGGTTGTAATTGTGTGTTTCTTTTCCTCTGCCACTAAATCTTACTGGGAGTAGGGAAATGCTGTGTCTTTTATGTATGTTTGGGGCCTTGTAAATAGTGTGTACTCAGGAGGGGGTGGGAAACTTTCTTTAACGACAGGATGGGAGGTTTGAAAAGAGATGATCTGGAAGGTCCCTTTCAACCCTGAGAGTATGAAAAGGGGAGCTGTGAGTTCCTCACCACTTAAAAGAAGAAGTGAGCTTCGTTCTTTGTAGCACCAAAGGGCCAATGTTTCAAAGCTAACACGGAAAGGAAGCCAGCTCTCAGCTCAGCATCACACAGGTAATAATTTCCTAACCATCGCAGCTACCCAATAGAGGAAAGACAGGCTGTCTCAGGAGATGGCTGCCTTCGAAGTAACTATAAAGTAAAAGCTGTAAGGATCCCCGGATATCTTTAGTTAGGTCCTCCCAGTCTTTTTCATGCCATTGCCCATACAGGAAATCGTACAGCACATCCATCAGTATCTCCAAGTGTCCTTGTCCCAAGTTCTCGGGGCTTTGGTAGGGAAAACTGACCGAGTACAGATCCTCATCTGCAGTGGCGTGAACTGAATCTCAGAGCAGGGGTGCGGCACTCCTGGCTCAAGAGTCAATGCTGGGGCTAGAACTCGAATCTTCCGTCAGCCAACTGGCCAGCCGCCTCCCCACAGAGTCAGCAGGGGGCCTGCCAGGCTGGAGGACTAGGTCAGCGTTAGCCGCATACATGGGACGCCGGTCTAGGCCAGCGTGGCTTCAAATGTGGTCCCGTGACCACTGCACCAGAGCTTGTCAAACCTTGGGGTGCGGGCTAAAAACGCAGATTCAGCCCTGGCCGGTGTGGCTCCGTGGGCTGGAGCGGTTCCCCTGCACCAGAGGCTGCCTGTTCGGCTCAGGGCACACGCCTACGTTGCGGGTTCCCTCCCCGGGGTGCACGGGAGGCAACCATTCGGTGTTTCCCTCTCCCATCGATGCCCCTCTCCCCCGACTTCCTAAGGTCAATAAATCATAATCTTCAAAACGAAACGCAGATTCATGAGTCAGGCGCTGCGGTCCGGTCCGGAAGCACGCATTTTGAGGTTGGAAAACACGCTCCCCTCCACTCCTCGGCGGCACTTCTGGCTCCTGCTGGCCCCGAGCGGCTCCGCAGGGCGCTCGACGCCCGCCCATCTGACCTCAGAGCAGCGTGGGCGCAGGCCGTGCAGTCTGGGC
>NW_006299714.1:1046089-1055779 GCF_000327345.1 Myotis davidii
AAGTCACTACGGCGCCTGCGCCGATGCTGCCTCGCCTCGTCCCCTACCTACCAACCGGAGTAAACTTCCCATAGTGCCTCGCGAGTCCGGGTTTGATAACAAGCTGGGAAGGTTGGACGCGGGTTGCCTTTGTGGGGGTGGCTCTGCTGCGCCAGGGCGCTCTGCGAGCTTGGGGTCCGGCCACGGCCTGGCGGGGTGCCATGCCGCTTCTTCGGGGCGTTTGGGGAGTGCTGAGCGCCCTGGGGAAGTCCGGAGCAGAGCTCTGCGCGGACTGCGGGACTCGGCTGTGCGCACCCTTCAGGTAGGACCCTCGCCTGGACCCGGCGGCGGGGCGCGCGACGCCCTGGGGCCAGGATGTAGACGGTGTCTCCCACCTTCTGTCCCTCCCAGAGGTCAGGGACGCTCAGACCCTGTGGTTCAGACCTCGACCTTGCCAAGGGAAGGGTGCCTTTGCAGGCCCGACTCCAGGAGGAGTACCCCGCGCCTTGCTTCCGGCGCCCTCCCCCCTCCATGCGGCCTCCGCGCACCTGGTTCCCCGGCCACTCTTTGTAAAGTCGCGCCGACCGTGTCCCGCCTTCTTCTAGGCATTGAGGAGGCGGGGCCCCGGAGCTGAAGTACATGTTTTCTGCACTCTCTGCCCTTCGTGGCGGGGTGGGGGGTGAGGGTAGGGGCTTCAGTTTTGCAGGCTCTTCCCTCTGGTTAGGGCACGATTGTCAGTGTCACTAGCATCTTCATCACCTCTTATTTGGGGCCTATTGATTGATATACAGGTGACTATGATTGGCGCTTAAATCCTTGACATTGGTTCTTTCCTTTTTTTACTTACTGCAGATTTGTGTATATACCCAGATGGTTTTCATCCACTTTGAGTAGTTATCCAAAGAAGCCAATGACTTCTTACGTTCGATTTTCCAAAGAACAGCTAGCCATATATAAAGCTCGGAACCCAGGTAAGGAGTTGGGGGGCTGGTGCCCTTCTCTGATGCAATAAAGAGCTCACTGAGCAGTTAAGCCGTAAATTTGATGTACACTGCCAACCATCCATTGACTGCAGGAACATAACCTTCTATTTGAGGGTCTGTGAAATAGCAGGTCTAACATATTTTTCACCAAGTAGAAATGTTTTTGTTATTAATCCTCACCTGAAGATGTTTTTCCATTGATTTTTTGTTGTTGTTGTTTTTTAGGGAGAGTGGAAGGGAGGGGGAGAGACAGAGAGAGAGGAAGATCCCAGACACATTGTTTGGTTGCCTCCCACACACCCCCAACCAGGGCCAGGATGGAGGCTGCAACCTAGGTCTGTGCCCTTGACCGGAGTTGAACCCACGACCTTTCAGTCCCAGGGCCTACGCTCTATCCACTGAGCCAAACCAGCAGGGCAGAAATGTTTTAAATATAATTAAGAACTAATGCCATAGCTGGTTTGGCTTAGTGAATAGAGCATCAGGCTGTGGACTGAAGGGTCCCGGGTTCGATTTTGGTTAAGGGCACATGCCAGAATTTCGGCAGCCTATTCTCATCATTGATGTTTGTATCTCTCCCTCTCTCTTCCTCTCTGAAATCAATAAAAAAAATATTTTTTAAAAAAAGAACTAATGAAAGATATTTTAAAAATAGAAGCATGTAGAATACAAAGCAACTAGGGAAGAAGTTATGAAAAAGCTTAATTTTGGGCCTAGTTGCCATTGGCTTAGAGGACCACCATGAATCTTTTTATCTCTTGCCTAGCCCCTTCTGCCACAGGGAATTTTTAATGGGAGTGACAATGAAGTAACTTCTGTGGAAGTGTTCTGTGAACTGTAAAGGTCTATACCAGGGGTCCTCAAACTACAGCCCACGGGCCACATGCAAATACAAATATTGTATTTGTTCCCGTTTTGTTTTTTTTTACTTCAAAATAAGATATGTGCATTGTGCATAGGAATTTGTTCATAGTTTTTTTTAAAACTATAGTCCGGCCCTCCAACGGTCTGAAGGACAGTGAACTGGCCCCCTGTTTAAAAAGTTTGAGGACCCCTGGTCTATATAAATCACTGCTAACGCAAGAGCTTTTGTACTGAAAGATTTCCAGGTTGGATGTTTGACGACTCCCTGGAAAGGCTATAGGGCCTTCATTTGAGGTTGTAGTGTAAGGATAATAACTAAATTAATAATAGCTAACTTTTGCTTATGATTTCTAAAGCCCATTCACAAACAATACATCAAAACAATACAGGGCACTTCTGAAAATCAAATGAGACATAATAAAACTTCTCATAAAGAATTGGTTTATGAGACATATTAAGGGCTCACACCTTTTTAAAATGTAGGAGTTGAAATTAGTAAGTGGTTTGTTAAAGCATTTATACCCTTTTTAGTTAAGATGAGGAAGAACATGGGGAATAATGACTTGATTTTAGAAAAGTTTAGTTTGTTTGCAACTGGTATTTCTGTAATTCAAATCCAAGATGGTGGTATATGAATCAAGACTGTATTTTTTTTTTTAATATATTTTATTGATTTTTTACAGAGAGGAAGGGAGAGAGATAGAGAGTTAGAAACATCGATGAGAGAGAGACATTGATCAGCTGCCTCCTGCACATCTCCCACTGGGGATGTGCCCGCAACCAAGGTACATGCCCTTGACCGGAATCGAACCTGGGACCTTTCAGTCCGCAGGCCGACGCTCTATCCACTGAGCCAAACCGGTTTCGGCCAAGACTGTATTTTGTTCTTTACTCAGATGTTATGAACTTAATTCCTAAAAGGCTCGAAAAAAATGTTTGACTGAAATATGAAGTAAAGAACTTGAAGAAATTGATTACTGAACTGCTTAAACTAGCAATAAGTTCTGAGGACTGTTTTGGTGATATGTGATATACTCCTTGGTTATTAGATAAAAGACTGTAACAATTTGGATAAAGCACTAAAGTTATATATTTAATTTTTGTTATTCTTAACCTGAGGATATTTTTCCATCGATTTTTATGAGTGGAAGGAAGGGGGAGAGACACAGAGAGAGAACATCAATTGTTTGCCTCCTGCAGGTGCCCTGACCTAGAGTCAGGGATGGGGATCTAGCCTGCAACTGAGGTATTGCCCTTGACCAGAATCAAACCCGAGACCCTTCAGTCCTTGCGTCAATGCTTTATCCACTGAGCCAAACTGGCTAGGGTTAAAGTTATTTAAATTGGTTAAAGAAAAGCTAAATCATTGTATTAAGTTGTGTGTGGTATAGAGTTGTCTAATAAAACTTACTTTTAGAGCTGATGTGTTATGATTTCCTGGAAATCTTTACGAGTTATTCATGAGACATAAAGCTGTGACATCTTTTCTCATTCCAATCCATAGAAGCGAAAAATTCAGAACTAATTAAAAAAATCGCGGAGATATGGAGGGAACTTCCTGAATCAGAGAAAAAGGTAAGCATATAGGTTTTCAACATTGCTGGCCAGTTATTCTGCAGTTGTCATGCCCTTTAAAGGACCAAATGACCCAGAGATGATGTTTTTGTTGTTGTTTGATTTTTAAATATCTATTATAGACAAAGGAACTTCATACCTTCTGATCTACATAAATGATAATATAGATGTGTGGGGTGGTGATGAAGGGTTGGCAGCAATGTGAAATTGAAGACTACTTGCTAAACTCTCAAGTTGGTTAGCATGTATATGATGAAAAAGTCATGATTTTGGTCCATATAATGTGATCCCAGTGCACATTTTCCACATGATGGTTCAGTCTGTCTTTATCTGAAGTCATGCAGTTGTCTTTCCTTGGTAGCAACAGTTTATTGACTTATTGTTTTTATTTATTTATAGATATATGAAGATGCTTACAAGGCAGACTGGCAGGCATACAAAGAAGAGCTAAACAGAATTCAAGAACAGCTAACTCCAAGTCAGAAAGTGTCTTTGGAAAAAGAAATGATGCAAAAACGTTTAAAAAAGAAATCGATATTAAAAAAGAGAGTGAGTATCTTTGAAATATTTTTTTCCTTTAACAAAGAACTGAAATTTACATAACTATATGAATATAGGGAGCTTCCTCTTATTTTGATGATGTGTGTGGTACTATATGGTAGAATGTCAGGATCATCCTCTTCCGCCACTAGGACCATTTGTCATTGAGTCTGTCTTGGAAACTCTTGTTGCCACTTCGGGATGTATCTGGTTTTAAAATACATAGTTAGGACTGGCATGAAAGCTATAGGAACAGCCAAATCTTGGATAGTAAAAATCTTTGTTTCTGAGTTTTGTCTAGAATAGCCTACTGATTTGAATTGTTCTAAAGGTAATAGTGAATGTGATTCTATATATTGCTGAATAGACTAAATTTATTAGCACGTCAGGGAAAAGTGCCTATTGTAGCTAATCAAGTAAGTCCCTTTAAGATGAAATACTACTTTCCTCATTAGAAACCCTACATAGGGCCCTGGCCGGATAGCTCAGTTGGATAGAGCATTGTCCTGATACACCAAGGTTGTGGGTTCAATTCCTGGTCAGGGCACATTGACTGGGAATTGAAATAAGAAGCAGCCAATGAATGCATAAAATAAGTGGAACAACAAATTGATGTTTCTCTCTCTCAAATCAGTAAAAAAAACAAACCCCAAAACCCATATGGTTCAAATTTTCTGGTTCCTAATTTAAGTATTAATCCACATAAATTCCATTGTTTGAAAATTAGACATTTTTGTATAAAACCAGAATTAGTTATGAAGCGGTCAGCTTGCTATCTAATTCATATAGTATAGAAAATGGTCATCAGAATTAAAACTATTTCTCTGAAAAAGTAGGTTAGAACCTTTAATGTCAGATGCCAAGATATGTAATCCTGATCCTAATGTTTTAAGTCCCCCTAAGGACTCAGCCAATTTCAGGTCAGTAATCTAAGGTTGCTGATCCAGTTAGTAAAAGGATGGAGTAAAGTACCAATAGTGAGAAATACAGCCTCTGCCTTAGGATGGTATTTGGAGGGGTGAGTACTAAAGTTTACTCTCCCTTTCTTCTTAATGCATGCAGCCAGTGCTGCATGGAGAATACCCGAATGGGGATTAGACAGAAAGTGTTTCCCTTTCAAATATTTCTTGTCTTCCTTTCTCTCTTCTGGCATTCCCATTATGTTTTTGTTACACCTGTTTTAGTTGTCCCATAGTCCTGAGTGTTCTGGATTTTTTAACCTCCTCATCTTAGTTCTCTTTATTTTTGGGTTTTCAAGGATTCTATTACTATGTCTTGTAGCTCAGATTCTTTCATCAGCTGTGTCCAGTCTAATAAGCACATCAAAGGCATCCTTTATTTCAGCTACAGTGTTTTTGCTTTCTAGAATATATTTTTATTGATTTTTTAGAGAGGAAGAGAGAGGGAGAGAAAGATAGAAACATCAGTGATGAGAGAGAATCATTGATTGGCTGCCTCCTGCATGCCCCACACCAGGGATCAAGCCCATTAGCTGAATTGAACCATGACCTCCTGGTTCATAGGTCAATGCTCAACCATGTCTGCTGGGCTTCTTCCTCTACTTTAGATACTGAGTAAAAAGAATTTAGCCCATCTCTTTTCTTCCCTTTTTTTTTTTTGCATTTTGGTGATCACATTTATTGGAAGGGTTGGAGAAACAAAAATGCCATTTAGCTTAAGAATTTATGAGTTATGTACAAATAAACTCATTTTAGGAGCAGAAGAATCTTTGGTCATTTCTTAATATCAAAATTTATACAGGTTTCTTTTTGAATATCTTCTATCTTTAAAGACACAATCATATAAAGTCCTAATTTCCACACAGGATATATTCTTTGTTTCAGCCAACTCTCAATGGAGGGGCAACTAGCACAACACCATCTCCCCGGGCAGAAAGCATTGGAATATCCCGTTTTGTTGATTTATATATCTCTTCATATATTTCTTCATCAATTTCTATAGTAGTCACAGTTTCTCCCACTTCTCCCAATATCATATTTAAATGTGATCATGGGCCTGGGTTGCAGATTTTGTTCCCAGCCTGGTTGGGGTGTGTTTGGGAGGCAGCTGATCCATGTGTTTCTCTCACATCCATGTTTCTCTCTTAGCCCATCTTTGGGGGTTAAAGATTGAGAGACATGCAGGGAAGGAAATGAAATGAGAGGTTATTAAACAGATAGTCTAGTGTTCACAAGCTGTGGTGGAAGCATGTAGTAGTTTGGCCAAGGAAATGGTAGTGCCCTGTAAGAATGAAACTGAGATTGTCTTATTTTTAAAAAAAAGATTTGTACATAGGTGCTCAGTTAGTTAGTTCATGGAGACCATGAAAATAATATGTAAAGGAAATGTAGGGCAAATAACTCAAAATCTATTATGTTTTTCAAAATAATGCTATCAAATTCTGACCTCACGAGGGAATAATTGCATACTTTATATAAGAATCAGAACATTCACATTAAAGAACATTCTGCATAATGCATAGTAGTGAATACAGTTTCTGCAAGTAAAATTAAGTCTCAGAGATGTTAAAACTGTATCTAACTCTTCCATTTTCACTCCTCAGGAGTTAACACTGCTTGGAAAACCAAAAAGACCTCGCTCAGCTTATAACATTTTTATATCTGAATGCTTCCAGGGAGCTAAGAATGGTTCATCACAGGTAAAATAGATCTGCATTTATTTTTTAAATGTTTATTTTAGTTTTAGAAAAAATTAGACAGGAAATGTTAGGGGTGCTTTTGCTTCTTCTATCATTGTCTTTCTTGGTTTACTGATTCTGTTGTAGAGTCTTTCCCAGTGAGGATACATGGGAGATTAGTTTTTAGAGTTCTTGCATGTCTAAAAATGTCTATATTTTCACATTTGATAGTTTGGGCATAGAATTGTTTTATGTTCTTTGAAAACTTAAAAAAAATGCTCCTTTTATAACTTCTGTATTGCTTTTGAGAAGTATAAAGCCATTTTGATTATTGGTCTTTTGAATATCTGTTTTGTTTTTTTCTCTGTTCTGACTCTAGCACTTTTACTGTTTGTTTATGCATCTTCTGAATTGATACTCTAATTTTCTTGTCTTCTCTGTATTGTTTTTTCTTAGCCATTTTTGCCCTTCTTTCTGGGATACAGTATACATTTTCATGTAATCTCCCTGTTTCCAGCATGGTATCACCACCACTACTATACCTGGTATCCACTGAGTAACTCATATTTTACTGTTGTGAGAGGATAAATGTCCTAGAATCTGCCCATAGTGGGAATTTAACCTTTTTATAAGCATTTTCTATCAGGCCTCCTAACCGTACCTCTATTTTATACCTATCTGGTGCTGCCAGTTCCTGAGCTACCTCAGAAGTCTACGTTGTAAAACACTTTGCATTTTTGGCTTCCCCACTGCTGGTTTGGGAATAGCTTTCATGAGTTAGGTAAGCCAGAAACCATGGCTGCATCTGCTTTTCAGCTTCCAAACTTTTGTGTTGGTAGTGCTCTCTCCTGTTTTCTTTGTCTGTGTGGGTTTATTCCTTAAATTTTTTTGTTTATTTGTTTAATGTTTTTTATTTTAAAACTAGAGGCCCGTTGCATGAAGATTCACGCAATAGACCTTCCCTCCCCTGGCTGCCGGCAATGGTTTTCCTCCGGCACCAGGGACCCAGGCCTTTGGTCAGGTCACAGCAAGGCTTGGCTTCTCCCCTCCGGCCGCAGCGGAGAAGCCAAGCCTCTTCAGTCTTCAGTCTTCACTCTGCGCCTGCGTATGCAAATTAACCGCCATCTTTGTTGGGTTAATTTGCATAGTTGCTCTGATTGGCTGGTGGGCGTAGCGGAGTGACCAGTTTGCATGTTTCTCTTTTATTAGTGTAGATAACAAATTTATTGCTCACAGTTTTGGAGGCTGGGAAATCGAAGGTCAAGGTGCCATCACAGTTGCCTACTGATGAGGACCCTCTTCCTGGTTCCTGGCTGGTGCCTTCTCAGTATGTCCTCATGTAGTGGAAGGGCTCATTTAATGGGGTTTAGGAGGGTTCAGTATGGTCAAGGGCATATGCCTGGGTTGTGGGCTTGAACACCAGTAGCGAGTGTGCAGGAGGAGCTGATTGATGATTCTCTCTCATCATTGATGTATCTCTTTCTCCCTCTCCTTTCCTCTCTGAAATCAATTTAAAAAAATTTATATATATCCCTAGCCAGTTTGGCTCAGTGGATAGAGTGCCCATGAACAGAAGGGTCCTGGGTTCGATTCTGGTCAAGGACTCATACCTCTGTTGCAAGCTTGATCCAGACTCATGGGGGAGGCAACCGATCGATGTGTCTCTCTCACATTGATGTTCCTTTCTCTCTGTATCTCCCCCTCCCTCCCACTTTCTCTAAAACTCAATGGAAAAATATCCTTGGGTGAGAATTAATAAAATATATATATATAACTTTAAAAAATTTTTTAAAGAAAAAGATTAAGAAAAAATTGAAAGCATTAAAGTAATTCCTTCCAAATCTAAGAGTCAGAGAAGTTACTTAATGATTAACTGTCCCTGAATATTAGAAATGTTTATGAAGATCAGTTCAAAATGTTCAAAACATAATGGTTATGTAGTCTGAGGTACTATCTGGCACCTCTGTTTTGTTTTTTTTTGTGTTTGTTTGTTTTTTTTTGTTAAATATATTTTATTGATTTTTTACATAGAGAAAGGGAGAGGGATAGAGAGCTAGAAATATCGATCAGCTGCCTCTTACACACCCCCCACTGGGGATGTGCCCACAACCAAGGCACATGCCCCTGACCAGAATCGAACCTGGGACCCTTCAATCTGTAGGCTGACTCTCTATCCACTGAGCCAAACCGGTCAGGGCAGGTTACCTCTGTTTTTGTCAATAGGAAAATAAAATTCATTCAAAGTTCTGCTCAGAAATAATGGCCCTCTCTCCTTCACATTCCCCTTCTGCCCCTCATTTGCCACCCACCCACCTTCCCTTTATTCTCTGCGCTCTGGGAGCAATAGCATAGGCAGCCTGATGTGCACTGACTCTGACTCGTCTCTGCCTCTCTTCCAGCCATGGGGTCCCTGTATCCCTTTAATTTTATAGAAGAACCAAGCCTAAGGGAGGTAATAGGTCTTTTTTTCTGAGTCACTTAATTAAATTCAGCTAAGTAGAATTGAAGACTGATGTTGTATTGTTCTTTTGACTACACCTAAACACTTTGGCACCCATTTTAGAACAAAACATTAAGCTACAAGAAGTTAGACTACAACATAGTATACTTGAATATTAGTATTTCTGAATTTAAAAAAAGATAAATTTTATCTGCACAGTAAAGGAAATCATCAACAAAATGCAAAGCAATCTATCGAATGGGAGTAAATACAGGCAGTCCTCGGGTTACGTCAGACTCGATGTATGCCGTTTTGTGGTTACGTCGCCATCTCCCATCCTTATCTAATAAAAAAGAAACTTAGTAATTGGCGTACGACCGCTACCCTTCCCATTGGCTAATCAGCGAGATATGCAAATTAACTTCCAGCCAAGATGGCGGCCGGCAGCCAGGCAGCTTAAACTGAACATGAGGCTGGCTTGCTTCAGTGATGGAGGACTCCAGCGTTCCCCGCCTGCCTTGCCGGCCTCTGAGCCTGCAGTTTGAACATTGTAACAAATATAGAAGCTGCGAGCTGGGATCTCAGAGCTGGAGTTGATACAGAGTTTCGATTATAGAATCGAAATAAAACAGATACCTACTTTCAGCAGCGGAGGCCTCAGAGCTGGAGGC
>NW_006299714.1:1056293-1059796 GCF_000327345.1 Myotis davidii
CCTTCCCATCGACCCTGCCTTGAGTGTGACAGAGGACGGTGCCCCAACCCCCCAATCAGCCCTACCCTGAGCGTGACTGGGGGTGGCATCCCACCCTCCCAATCCGCCCTGCTCTGTGCATGACAGGGGGCGGGGCCCCAACTCCCCAATCGGCCCTGCCTATATCAGTCTCTCACACTGCACCTAGGGATTGGGCCTGCCCTCTGCCACCCAGGTGCAGGCCTAAGCCAGCAGGGTGTTATCTCCCGAGGGGTCCCAGACTGCAAGAGGGCACAGGCCAGGCTGAGGGACCCCCCCTTCCCCCCGAGTGCACACATTTTTGTGCACCGGGCTCTAGTTTATTTATAAAAAGAAATATGCCATCATTTTGATGTATGTACATATGTGTTTTATGCTTTTTATTACTTATTTACCACAAGTAAAGGTCAGGAATTGTTATCTTTTAAATTTTTTTACTTTTTCATTTCATTACTGCTGTGTATGTGCTCCATGTGAGTGACGTAGGTGCTTATGTAGGTGGGTTCTACTGTATTTGCATATTATATATCTGATAAGTGGTTAACGCCCAAAATACATAAAGAATTCAACTCAGCAAAAAAAAAACTGATTAAAAATGGGCAAAGGATCTGAATAGACATCTTTCCAAAGAAGACATAAAGATGGCTAACAGGTATATGAAAAGATGTTCAACATCACTAATTATCAAGGAATTGCAAATCAGAACCACAGTTCACCTCACACCTGTTGGAATGACTGCTGTCAAAGATAAAAGTAATGTGTTGGTGTGGATATGGAGAAAAGGAAACCCTTGTGCATAGTTGGTGGGAATGTGAGTTGCTGCAGCCCTCTATGGAAGACAAAACAGTTCCTGAAAAACTTAAAATTAGAAATATCATGTGTCCAGCAATATTACTTCTGGGTATGTATCCAATGAAAAAAGAAAACACTAACTTGAAAAGATATCTGAACCCCCATGTTCATTGCAGCGTGATTTACAACAGCCAAGATGCGGAAGCAATCTAAATGTTCATTAGGTGAATGGATAAAGAAACTGATGTAATTTAGCCATAAAAAAAAGAAATCTTGCCATTTGCAACAACATGGATTGATCCTGAAAGCATTATACTAAACTAGAGGCCCAGTGTGCAAATTCATGCACCAGTGGAGTCCCTAGTCCTGGCCTGTGGGATCAGGCTGAAACCGGTTCTCCGACATCCCCCGAGGGATCCTGGATTGTGAGAGGGCGCAGGCCAGGCTGAGGGACCCCATTGGTGCACAGGCGGGGCCGGGGAGGGATGTGGGAGGTTGGCCAGTTGGGGAGGGGTCGTGGGAGGGCTCCAGGGCATGCATGTCTGGACCATCTTGCTCAGTCCCGATCGGCCAGACCCCAGCAGCAAGCTAATCTAGCACTTGGAGCATCTGCCCCCTGATGGTCAGTGCACATAGGAACTGGTTGATCAATTGACCATCTGCCCCCTGGTGGTCAGTGCACATCATAGCGACTGGTCGACTGATGGACTGTCTGCCTCCTGGTGGTCAGTGCACTCATAGCGAGCAGTTAAATGGCTTTAGCATATCATTAGCATATTATGCTTTGATTGGTTGAACAGCCGACTGGTCAACCAGACACTTAGTATATTAGGCTTTTCTTATATAGGATGAAATAAATCAGACCAGAGAAAGACAAATACCATATGATCTCCCTTATATGTGGAATCTGAAAAAATAACTGAGCTCATAGATAAGGAAACAGATTGGTGATTGCCAGGCATGGGGGTGGATGAGATGGTTAAAGGTGGTTAGAAGGTACAAACTTCCACTTATTAAAAAGTCTTGGAGATGCAATGTACAGCATGGTGACTAGAGTTAATAAATTTGATAGTTGCTCAGAGAGTAGATCTTAAAAGTTCTCATAAGAAGAAAAAAATTGTGACAAATGTTAACGACTTACTGTGTTGATCATTTTAGAATATATACAAATATTGAATCATGTTGTACACCTGAAACTAATACAATGTTATATGAAAATTATCTCAGTAAAAAAGATAAGTACCTTTATTCCAGTCATTTTGTATATTTTAAGTTTAATTTAGAAAAAAGATACTAAGAATTGATGAGGCATTAATATCTGAGTATGATAAAATAATGTAAAAAGATGATTTTTAGTATCTATGAGTTTTTTTGAAATGAGTAATAAAAAAAATTTTTTTCTTTAATCACTTAAGTCCCTGGATCTGCTATTTAAACATATGTTGTTTTACAGGTAAGGCTGAAATCTATACATGAAAGCTGGAAAAATCTCTCCAGTGCTGAAAAGCAAGTAAGTATGGTTTTAGTCTCAACTATCTAGTTAGAATATCTGTGAGAGAATGTATTAAAGCAGTGGTTCTCAACCTTGCTAATGCTGCAACCCTTTAATACAGTTCCTCATGTTGTGGTGACCCCCAACCATAAAATTATTTTCGCTGCTACTTCATTACTGTAATTTTGCTACTGTTATGAATCGTAATGTAAATATCTGATATGCTATATGTGTTTTCTGATGGTTGTGACCCACAGGTTGAGAACTGCTGTATTAGGGTAAGGCTTGATTCATGTGAAAACGACCTTATATTACTTATAATACAGTTAAAGTATTTTTAAATAATTTCATATTCCTAGAATCAGTTTGGCTTTTTTCTTTTGGTAGTTTTTAACTGCAAATAAAATTGATTTTTAAAACAGTGTCACACCAAATTCAGTGTCCAGTGTATGCAGTGACAGTCACACTGCCTCTGCTCCTTCCCCACATCTCAACCCCTAAAATTGTAACAATTTTAATTAATACAAATCTTTATCTCTTACCTTATCTCACAAAAACATTCCTTCTCCAGTCCCCCTTTACACATGTAGAAGAAGAAGGTAATTTTTATAGTATATAGGGAAGCATTTCAGAAATTAATGGCGAAGATTCTTCTGAAGAAATCATTTTAACAATTACACTTTTTCTCAGGTATATATTCAACTTGCTGAAGATGATAAAGCTCGTTATTACAGTGAAATAAAATCTTGGGAAGAACAAATGGTTGAAGTTGGACGTGAAGATCTTCTTCGTCGCAAAGTGAAGCCCCAATCAAAAAGCACTGAGTAATATTAAATAGAAGATTGAGTTATGTCCATAATGGATAGACACAAGAAACCAATTAGGTCTCAGTATCTGAAACTGTTATAAAATTAAAAGGATAAAGCTAGTCAACATTTTATAATTAATTCTTTTTTCTTTAGCCCATGGACTTCTGCCAGTTCAGTACATTTTGTATTGGTATCTTGCTTTGGAAAACTCAAACATAGAAAAGTTCATCCAAAATTTATTTTGTGTTTAGCAACTACTGAGGATCAAAATAATCATGAAATGTATCAGTAACATTTTACCTTTGATAAAGGTGAGTCAGACTGTGAAGTTTTTTTATAATATTTGATGACTGTGGAAAGAGTATTCTTTTTTCCTTATATTATGGAGGCAG
>NW_006299714.1:1061478-1062534 GCF_000327345.1 Myotis davidii
CGGACCCTTCAGTCCTCAGGCTGACGCTCTATCCACTGAGCCAAACCGGTTTCGGCTAAAGCCTTACTTTTTAGACCTAAGTTGACTTAACAGAGTAATTGCTATAGGAACTAAAAGAAGAGTGTGCTACAGGGAAAGATGCTGAAGAATTGAAAGTGATGTTTATGCTTTTCTGAGCATATGCTGTTCAGAGACATAAAGAGATTTCTATACTTTCGTTCATTAGACTAGTATTAGGTTTGAAATAATTTGATGGCAGGAGAGGGTTGTGTGATAATTCTACTTACTGATGTTTAAAGGATATTGTATGAAGATTCAGCCTACCGTGATCATGTAAATTTTGCTATTGCTTTTGGCTAAAACTCCCTTCTTGAAAATGCCATTTTTAAAAAACGGGTGTATTTTTTATAGTTGCTACAAATGTGTGTATTTAAATTTCTGAATTAAAATATAAGTTGATTTAAAGTAACTAGCAAGTTTTACTGATTTTTTTCTGACATTTACCTTACATAAAATTAATCACTACCAGGAAGTTTTTATATATTAAGTGATAGTACCCATTAATTTTCATAATTTTATCAATATTAACTGTGAGGATATTCTCTTCCATTCTTTCTCTCTCACAGCCACTCGCCCTTCTTTTTATAGCACCAAGCTCTTACAGACAAATTTGAAAATATAAGCACAGCCTGTTGAAGTTTTAAAACAGTAATATTCTTTTTAAAATTGAACCTTTGGGAAGGAAAGACTAAGAAAATGAACATATTATCACTTTGAATTTGTAAGACTTTGCAAACAGAAAGTAAAACTGTACAAAGCTAGCATCATTACTTTTCACATTGTTCACAAATAAAGTACTTTTGGTAATTGATTAGATCATTAATTATATTTAATGGAAAATACGTAAAACAAAACATTTTCTAGGAGAGTTGACCCTCCATATCTGTGGGGAATTGGTTCCAGGAACTCTCACCACGACACCAAAACCTGTAGATGCTTAAGTCCCTTATATAAAATAGTTATAGTCAATAGTTGTTATAATGTATTGTGTAGGGA
>NW_006299714.1:1062566-1072797 GCF_000327345.1 Myotis davidii
TGGTACATACTTAGTATACACAACCATCTAGGCCTATAACTGCATAGCACAACATCAGCAACAGAAAAACTTTCCAAATATTTTTAATGCAGTTAGCCCATGCATGCAGAATCCACAGATAATGGAGGGCCTACTACATTAAAACATGAATGTATATATTTCACTGGCTAAGGAGCTAAATACAATTAGCCCTAAATAAGGATTTTAAATATTTAAAAATCACCCTAATATTTAAATCATGTTTACATAATGGTTTCTGATTTATATAAGTGGTGTGTAAGAAAATATTTAAATTTATTATTTTTTTGCCTGTATTTAAACTTTGTCCAATTTCATTCTTCCTCCCACACTCATCATGTATAAAAGATAGGGAAGAAGGGAATACATAATTTTGACCTTACCGTCTGTCAGCTACTGGCCTTTACATTAGAAAACTTGTTTTGGTTATACCCATCTTTAAGGTTGTATATTTATTAGAAATTTTGTGCATTGAATCGTGAGTAGGATTATGTGATGAGAAGAGGGCTCCAAGTTACTATTTTTATTTTTTGTTAATCCTCACCTGAGAATACTTTTCCATCGATTTTTAAGGGGAGGAGAGAGAAACATCCATGTGAGAGAGACATCAATTGGTTGCCTCCCAAATGTGCCCCTACTGGGCTGGGGATCCAACCTGCACCTAGGTACATGCCCTTGACCGGGAATTGAACCCTTGGCCTTTTTTGGTGGATGGCCCTGCACTCTAACCACTGAGCAACACTGGCCAGGGCTCCAAATTTTTTTTATTAATTATTCAGAAATTGTTGAAGCCTTAGGACCATTCTACTCAATTTTGGATTTTTTCCCCCTTGGTCACCAGTCAGAACAGATCCTCAATACTTGTGTAACTAAACTGAATAAGAATTTTAGTGGTACATACAGATGCCCAGTAGTTTTTTCCAAGCTGGAATTTATACCCTGACTATAAGACTACTTAGGTGAGGATAGTGGAGATTTGTTAAAAGTGTTGAAATTTTGTCTTAATTTTGAATAACATCCGAATTTATATAAACTATCAAATATTACTTTGACCTAAAAAACTCAGGATATTATGTGTGGGAAGCAACCGATCAATGTTCCTTTATCCCTCTTCCTCTCTCTTTAGAATCAAGAAAAAACAAAACAAAACACTTTAGGATATTTCCCCAAAGCTATCTCCTAGCCCTCAGTTTTTGCTTTTGTAAGGCTTCTACTTTTCATTTGTAATAAGAACCTGAATGTCTTTGAATGAGACATGTCACAACCCTTAGCCAGTACTATTATTGAAGCCTTACATTGGATTCAGAAGGGAAGTATTCCTCTTTTTTATGAAAAATGGGAATTGATTGTTGATTCAATTTGTTGCTGAATAGTAAGAACAAGAAAACGTAAGAAAACAAAAATAAATTAGAACTAGCCATTGTTCTCTATAAGACCAAGTAATGAGAAAAAAGAGTTTGAAAATAGTGAGACTAAGCCCATTTTCACTCATCAGTGGTATCATTTTGCAGCACAAAAGTTTTAATTTTGATGTTATTTTTTTGTTGCTTATGTTTTTGATGTCATATCTAAGAAACAGTTGCCAAATTTAAGTTTATGAAGATTTACCCCGTTTTCTTCTAAGTTTTGATAATCCATTTGAGTTAATTTTTGTATATGGTGTAAGGTAGGGGTACAGCTCCTTTCTCTCAAATATGGATATTTGTTGTCCGAGCACCATTTGTTGCTACCCCTGTAAAAAATCAGTTGACCATAGGTATATTTTTTGAAGTCTTAATTCTTTTAGGCTGACCTATATGTCTATCTTTATGCCAGTACCACGTTGCCGTCACACTGTAGCTTTGTGTAGTAAGTTTTGTAACTGGCAGTGAGAGTTCTCCAACTTAGTTCTGTGTTTTCAAGATTGTTTGGGCTATTCTGGATCTTTTGTGTTTCCATATGTTAAGGTCAGCTTGTCAATTTCTGCAAAGAAGCCAGCTGGGATTCTGATAGGGATTTCATTGAATCTGTAGTAAAATTGGTGCTTTTTGATATTAGTTTCTATTATTCTGTGTCATCAGTGCCATCTTTATATTAACTTGCACCTGGCAGATACATAAACTTATCTACATAGTTAGAGCATGATTATGGGTTAACCTAACAGTGAAATGGCCACTATGCAGCTAATCTGTTGTGGTGGGAAGGCCAAGGAAACAGCACATTCAAAGGCCTTATGTTCAGGGTGACGCGAATAAACAATTCAAGAGATGCATATGAAGTTGAATCCACAGGACTTGATAATTGATGGAGTGTGAGAGAGAAGATGGAGAAAGATATAAAAAATTATTCCCAGATTTCTTTGGACAACAAGATGGGAAATGTTGGAGAAGGAGCTCCAACATTGGGAACTCCCATCTGTTCCAGGAAGACTGACGCATGATGATGGCTATTTGCATGGTCTTAGAGGTTCGTGTAGAAAGAGAGCAGTAAAGAGAGATTGTATCTGTATAGCACTTCAGTTTACAAAGCACTTGCACATTCCTTAGCTTATTCTTTGCCTGGGGAGATTACCAGAGTATTCATTTCTTGTGGTTGCTGTAACAACTACTACAAACTTGGTGACTTTACACACAGAAATCTGCTCTCTCATAGTACTTGTGGCCAGAAGTCTGACCTCAAGGATTCAGTGGAGAATCTGTTCTTTGCTGCTTCTAGCTTCTGTTGGCTTCAGCATTCCTTGCATGTGGTTGCTGCATCTCTTCTGCTATCTTCTCATCGCCTTCTCTTCTATGTCTGTGCCTCAAAACTCACTCCACCTTTCTCAGGTGATTGTATTTAGGGTCCACGCTGATAACCCAGAATAAGGCTCTCCTCTCAAGATCCTTAATGTAATCACATCTTTTGCTGGAAAAGGTACTGTTCACAGGGATTAGGATGAAACATTTCCTTCTAGAGGTACCAGTCGGCCCACTACACAGGATAAAAGAGCCCTTCAACGCACTGGTTGCTAGTGGGGGTGGATTTCTTGCGATAGCCTGAGAAAAAGAAATTTCTGAGACTTGCACAGGAGGATGAGATATAGTGGAGGGTTTTATTTCTGTGGTGTCAAACCCCTGAGTTTCAAAGGTTTCATTTCCCCCAGTCCCGCCAAGGAAATAGTCCCTTTTTGCCGTTAGCAGGGCTAAAATCGGAGCCAGTGTACAGAATTTTCATTCCATATTTGCACACTCCAGACCAGCATCAGGCTAGTTTAGCTGCAGTCCGTTAGTCCATTGCATGGGCGGTCCAGATGGCCATAGGGGCAAATATAAGGAAACAGGTACAAGAGAGACCCACAAGCCAAGAGCCACACAAGAGAACAACAGGAGAGGAGCGAAGAGGGAGCCCAGAGCAACAAGAGAGAGAACTATTATGTATTCCCAAATTTTCTTGGGTTTGCATTGGCTTTGCCCACTCTGGCCAATGCATGGTTCCCCAGGCTTGACTGACAGGCAAGTAACTTCCCTAGTCACCCCAGCTTCACAGCACATGCATCTCTCTCTCCTTTGTTGGACCCCTTCCCCCAGAAATTCTGCAGGGAATGGGCCAGTGGTTTCCCCGGGGAGTGCAAAGTTGCAGCTTCCAAATGACATGTCTGGTCTCTCTTCTATAATGTTTGGCCTTCCCTTTGCTCCCTCCTATTAATAATAACTAGCTAATTACAATAGTATCACAATGACCTGCATTTTACATAATTTTACCAGGTCACTGTGTAATTAATTGTGAAATTTGTCCTTGAGCCCAAATCCTCGTCCCATCTTTTATCACTGTACTATAAATCATAATAGAAAACGAGAGTGAGAGGAAAAAATAGCTAAGGCACAAAAACAGAATAGAGGAGAAATAGGGAAGTAGAAAACAAAATAATTGCAGACGACCTTCTGACAGTAAGCAGAAGGAAATACCGCTGTGAAAGGAGGCCGATAGATCAGTCCAGGGGCAATTACCGGTTAATAATTACACCCTTCTGAGGTCTTTCTTTGTTACCATACTCTGTGGTTTAGTGTTCCAGGCCTGAAACAATCTACAATGAAGATAATTCCATGTGCTTACAACAACTGTCACAGTGCCTTGCAAATAATAGCATTTCATCATTGGAAGGCATCATAGTGATCAGCCATGGTTTCCAGTTCATGTTTTTGTGCTTAAGTTCTATAAGGACTGCTGATGTTTTTATAAACCTTTCGGATAGTTACTTGCTAGATCCCTGACACTCCCAGGCAAGTGGTCAACAACTCCGCTTTCATTTTTTTCTATTCCTTGGTAAGTGTCATGCTTGTTGTTTTTTCAAGTGTCATTCTGTTGAGAGCGACTACTGTTGCTAGACCAGCTGTTCTGAACTTTGGCTGCACATTAGAATTATCTGGGAAACTTTTAAGACCATAGTGTTCCTGCTCCCCCGACCCCAGAACAATTAAAGAACAGCCTCTGGGAGTGGGGCCTGAGAGAAGGGATACTACAACGTTTCTCCTTTCATTTTTTATTTTTCACATTCACATTTTAAAATTGACGTGTAAAATAATTTAACGAGTTGTAAAACATTAAATTCCTAGCATGTTGTACATACTGACTTAAAAAGATAAAAGTCACATGACTTCTTTTAATGTATGTAATGGGCTGTAAATACCACAGTGTTACCACGTAACTTCTTAGCACTGTGGCCTTTCTCATCGTTCTTCTCCATTCCACTTCCCCTGTAAAATTTTATCCTACCAATGTCAGATGTTTTCATGCTTAACTGTCTTTTATTTGTTACCATTCATAATTACCATTCATAATTCTCTGCAGCAAAAATATATTTAAATTTTAAAATTTCCTGTGGCCTCGCGGCTTTAGGAACTGAAAATTTCTAGATTGTGTGATCAGTATAATAACTATTAGAACACAATTATTAAAAACAACATTAATATATTATAATTTTGAGGGACGAAAATCTAAACTTTCATCAATGAGTGAAAAATAAACTAAATATGGTATATTTATATGATAGAATGTATAGCAGCAAAAAGCGGAATGAAATATATATATACATTAGCATAGATGGATTTGAAAAGCATCATTTGAGTGAAATGAGCCAGGCATAAAAGTATATACTATATGATCCCATTTACCGGTATATAAAAATCCTAGAAAATGCAAACCAATCTATAGTGACAAAAAGCAGACTGGTCATTGATGGACTGGCAGTGGAGGGAGGGACAGACTGCAAAAGATTATGAGAAAATTCTTAGGGATGATGAAAATGTCCTGTAACTTTAATGAGATGGTGAGTTTATAGGTTTAGTCATTTATCAAAATTGATAGAATTATTACATATAGAGTGGAGCAAAAGCAGGTTTGCAGTTGTTTGCATGGAAAATAATACAATAATTGATAATAATACGAGAATAAACTCTGTTTCATGTATTCACAATTGTAAACCCACTTTTGCTCCACCCTTTGATGTCAATAAAGTCAGTAAAATACGTTCCAAGTTTTTATAAGTACTAAAAAGCAAAATTTATTGGAAATATGAACAAGAATAAATCCCTACTCAAAATAGTAAAAATCTCTCAATTTCGAACCAAAGATAATAGGGCTGCTGTAGGCTCACCCCTCCACCCCCATGTCTGACTTCATTTCCTATTCTACTCGGCTCATTTTACCCACTTCTCACTCGCCAGGCCATGTGCCCACTCCTGAAGCATGCTTCTCTCTTCTTTAAGTCTTTTCCCAAATGTAATCTTTCCAGTGAAGCCCTCCCTGACACCCTTTAAAATGGTAACATGAACCTCCATCCTCATGCTCCCATCTCGTCTGCTCACTCTTCTTTTTCTTTATTCCATAGATCCTAACACCTTTTAAATACTGTGTCATTTGCTCATTATATTTAGTATTTATTGCCATTAGGTATAAACTTCACCAGGTCTGCTTTGTTTGGTTTTCTGTTGTACCTGGTACACACTCAGCACTCAGTAAATGTTGAATAAAGGAATGAATGAAAGTAGACTTGAAGAATTTTTTTAAAATTAATTTTATTTTATTTTATTAACCTTCACCAGAGAATATTTTTTCCATTGCTTTTCAGAGAGAGTGGAAGGGAGGGACGGGGAGAGGGGGAGAGAGAGAAAGCGAGAGCGAGAGCTAGAGAGAGAGAGAGAGAGAGAGAGAGAGAGAGAAATATCAATGTGAGAGAGACACATTGACTAATTGCCAGTCACACACGCCCCAACCAAGGTGTGGGGAGAGAACCCCCAACCCAGGTACGTGCCCTTGAACCCGTGACCCTGCAGTGTGTAGGCCAACACTTAACTACTGAGTCACAACGGCCAGGGCTAAAACGGAAGACTTTTAAAGTTAGTATATATTTGTGTCTATAAGATCCCTCATTAAACATTTTAAACTTCTCGAGGGATTTCTCTGAGGGTACCCTGTCTGAAACAAAAAGAAAAGGAGAAAACCTTCAGCTCAAAGAGGTTGATACAATGGAGTTCAGGAGAACTCAGCGTAGCCATGGGATGAACTAACTTCAGTGAAAACACAGCGTCTTAAATATGAGGCAGAGTGTGAAGCGAAGCACTCTTCTTCCTTGCAGTGAGAATGCCAAAATCCGGAGGAAAAGCACATTTAAGAGAAGGCAAATTTAGCGTGGGCTGTAAAGGTGTGCTGAGTTTCCCAACTTGAAGTACATGCAGCATCATTAGGGAGGGTCCAGATTCTTACAGCCTCTAAATAGTTGGTTGTTCACATAAACCAAAAGAGTAGAGCAGGCCCTGACCGGTTTGGCTCAGTGGATAGAGTGTCAGCCTGTGGACTGAAAGGTCCCAGGTTCGATTCCCAACAAGGGCATGTACCTGGGTTGCGGGCACATCCCCAGTAGGGGATGTGCAGGAAGTAGCTGATGGATATCTCTCTCATCGATGTTTCTAACTCTCTATCCCTCTCCCTTCCCCTCTGTAAAAAATCAATAAAATATATTAAAAAAAAAAAGAGTAGAGCAGATGCGAAGCAGGAGACAACTCGGAAGCAGGAGGAGTGGGGGAAGGAGGTTAACCTTCCGGTGCGGCTTCTGTTACATTTCAACTCTTTGTTTGTGTAACGTGAGAGCTTTGTGCTTTCAGTCACATCACAGAACCATTTCTCAGAACCCTTCTCATTTCCAAATCAGAGGAAAGTGTCATAGCTTAGGTAGATTTCTGTGTTGCTTACGTTAAGGACTCAAACCCGAGAAATGGAGCAGAAAGCCAGAAGCGGGTCAGGAGAAACTGGCCCAGTTGCAGGGTGATTGTCTGCATTTAAAGGGGCTACTGAACTCTGGAATAAATCAAGTACACAGCAGTCTCTAGGAGGTCCCACCCAATGGCCCAATTAAGGGTGGGGTGAAGGTATACAGATGGCAAATAAACACCTGAAAAGATGCTCCTCATCGCGTGTCATCAGGGAAATGCAAGATAGAACAACAACGAGATACCATTCATTACATGCCTATGAGAATGGCCAAGACACAGAGCACTGATGACACCAAATGATGTCAAAGAGGTGGAGCAATAGGGACTCCCATACGGAGTGAATGCGGTGGGAATGCAAAATGGTTCAGCCACTTTGGAAGACAGTTTGGCAGTTGTTTGTTTTTTACAAAACTACTCTTACCAGACAACCCAGCAATCGTGCTTTTTGATATTTGCTCAGAGGAGTTGAAAATGGATGTCCACACAGAAACCTGGCCATGGATGTTGATTGACAGCTATTTATAATTGCCCAAAACCTGGAAACAACCAAGTGTCCTGAGGTGGGTGAGTGGATAAATACGCTGTGGGACAGTGGGACAATGGAATGTTATTCAGCGCTGAAATGAGATTAGCTATCAAGCCATGAAAAGACGTGGAGGAACCTTAAATGCATATTCCTGTGTGAATGAAGCCAATCTGAAATGGCTGCATACTGTATGATTCCAACCAGATGACATTCTGGAAAAGGCAAATGATGGAGTCAGTGAAAATATCAGTGGTTCCCAGGGGCTAAAGGGGAGGAAGAGATAAACGGGTGGAGCACACAGGATGTTTAGGGCAGGGAAACCACGCTGTATGATACAATAATGATAGATACATGTCATTGTACATTTGTCCAAACCCATAGGATGTGCAGCACCGAGAGTGAACCCTAATGACGCGTCCTTTAGGTTCATCAGTTGTAACAAATGCACCACTCTGGTGGGAGATACTGATAATGGGGGAAGCCTTGCCTGGGTGGGGATGGGGTATATGGGAAATCTCTGTACCTTCCTTCAATTTTGCTGCAAACCTAAAATTGCTCTGCAAAATAAAGTCTATTTTTAAAAACAGACCCCCCACCGGTTCTAGGCTCCAACCCCAGACCTACTGAGTCACAATCTCTTAAGGATAGATCTTTTCAATCTTCATTTTCAGCAACTAATCCAGATGATGCCATGCCCACTAATATTTAAATCTACCGCAACAGGGAGCGCACATATGCGTCTTCCTCCGCTAAGGCTGCGCAGTTCAGGGACCGCGCAGTACCCACTGGCGGCGGCTGAAGGCACCCGCGGCAGACGGTGAGCTGGATTGGACTCTGGGTGTCTTTCATCCAGTGAATGTTGTCCCCAGGTCCTCTCCCACTTTATCAACCTCAGATGGTGGTGTCATATACATGCTGTTCTGCACCTTGATTTTTTTGGTATTGTTTTACGTTTAGCCACATATCAGGGCATAGAGAGTTGCTACTTTTTTTTTAACTTTTTATTTTTTATATATATTTTTTCTTGATTTTTGACAGAGAGGGAAGGAGAGAGATAGTCAGAAACATCGATGAGAGAGAAACATCGATCAGCTGCCTCCTGCACATCTCTTACTGGGGATGTGCCCGCAACCCCGGTAACATGCCCTTGACCGGAATCGAACCCGGGACCTTTCAGTCCGCAGGCCAACGCTCTATTCACTGAGTCAAACCGGTTTCGGCTACTTTTTTTTTTTTTTTAAGACTGCACTCTATTCCATTGTATGGATAGACCATAATTTTTTATTTAAAATATATTTTTTTATTGATTCCACTGAGGAAGGGAGAGGGAGAAAGAAATAGAAACACCAATGATGAGAGAGAATCATTGATCAGCTGCCTCCTGCATACCCCACACTGGGGATTGATCCCACAACCCAGTCATGTGCCCTGACTGGGAATTGAACCGTGATCTCCTGGTTCATAGATTGATGCTCAACCACTGAGCCACACCAGCTGGGTTATACCATAACTTTTTAAACAGGTTCCCTAAAGATGGTTTCTAAATGATTGCTGTTACCAAAAATGCTGCCATAAATAGACATGTACCTGTATGTACATGTTATTTTGTTCCTCTGTAAGGAATAAAATATATCTGTAAGATAAATTCCTTAAAGTGGAAATGCTGGATTAGAGGTATAGGCATTTGTAATTTTGATTAGTGGTGCCAAGTTGCCCTCCACTGAGGTAGTACCAGTTACATACCTGCTAGCAATATGTGTTTACCACATAGTTTTTAAATGGCTGTATATTATTCTGTTGTAGGGATTACCATAATTTATTTTCTGTCTCCTGTTTGTGAATATTAAAACTGATTCTCCAACCCACAGGTATTGAGCTCTCAAAGCTACACTATTTCATTCTACTTTGACCAAACTATTCAACATGGGGGATTGGACAATGTTGGGAGGATTCTTGTCGTGGACTTGTTATTGTTGTCATTATCATAACAACAGCGCTGCAAACTCTTTTCTAAATGTCTCTCCATCTATGATCTCACTTTTGTGGCAACACCTCGCCTCTTGCCCCTGGGACTTTCTTCTGTGAACCCAGCAGGATGACATCCCTCAAGTCAAGTTCCAAAGCTTTGAAGCAGATCAGCAGATCAGGGCCCCCTAATGACTGATTACACACAGCCCTGACCCCACACAGCTTCAAGCTTGTTGTTTTCCGCGGCCTTTCATCCCTGCATCCTGAAGATGAGCCCCTCTCCTCCCCAGTGGGAAAGCAAACAGTGGGGTGGGAAGAGCGTGATGCGCGTCCAGTCCCGAGGCTGGGCCAGGGGGAGCTCTCTGATCTCCGCAGTGACTTGTTTGTAAATCCCGTTCCCTTCATGCCAGAGGACCCCACAGAGAAGTGGGAAGGGGGCAGCGCTGGCCCAGGGAGCGGAAGGCTTATCGGTATGAACAATACAAGAAGGGGG
>NW_006299714.1:1072947-1083934 GCF_000327345.1 Myotis davidii
AAATACAGGAAGGGGGTCCTGCTGAGCATCTCCAGCTTGTCATATTTAGTTCCTCTCTAGCCTCAAACCTGGATGCTTTCATACTGTTTGTTAAAGAGTTCCCAAATATTTACAGGTTCTCAAAGATGGCGGCCTTAGGTAGAGAAAGGAAAGCACGATTCTCCTGGGCTTCTCAATTAGAAATCAGAGTGAGATTGAGATGCTACTAGAAATTATTTTGGCCTGAGACCCATGCATATTTACATCCTACTGACGAATAACCAATAAGGTCAGATAGTCAAGGAAAGTAAGCAAAGGAAAATAGTAATGCTTGATGGGTAAATATGCTTTGACCCCCCCAACCCCAATATAAACAACTCAAAAGAAGTTTTCTAAAGAGTAGGCCTATGCTAACCCAGCTTCTCTCATCCAAAGATCCCAAACCACAGTTCTGGCTTACTGCAGCGTGGCCATGAGGAAGGAAGAGGGAAGAGAGGGAGGTGACTATGACTTCTTGTGAGCATAGATCCTGGACCTTAGCATTTTAACAGCTTGGAAGGAAGACAAGAGAAGCACACTTCCATGGGTGAAGTATTGGGGGAAGGCATGTTCCAAGCATCGTGTAAAGATAGATTAAGAAAAGTCAAATTAACGATACTGACAGTTAAACTCTTTGGTTGGAGGTCTACACTTTGATCTATCATTTGTGTAAATGAGTCATAATTTAATTGATCATCTGCTTTTCTGATCATTGCGCGAACCCCCAGGAATACTTACAACGTCCCCACTCTGATTACGAAGGAAAAAAAAATACCCTGTGTTCAGAGGTCTGGGTCAAGAACACCTTGGTAAACTTGACCTGGATGGCCATTGGCTGCATCGTTTCGCAGTAGTTTTGGTGTCCAATTCAGTGGGTTTTTCCATTTCGGTGAAGTTCAGACACTCATCGCTGTTTACCCCAGAAAACGACATCTCCATGTGTCCCCTCTCAGGCGGTGCGTCAGCATTTCTCAGTAGCAGTTTATCCCACAAACATCAGAGGGCAGCATTGGACAAGGATTCCCCAAGTCCGAACCTCTCTTCAGGTCAAACCTGCCTGCATGCTCCATTGGGCTAGGTAGGCTTTCCCTTCCTTTTTCCTGCTTCCACTTCCATTTTCAAGCCAGGAAATGCCTTCCCCCGTGGCTTTTTGCTAGCCCTGTCCCCCTTCTTCCTCCAGGACACAGCGAGCTGGCTGGGTTCATAGAGGAGCAGTGCTCAGCCACCCTCCTCCCTCCTTTCAGGATGCCTGTCTGTACCAAATAGGCTGGAAAGCCAAAAACTCGATTCCCTGGTCGTTAAGGTTGCAGGGGTGATTGAAGCGTGGACAATCAGATGCACTTGTGGGAATTTGGAAGACAAATGTGTGCACGGAGAAGCACTGTTGCTGCTTCCGTTTTCTGTGGTGTGGAAGGGTTGGGCCCTCGGCCGTGGCTTCGCAACATCCAGTCACCAGCTCCATGGGCACCAGGGCATCGGGCGCTGGGCATGCAGGTTCGGCTGACGCCGGTCTAGCAGGAGCAGTGCGCCTTTGAAGGCAACAGCTGCAGCCCTGGGGCCTGGTGATCTCTAGTTGCTGTTTAGGCGGTGAGTTTCTGGAGCTATCAATTCCAGAGCAGCGTCCTGCTTCTCTGGCTTCTTGATTATGGCAGGGTAGCTGGCTCCTTGGCAGGCCAGCTCTGCCATCTGGGAGCCACTTCAAATTTGCTTTCTCTAGCCCTTCCAATATTTTATATGCGCGCAATTCTCTGCATTTCTTAAATGCCTCCCTGCTTAAAATAGCTGAAGTGGTTTCTGTTTTCTAACTGGCCCCCGAATGATGCCCTGGCTGAAGGTAAGCAACAGCTGCAGCCTAAATTCAGCACCGTGATCCCGCTCTCTCTCTGATCTTCGTAGCCACCAGGTGAATGGAAATGCAATGCCACCCCGGAACCTCTGGAGTGACAAGTTCCTTCTTCCCGTGTGGCTTGTCCCACTTCTAAGGTAAGTGACTGTGACCCCACCACTGCCACTAGTGTAATGGGTGTGAGGGGGTGATCAGGCTCACAGCTGTAGTTCATTCAATCATCATTTCCCCAGCAGATGACATGGGACAGTTCAAAAGCCTTAATAGGAACCGTTCTAAGAAGGGCAGCTTTCCTGGTCCCACAGGTACAAATGGCCTGACGGGTTGTGAAATCCGTGGCTTGAGGCACCTACAGATCCAGGGCTGCCTGCCGACTTCCTCAGCTGTTCTACATATATGCTCTGTGGATGAGGCACAGCTGGGGTGTGTTCACTGGCACTACTCATACACTAGCTAGCAGGACAACTATCTAAACCAGTGGTTCTCAACCTTGGCTGCACATTAGAATCACCTGGGAAACTTTTTTAAAATCCTGATTTCTGGGCCTCATCCTCGGGAAATTGTTTCTTTGTTATGGGGTGGGGCCACAACATTAGTAACAAAGAAACAGAATTTCCGGAGGATGAGGCCCAGAAATCAGGATTTTAAAACGATTCCCAGGTGATTCTAATGTATAGCCAAGGTTGAGAACCACTGAAAACCCATCTGACCTCACAGGCTAGCTTTTCAACAAAATACATCTGCTTATCTGTGCTTTTCAACAGCTTTTCTTTCTTTTTTTAAAAAAATATATTTTATTGATTTTTTACAGAGAGGAAGGGAGAGGGATAGAGAGTTAGAAATATCGATGAGAGAGAAACATTGATCAGCTGCCTCCTGCACACTCCCTACTGGGGATGTGCCTGCAACCAAGGTACATGCCCTTGACCAGAATTGAACCTGGGATCCTTGAGTCCGCAAGCCGACGCTCTATCCACTGAGCCGAACCGGTTTGGGCTCAACAGCTTTTCTTGGGGCATTTGATGTCCAAGGGTCTTTCACGTGAATCCCCAGGATACCACCACTCTTAGAATGACACCCAGTTACTGTAGCTGGTATATTGAGAAGCACACTTTCTACATAAGATACGGAAAGACTGCTAATTCAACCTACAGCCCACAAAGTCAAACTCTAGAGTTTGATTTTCAGGGAGTCACAAAAGGAAATTCCTCACTTTTCTATGACCAGCATTCACTAAGAATCTCTGAGTCTTGTAACTATGGGGCTAAGATTATTGTAAGAATTGGAAAAGGACTCAGGGATTTCCAAGTACTCAAATCCCTCTTAAAAACCCACCATTGAGCCCGGCTGGTGTGGCTCAGTGGTTGAGCATTGACCTATGAACGAGGAGGTCACGGTTTGATTCGTGGTCAGAGCACATACCCTGGTTGTGGGCTCAATCTCCAGTGTGGAGTGTGCAGGAGGCAGCCAATCAATGATTCTCTCTCGCTCTGAAATCAATAAAAATATATAAAAAACAGCCCTCCACACACCATTGAAATGCCATTGCATAAGCAGTTCTACCTTCCTTGTCTCCAGAAACTGTTCTTTCTGCCAAACTGAGACTCTCTTCCAGGAGGAAGCTAATGATCCCCTTCACACTACATCTATTTTCAGCCGGTTGGGGACTAGGACTAGATCCCGTTTTTCTTGGGATCATAGGCAAAACTGGACACTTCAAAAGAAAGTTTATGTTCTGAAAGCATTGTAGCAATTGGCTAATTTATACCAGCAAGTGCAGTTTTTTGTTTTTATTTGTGGCTCAGAAGCATAGATGATGCTCTTAGATAAGGCCAAATTTGTTTGTATAGGTCAGTGATGGCGAACCTTTTGAGCTCGGCGTGTCAGCATTTTGAAAAACCCTAACTTAACTCTGGTGCCGTGTCACATATAGAAATGTATTGATATTTACAACCATAGTAAAACAAAGATTTATATTTTTGATATTTATTTTATATATTTAAATGCCATTTAACAAAGAAAAATCAACCAAAAACATGAGTTCACGTGTCACCTCTGACACGCATGTCATGGGTTCGCCATCACTGGTATAGGTCTATCTATATCCTACACCTTGCTCCCTGGAACCAATGTTCATATGTGTTAGGATCCTTCCGTTGTAAACAACATAAACCAACCGTGGATAACTGGAATGGTGTATTGGTGAATAGGGTAGGCTTTCCTGGGGACAAATGCTGACTCTCTTGCTTACTAATTATGTCGTTGGACAATCAAACTAATCTCTATTTGCTCTCTGTAAAAGGAAATAATAGAAAGTCTACACACTTCATATGGCATGTGAAGAATAGATGGGGAATTCATGTGAAGAGTTTGGCACAGAGTAACTCTTCAGTAGATTTCAACTGTGATTTTTATTTCTACCTGGCCTTCCTTGCGTTTCTCGAAAGAATTGTTTATAATCATTGAACAGGTAAATCCCTGTTCACTTGTAATTTGCAGTGTTGGCCCTTGTGGCATGAAAGTTGGAGCTTCTACTTGAAACCGTTTGTGTCATTTGGGTCCTAGAGTAGACAGACCCCGAGACAAGGTTTGGAGTGCAGGAGGTTTATTGGGAGGTTGTAGCTGTGAAAAATAAGGGGGGAAAGAAGCGGGATTTGTGATGTAGCTCTGACACCTGTGAAGGGAGAGGAGGCGGAGGCAGGATTGGGTAGGGAGAGCCTCAGACCATGATTCAGATTTGACAGGACCTCCGCCAACTCAACAGGGAGCTCCATAGCAGATTGCACGTCAGAGGAATATGCAGAGATAGCCAGGCTTTGGGAGGGCATGGCTTTAGCTTGCAAGTTAAGGCAGCTTAGTGCTTAGACAATCATATACTTGACAAAGTGTCCCCTCTGATATTTTGAGTACCCACCTGGCACCATACATAGTTATTTACAACATTATCAATTATATTGCCTATGCTGCAATTCACACTCCTGTGAACATTTTGTACTGCCAATGTATAGTTCTTAATCTCTTTCCCACCCAGTCCCCTTTGGCAACCATCTGTCTGTTCTCTGTCTCTAAGAGTTCATTTCTATTTTGTTTGTTAATTTATTTTGTTCTTTAGATCCCACATATAAGTGAAATCATGTAATATTTGTCTTTCTCTGACTGACTTATTTCACTTAGCATAAGTCTCTCTCCATCCATGCTATGATGAATGGTAAAGTTTTATTCTATTTATGGCTGAGTAATATTCCATTGTAAACATGTACCATCACTTTTTTTTTTTATCTACTTGTTTATTTATGGGCACTTGGGTTACTTCCATAGCTTGGCTATTGTAAGTAATGCTGCAGTGAACCTAGGGGTACACATATTCTTTTGAATTAGTGTTTTGGGCTCCTTCAGATATATACTCAGAAGTGGAATTGCTGGGTCATCAGGCAGTTCCGTTTTTAATTTTCTTCTTCTGTGGAATTCTATGCTATGTTTGCAGTCTTTGACTTCTTATGCTGCATTGCTGCTCTTCTGCTCTATGTTGGTTACCCAAACCTGTGTTGGGTTAGTTGAACACTTCCCGTGGCTGACTTTGTTGTTACTCTTGTTGCCACTTTCTTGTGGCTGGTGAGCACTTCAGCCTGGGCTAAAGCTCTGGCAGATATTAAAATAGCTACTGGTCACAATATTGTCCAGGGACTTGCACCCTATAATCTTCAAAGAATGATGTGTTATTTTGGCTCTGTGACTAGTATGGGATCCTTAAATGTATCTGTGATCTTTGGCTTTCTGAATATGATATTATGGGGGAGAAATACATGGTTTGTGTACAAAGAGACCAGCTTACATTGTCCATCAAATACTTCTGTTTCTCATAGCCAAGAAGGTATTTCACTTACTACCAGAATATAATTAAGGGAGAAGTACACTGTATTAAAAGTACGTCTATACTATGACCTGTGGCCAACATCTTCAGAAGCATTATTTGTTTCTAATAAAAGAGATGGGCCCTGGCTGGATGGGTCAGTTGGTTGGAGCTTAGTCTCATACAGCAAAAGGTTGTGGGTTCGATCCCCAGTCAGGGCGTGTTTAGGAGGCAACTGATGGACCAATGTTTCTCTCTCTCTCTCTCTCTCTCTCTCTCTCTCTTTCTCTCTCTCTCTCCCCTTTCTCCTATCTCCTCTCTCCCCCTCTCTCTAAAATCAATAAAAACATATCCATAGGTGAGGATTAAAAAAAAGTACCAGTAATGGCTTTCTAAAAAAACCAAAACACATACACCATTGTTAAATCAGATTTGTCATTTTATTAAAAGTGTACCCTAAGAACACTCCTTCAATTCCTATATTGGCCACCTACCTACACCCACATTCATCAACTATCATGTCTCCATAATGTCGTAGAATGACATTCTCATCATCACCCTGATACAGCGTGGACTTGGGGGACAGTTTGGTGGGAATACAGAAGCCTGGAGAGTCACTGGGTCGACCGCATGTATTGGTGCTTCCATGAAAGTATTAAGTGGAGCTGCTGAGGTAGGTGGTCATTGAGAAAAGACAATCTCCGTGGCAGTAATTTGCCATGAACCGTCTGGGGGCAGTGATCCACTTGTGCCAACCCAGGTCTCAGAAGTTGATGAATGGCTGGTGATGAATGGCCATTTGTGTGTCCTCTTTGAAAAAGTGTCTGTTCAGGTTTTCTGTTCATTTTTTAATTGGATTGTTTGGGGTTCTTTGGTGTTGAGTTGTTTTGAGTTCTTAATAAATTTTGAATATTAAGCCCTTATTGGATGTATCATTGGCAAATATATTCTTCAATTTAGTAGGTTGTCTTTTTGTTTTGTTGATGGTTTCCTTTGCAAAAATGTTTTAGTTCGATATGTTTAGTCCCATTTGTTTATTTTTTCTTTTGTTTCTCTTGTCTGAGGAGATGTATCAGAAAAAATATTGCTAAGAGAAATGCCATGGATTTTACTGCCTATGTTTCCTTTTAGGAGTTTTATGGTTTTGAGTCTTACATTTAAGTCTTTAATCAATTTTCAGTTTATTCTTGTATATACAGTAAGAAAATGGTCGTTTCATTTTTTTTGCATGTGTCTGTTCATTTTCTCAATACTATTTATTAAATTACCATCTTTACCCCCATTGTATGTTTTTGCCTCCTTTATCATATATTAATTGACTATATAGGCATGGGTTTATTTCTGGGCTCTCTACCCTGTTCCATTGATCTGTATGTCTGTTTTTTTTTATGCCAGTACCATACAGTTTTGATTATTCTAGCCTTGCAGTATAGTTTGATATCAGGTAGCCTGACACCTCTGACTTTGTTCTTTTTTCTCAAGATGGCTGTGGCTATTCAGGATCTTTCATGGTTTCATAATAATTGTTGGTTTATTTTTTCAAGTTCTATGAAAAACTCTATTGTTATTTTGATAGGAATTATATTGAATCTATAGATTGCTTTGGGTAGTATGGACATTGTATAATGTTAATTCTTCCTCTTCTAGTATATACTTCCACTTATTTGCATCTTCTGAAATTTCTTTCTTCAGTGTCTTATAATTATTTTGTGTACAGGTATTTTATCACCTTGGTTAAATTTATTCTTTGGCATTTTATTATTTTGATGTAATTGTAGATGGGATTATTTTCTTAGTTCTGATAGTTTATTATTGATGTGCAAAAATTTAGTGAATTTCTGAATACCTGTTTTGTATCCTGCGAATTTACTGAATTCACTTATCAGTTCTAGTAATTTTTTTTGATGGAATTTGTGTGGTTCTCTATATACAGTATCACTAGACATCACTCATTTTTGGTGAATTTCTTTTTTTCTGCTGAGTCCAGATGGGGCTTTAGAATACTTTTCAACAAATTCTGGAAGCAGGTAACATTAAACAATTTGATCTGTCACGATGAGTTTAAATCTATATGCTGTTCTGATCTAGCATCTACCCAAGCTTTAAAGACTAGCTAGCTGTTTGCAAGAGCTAGCTTCATTTCTGTAAGAACATGCTACCTCATTTCACTTTTGAATCCCGTACAATATGCATATAAATGCTTAATACTTCTAGGATGAATGAATAAAATAAAAGGTTTACAGAAGTATTTCATAAGTTGCTTCAGGTCACCCAGAAATTTTGTTGATTCATCAAACGTTTTTTTGAGATCTACGAGCTGGCAGATGAATCGAGTTGAATAACACAGACAAGATGCCTATCCTCATGGAGCTTACACTCTAGTAGACATTGACAATAAAGATAATGAGGACAGATAAAGAACAAGAAAGTAGCAAGTAGTAAAAATGCTACTGGTGGAAATAAACATGACTTTGTGATAGGCATGGTTGGAAGTATGGTTCTTTTTGTGAGGTATTCAGGAAAGCATATGAGAAGATGACTTTTTGTTGTGGTAAACTACACATAACATAAAATTCACCACTTTAGTCATTTAAAACTGTACTGTTCAGGAAGCTACAGTTACCAGTACCACAGAAGACCCCCCTTTTCCTCCCTTACAGTCATAACCCCCAGTGGCAATCTCTGTCTTGACTTCTAACAGCATAGATGAATGTTGCCTAGTTTTTAACTTTAAATAAATGAGGCCATTCAGTATTTACTCTCTTTTTCTCTGCTTTCTTTTGCTCAATATTATGTTTGTGGTATTCATCTGTGTATAGTTATAGCTCTTTCATACTCGTTGCTGCGTGGTGTTCTGCCATGTGAAAATACCACCCTTCATTTATCCCATGCTGCCGGCAGGTACTTAGGGAGTTTATGTTTTTAGCTCTTATAAGTAGTACTGCTATGATCATTCTTGCACATGCATTTGGTGAACATATGAATGAATTTATACTACCTGTATTATATATTATTTATATGTATATATTAAATATGTGGTATGGAATATGGATATATACTATAAACATACACACACACACACACACACATATGTACTTACTCATAAGTGGAAATGCTGGGTCACAGAGTATGTATACATTCAGCTTTAGTAGCTTGCCACTTGGTAGCTTTCCAAAGTGGTTTATCCATCTACTGGTAGAAAGGGCCCCAGTTAAGCTGTGGCCTGAAGGACAAAAGGGAATGGAAGCTGCATGGAGATTTCTGTACCATCATCTCTCCACTACTCTGCCGAATATGTGTCCTTTCCTAAAGTGGCGAGAGTGAAAGGGGACAAGTCCTCCACCTCCTTTCTGCTGTGGTCTCCCAGTGACACGGTAGTGAGAGGAGCCTCTGTCATTTCGGTCAGACCCAGGGAGACAGAAGATCATGACTGATGACTCAGCCTCCTCGGCTCCACTTCCCAGAGCTCCACTCACCACATCAGTGAGCCTGGCACTGGGGGAGACATAAACACAACCATGGTGTTGATATCAGTTCTAGCAGAGAGGCCAAGAGCCAAAGCCTGAGAAGAGAAGAGAATCAGGGTAAATCCACCAAGTGAAAACAAGGCCTCTACTGCTAAAGTAATCAGTGGTACCTGTTTCAGATTCCCAGGCGTCTTTATGTTTTTGGGAGGTCTTGGGACTCGGGGCTTTGCCAGTTGTGTGGCCTGGGATGAAAACCATCAGCTGGGTTGAAATTTAGGGCTTTCTTCGCAACAGAAATGAAAAGAGGCAACACAAGAAAAAAAGAAGAAGAAGAAACTTGGCCACAGTTATGCCTATAAATGCTGTGTGGGTGTGAGGGTCTGCCTCTTGTCCTAATTCAGGAAGGATAAACAAAGCTGGTAGAAATGGGTCATTTTGGGAAAAGTTTCCAGTGGAAAAGAGGAAAGTCTATTTGATTTACCTTTCAGAGTTTCCTCAGTGTGCAGAGAGCTTCCTACGAACTTCTTTCAGGTGCTCGTTAAGTCCTGTCTTTAAATAAAAGAAACAGCAAAAATGATTGGTGTGGCAAGCTGAGGTTTCCTTTTGTATACACGGGGCCACAAGTGACTCATTGCCCATCTCTATTTGGATTGCATGCTGTGTCTTTAAGGTGGCCTAACGGCCCTTAACCACAATGCCCAGAGCTAGAAGGGATGACTTTTGGTTATTTTTTTCTTTAGTATGTACAAAAGATGAGGTTTTTTTTATTTAAAAAATATTTTTATTGATTTCTGAGAGGAAGGGAGAGGGAGAGGGAGATAGAAACATTAATGATGAGAGAGAAGCATTGATTGGCTGCCTCCTGCACACCCCACAGTGGGCATGTGCTTTGACCTGGAATCAAACCATGACCTCCTGGTTCATAGATTGATGCTCAACCACTGAGCCATGCCGGCCGAGCAAGATATTTTTAATTAAACATATTTTTATTATATTTATTGGGTGACATTAGTTAAAGTTATATAGGTTTCAAGTGTACAATTATATATACACTAGAGGTCCGGTGCACGAATTCATGCACAGGTGGGGTCCCTTGGCCTGGCCAGCGATAGGGGCTGATCTGGGAGGTGGGAGGTTTGCCGCGGGGGAGGGGCTGCGGGAGGTTGGCTGTGAGAGCTCACTGACCAGCAGGGGGCAGCTCCTGCATTGCGTGTCTGCCCCGGTGGTCAGTGCACATCATAGTGACCAGTCAGCCAGTTGTTCGGTTGTTCAGTTGTTTGGTTGTTCGGTCACTTAGGCTTTTATATATATAGATTATCTACATATTGCATTGTGTGTTTACCACCCAAAGTATCTCAGGATCATCATTCTGAATTTTAGTTGGGTGTTCATGTTTATAGATTAGAGTTGTAGATACAGAAAGTATTAAATGTTGGAATGTATATATCCTGTAACAGTTGTGTGTATGGGTGTTCTAGCAGAATATCTTGTATAATTCTCTTCATTTGTTTTCCCTAAGAGTTCTCTGGGAATATAAAAATTAGCTAAAAAAATTATTATCAGTTGGATTCTGCCTATATTTGTTTCCCTATATATGGGGATGAAGGATGAGAGCAAAAGAGAAAGCCCATTTAAATATGGGCCCCATGTGACCCAGTCTGTATGATGCCTTACATTCAAATAAACACAAGTTTGACAATCGAAACTAATCACAAGGTAATTTAAATAGTTACCAGGGACTTTCTAAGAATGTCAAAAGAATACCTAGCAGAAGTCTTTAAAATTATTTCTTCATCTCATTTCCTT
>NW_006299714.1:1084032-1090450 GCF_000327345.1 Myotis davidii
TACATATTTACTTTAATTTTTTTTAAAATATATTTTAGTGATTTTTTTTTACAGAGAGGAAAGGAGAGAGAGAGAGAGTGAGAAACATCGATGAGAGAGAAACATCGATCAGCCGCCTCCTGCACATCTCCTACTGGGGATGTGCCCGCAACCCAGGCACATGCCCTTGACCGGAATCGAACCTGGGACCCTTCAGTCCGCAGGCCGACGCTCTATATCCACTGAGCCAAACCAGTTTCGGCTGGTTTTCTCTTTTTTTAGTCTATCTCTTATCTTCCAATTTTCAGACCTTTTACCCATGGTCCCGATTAGCTTCACTGAAGGCCTGGGGGCAAGCACACAATCACAGAGGGGCAAAGTTGTGAACTCTTATACAGTAGTGCTTTTAGCCCCACCTGGACAATATTTTTTTTTTTATAATATAATCCATACAACAGACTGTTTTCCAGCAACTAAGTGGCAAGACTTTTTTTTTTTCTTCTTCAATAAGAGGCCAGGCCAACAGAGTTACCAAAATCTACATTTTTGAAGACTGGAGGAAAGGATGAGGGACAGAGTTGAAATGAGGAATGTGGTGAACAGCAGCACTGGGCAGGCGTGGCTCAGTGGTTGAGCATCAACCTATGAACTGTGGGGTGGGGAGGGGAGCGGTCACAGTTTGATTCCCGGTCAGGGCACATACCCCAGTGTGGGGCATATAAGAGGCAGCCGATCAATGATTCTCTCTTATTATTGACATTTCTATCTCTCTCTCCCTCTCCCTTCCTCTCTCTGAAATAAATAAAAATATATTTAAAAAACATATGAACAGCACTTTTGAGCAGTTATACAATTCTGCCTAGACCTACTTTATTCCCGCCTCTGATGACATCACACATGCCGATAATTTTCCCTGGAAGCTCTGTTTCTTGATCTCAGGATTACATCAATAAGTCATCTCGTTGGAAATTTACTTACTTTTGAAGAACAGAATTTCAAGCTCAAGTTTGGCATTTTTTCTGCTATTTCATGTCTAATGCCTGAGGAAAACATTTCTGTTAAAGTCAATCCGGGGGTGGGCCAATGCCAGCATTTAATGCTAACTTAAAGCTAGGACAGATAAGGCACTTTATCTGCAAAAACCAGAAGAGGCAGAGAGGAAGTCTAAGAGCATACAAGGTAAAAACATAGAAATAGTGTGATTCAGTAAGATATAAGCTTGACAAATGTTAGAAAGAAAAAATATTAAGTACATGTTCAAGAAGTGTAGACGTGCTGAAGAAATTGCCGGGTAAGAGTATTTTGTAGTGTGGCAGAAGAAACAAAGAAATGTTTCCTCAACAAATAGTATATTTAGGAAATTTCCATGTCATTTGTACTTGCCTAGAAAGAGTTACTTCAAAAGCACTTAGATGTCTTGGAATTAAACTGGCCAGCCCTCAGGGAAGGAAGCAGTTGCTTCTTTATTCTTTCATTAACTCAACATATATTTAAATAGATTTACTATGTACCAAGCACAGTATTAGGCACGAGGAATGGGGCATAGAATATGAACAACATGGTCCTTACCCTCTTGCTGACCTTGAATAGGTTATCACTCATTCAGACATTGAATGTGTGCGTTGAGGGTCATGATGGAGAAGAGCCTGGTGCTATTGAAGCTAGTCAATCCAGGAAGACTTCATGGAAGAATATGATTTTTTAAAAAGAGGACAGAATTGTCTTCCTTTCTTTGGCATAGTAAACCAAATGAAGATCTGTTGAGCAATTCAGTTGCCACTGGGCATGGTCTTTCTCTTTCGCCTGCAAAGAATACATTAACTTCAGATTAAGCAAAGAGCTCGTAAAATGCATGATGGCACACCGACCAATCAAAACATACCAAGCATTCTTTGCCAGGGGATTGGGAAAGAGATTCATTTTGAAATAATTATCTGGTAATAGGTTCAACCTGAAAAAAATAAACATGAAGCCATAATTATTTTCCAACAGAAGGAGAGGTACTCATCCTATTTTGTGAAGTTGTATATCTATTTCATAGCGCTGGAAGCTCAATACTACGTTTTATGTTCTAAGGGTGAAAACATGATGTCTGTTTTATTTCACAACATGAATTGAAAGCATTTGCGGGGCAGGATGTTGTTTTGGTTCAATAGGTTGTTCAAGGTTCCTTAGGAGTGTATCCAGTAACTGCTTTCAGCTTTAAGATATTAATGTTTCCATTTGGTTTTCAGATCCAAAGACTGTGTAAGCAGATTTTTCTGTTTTTGATGCCTTATCCGATTCCTAGTACAGTTTAAGGTAATCAATCATATAACTGAGAGTAATAAAGGACTCTGGCTAAGAGTTTTTACACAAATCACACTTGCCTTGGTTTGAGTGGGGATGGCTATTATTCAAGGATTGCAGGAATAGCTTGGAGTCAAACCTCAAAAATGTCCCAGATTTGCAGCTCATGCGCTGGTTGGGAAGGCTGTCCCTCATGTTAATTCAGGTAAGATGCTGTCTGGGCTCATGCTAGGAAAATGAGAGTACCAGCTGGGAACAATGAAATGACTGATTCCCTTGGGCTACTCAGCAGATCTCTACCTACCCATCTTATTGCCAGATTCCAGAAGGAAAATCTGCTCTCTCCTGTCTTTCTCTGGAGACCCAAGTCCAGGGTTTGGAACACAGTGAAATAAGTCAGGTTTGTCACAGGCTCTTTTGTCGGGGCCCCTTCCTTTCCGCTTCATGGATCTATTATTCCTATCTTTTAGTTCTCAGAATTTTCCTACTGCCCTAGAGGCCCTGCCTTCACCACTGTGGAGACCTACCTGGCTAGAGGCTTCCCTCCTAGCTTGTGGCTCCCTTCCATCTTCCAAGCCAGCAGTAGTCCATTGAGTCTTTCTCTGAGTGTGTATCTCTGACTTTGCTTTTGTCGTCACTTTTTACTCTGACTCTTACTTTCCTGCTTCCACTTTCAGTTATTACCCTGTGATCACACTGAGCCCACCTGAATAATTCAGGATAATTTCTCTATTTTATTTGTTAACTAGAGGCCCGGGGCACAAAAATTTGTCCACTCGGGCGGGAGGGGGTGCCTGTGCCCCCCCCTCACTTCCTGATCTCAGATCAGGGGACCACAGGTACCTCAGCACCCGATGCCCAGGGTGCTGCCTTGCCTGCTGCCCAGCCGCTCCTTTCGTGATCACATATCCTGGGGCCGCAGGCATGGCTGTACCCGAACCCCAGGGGCAGCCGTGCCTGTGACCCCGCTCCTCACTTCCGATCTCAGATCAGGGGACCACAGGCACCTCAGCACCCGGTGCTCAGGGTGCTGCCATGCCTGCTGTCCCGCCCCTCCCTTCATGATCACATATCCAGGGGCCACAGGCAGGCTGCACCAGATGCCCTGGGTGCCACCAAGCCTGTGGCCCCGCCCCTCCCTTCAGGATAGCAGATCAGAGGGCTGCAGGCAGGCTGCACTCTAGGCCTGCATCCGGTGCCCTGGATGCTGCCGTGCCTGCTGCCCAGCCGCTCCCTTCGTGATCACATATTCAGAGGACCGCAAGGCAGGAGGGGAACGTTGGTTTCCTCCGTCACTGAAGCAAGCAAGCCTCATGTTAATTTCAAGCTGCCTGGTTGCCGGCTGCCATCTTGGCTGACAGTTAATTTGCATATCTCACTGATTAGCCAATGGGAAGGGTAGCGGTCGGTCGTACGCCAATACCATGTTTCTCTTTTATTAGATAGGATCCTTACCTGAGGATATGTTTTCTTTATTGATTTTGGAGAGCGAGGAAGGGAGAGAAAGAGAGAGAGAGAGAGAGAAGAGAGAAACATCGATGGGTTGCCTCCTATGCGTGCCCCGGTAGGAGATGGAACCCACAACCTGGGTATGGGCTCTGACTGGGAATCAAATTTGTGACCTTTTGGTGCATGGGACGACGTTTCAACCAACTGAGCCACACTGGCCGGGCAATTTCCCAATTTTAAAGCCAGCTAGTAGCAACCTTAATCCCTCCTTGCCATGTAACATAGCACATGTACAGGTTCTGGGGATTGGGACATGGACATCTTTATGGGATCATTCATCTCTCTACCACACTCACCTTCAATCCTACTATCAGCATTTACATTTATGTTCTTTTTAAAAAAATATATTTTATTGATGTTTTACAGTGAAGAAGAGAGAGGGATAGAGAGTTAGGAACATGGATGAGAGAGAAATATCGATCAGCTGCTTCCTGCACACCTCCTACTGGGGATGTGCCCGCAACCAAGGTACATGCCCTTGACCGGAATCGAACCTGGGACCTTTCAGTCTGCAGGGTGATGCTCTATCCACTGAGCCAAACCAGTTAGGGCTACATTTATGTTCTTAAATGCCTCCCTACTAAGCTGAAAAATAAACCTGATCATCAAACCCAATGGAAGATGTTAAAGGGAAATATAGTTAATAGACTATAGTTAATAATACTGTATTGAATATTTGAAAGTTGCTCAGAGAGTAGATCTTAAAAGTCCTCATCACAAGAAAAAAATGTAACTATGTGTAGTGGTAGATGTTCACTTATTACGGTGATTAATTCATAATATATATAAATGTCAAATCATTATGTTTTACCACTGAAATTAACATATGTTATATAGTCAATTATACCTCATGTTTTTACAAAGGCAAATCTGTTGGACATGTTCCTACTTATTCTCCTATATTTGTTTACATATCATGAGTCAACCATGTGTTTTTTCTATACTGAAGCCAGATGAGCCTTCAGATTCCCTTTTAGCATGGTATTCTTGGCAACCACTTCCAACTGATCAGATTTGGCATTAAGATGAAACTTATTTGATGTCACTGCTTTAAGGGGACACCTCTTCCTTTTTAATTGAGAACTTCTGGAGATGTAATGTTTTAATCCCAAGGAATGCTTTGAATGTTAAACGTTAGAGCACCAGTAACCAGCCTGTGGAGACAAGTGTACTTGCGAGGCTTTCCTGGATCTTTCAAGATATAATGTATGTGTGGCTTCCAGTTTCCCCTCTTCCTAAGGCCACCACTGCACAGGGAACAGGATTGGGTGATCTAGCGCAGGTTTCCTCTCCCTCAGCACTGCTGGCATGTTGCACGGCATAGTCTGTGTTGTTTGAGGCTGTCCTGGACTAGTAGCATCCCTGATCTCCACCCATTGATGCCAGTAGCACACTCTCCAGTCAAAAACATCTCCAGGCATTGCCAAATACACCCTGGGCAGCAATGTAGCCCCCGGGTAAGAACCACCGCTCTAAAAGAATAAAGTGGAAACTACCTATTTCTGGAATTGGTAAGTTAGAAGGACATACTTTTGTTGTGGGTTTTTGACTTCCCTTCTGCTTGTATTTAATGGCATTCCTTTGTCAGTGAAAGACCCCATTGACAATAGCATTTACCCAAGTCTTCATTTCTGATACCCAAACCTGAGGTCAGAGCAGAAGGCCTTTCATCAGCAAGGGCTGGGTGTACCTGAGAAAAAAAGTATTGCTTCTACCCATCTGCATGGCTCAACTCAAGCCCACTCCCTCCAGGAACACCTCTGTGCCTACTCCTTTGTGAGCTCCTGCCTTCTTTTCTGAACTCCTGTTGACTAAACCTCATTGACAGTTGTCACACATCTGGCATTATTGGTCCTTTTATTTATGGATACTTGGCTGACACCCAGTAGAATGTCCAAGGTATAAGTGCTTTGAAAATAGTTTCTATATCTGATCATGTATAGTACCCTGCACATACTCAGTACTTAACAATTACTTAAAGGAACCTTTACATCATTTCTTTTACACAATATAAAGTCAAATAAATCCCTGAGTTTTGTTTATAAAAAGTAACAGGCCTTATTCCTCTCTCCTACCACTCCCCCCACTTCCTAAAACCAAAGTATTTGGTTGCTAAACCCATGCTGCTAAACAATATGAATGCATTACTACCTCTTGATTTTTCAATTTTAGGCAATATCTATACAGGGAAGCGAGGGACTTGGCTCTCTTTACATACATACAAACTTCCAAATTTCAGGAAATGAAAGTTATTAAAGTGTACTCTTAGCACAAGCTTCCCAATATGATTATACCATTGTTTTGAGTTGGATAATATTCAATGTTTATGTCATTGTTACTATATAAATGCTTTGCATAGCTGAACTGCATGGAATACAATGATTACTTTTCCTTTTCTGCATGTTTTCGAAGTTAATATAGGTTCACAGTTTCTTTTTTGTTGTTTGTTTGTTTGTTAACCCTCACCTGAGGATATTGTCCCCATTGATTTTTAGAGAGAGTGGAAGGAGGGAGAGAGGAGGAGAAAGGGAACTAGGACAGGGACAGAGAGAGGGGAAGAGAGAGAGAGAAACATCCATGTGAGAGAGACACATTGATTGGTTGCCTTCTGCATGCACCACCACTGGGGCTGGTGATCGAA
>NW_006299714.1:1090620-1119760 GCF_000327345.1 Myotis davidii
CTCAAACTACGGCCCGCGGGCCACATGAAAATACAAATATTGCGTTTGTTCCCATTTTGTTATTTTTACTTCAAAATAAGATATGTGCAGTGTGCATAGGAATTTGTTCATAGTTTTTTTAAAAACTATAGTCCGGCCCTCCAACGGTCTGAGGGACAGTCAACTGTCTCCCTGTTTAAAAAGTTTGAGGACCCCTGCCCTAACCATGTGCGACACTAGCCAGGGCCAGGTTCACAAAATAAAACAAAATTATATGTTGGTAGCGAACTTATTTGACGCACTATGTGACCTGAACATGTCTGTGGCTACTTACAGTTTTTATTTATACCAGTAAATGTGATTGTTTGGATGCTTTGCTGCAGAAAATTTGATTTGTTTGATTACAGGGAGTGGTTTCAAACCTGCATGGGGAGTAAAATAATAGAGATTACATGCACCATATTATATTTCTGAAATCTGAAAAAATAATCTAAAATTTGAAATGCATCCCTCCCCAATGGTTTATTAGTAAGTGATAGTATCCTTTTTTGGTCTGTTTCTTAAGTTTCCTTTTCAAAACCTTTACCCTGTGAAATACAAAAAAAACTTATAGGAAAGTGCATAAAACAGATGCATAATTTAATGAATGGTTGTAAAATGAATATCTATTGAGATATCACCCAGGTCCAACAATGCAATATTGCCAAAACCCAAGAAACCCCTCACATTTCACTTCCAGTCACAGCCCTCACCCATGGTGACCACTAACCTAACTTTTATGTATTAATTTCATTGTTTTTTATTTTAAATTTACCATCTAATTATCCATCCCTAACAATATATTTTTGTCTGCTTTTGAACTTTTTATAAATGAAATCACACACTACATATTTTGTTGTGGCTGACTTTCTTTTTCCATTAAAAATTTGAAATACACTCAAATATCTAGGAAAGTTGAAAAATTTCCCTCTGAAGTATGTGAGAGTAAATTGGTAACATAATGCCTCATCAGTCCGAAATTCTTTAGTATGTATTTCTTATAAACAAAAATGTTCTCTTGCATAACCTCAGTATGACCATCAAAAGCAGGAAATTAGCATTGTACAGTATTATCTAATCCTCAGATTCCATTCAAGTTTTTCAAATTGCCCCAATAATGTCTTATTTTTTAAAACATTATTATGTATTAGTTTCAGTTGTACAGTGTAGTGTTTATATTTTACAAAATGTCCACCCTGATATTTCCAGTATCCAACTGGCACCATACATAGTTAATACTAGAGTATTGACTATATTTCCTATGCTATACTGACTTCCCCATGACTATTTTGTGACCCAGGTGGGCCGGTGGATCACTGCTGCCCCGCCAGGCTGCCCCGGGTCAGGTTGCACACAGGACGCCTGCCACCCCGGGTTGAGATAGCAGGCCTGGATGGCGGCAGGACAGGCGGGATGGCACTGTCCCGCCCCACCTCCCCAGGTGGCTAAAAGCAGGCCCGAATGGTGGCAGAGCAGGCGGGATGGCGGTGACCCGCCCTGCCTGCAGTATGCAAATTGGCTGCCATCTTTGTTGGCAGTTATTTTGCATATTGCGCTGATTAGCCAATGGGAGGCATAGCGAAGGTACGGTCAATTACCATGTTTGTCTATTATTAGATAGGATTATTAGCTATATTTCCTATGCTGTACTTTACATCCCCATGACTATTTTGTAAGTACCAAACTGTACTTCTCAACCCTTCAACTTTTTTTTTTAACCCAGTCCCTAAAACCCTCCCCTTTGGCAACCATCAGTTTGTTCTCTGTATCTATGAGTCTGTTAGTTTTGTTTCTTTATATATATGTTGTTCTTTAGATTTCACATATAAGTGAAATCATGTGGTATTTGTCTTTCTCTGATTTATTTCACCTAGCAATATGTGACCTGAACATGTCTGTGGCTATTTACAGTTCATTCATGCTGTCACAAATGATAATATTTTTTTTCTTTTTAATGGTTGAGTAATATTCCATTGTATATATGTACCACCACCATTTTATCCACTCATCTACTGATGGGCACTTGGGCTGTTCCCATACTAAAACATGATCTTATAAAGATAACAGTTCTCACACAAATAAGCAGTTCTCACTGGTCTTCATAATTATATCCATTTTAATGTCTGCATTATATTCATTATTTCATGCACCCTAATTTTTTGAATTATTATTCAATTTTTTGGACATTTATATTGATATTAACACTATAAATAATGTTTCATGAACATGCTTATGTATAAAATTAGCCTTTCCCTTTTGTGGGGCAGGGGATAGATTGTCAGCAGTAAGATACTATGAAAGAGTATATCCATTTAATATTGTTCCATCTATCTAAATATTTACTCTCTAGAGTCCTGACATTACAAAGCCCTTAGAGTGATCTATGTGAGAATCATTTGTATTTCAGATCATTACTGAGAGAAGGGACTTTGCCTTGTTTAGGGTCATAGCAACTAGCATCTAGCACAGTGCCTATTACTAGACTCAGAATAGCTTGTTTGGAATTAATAAATCAATGAATAAACATATGATTAATTCAGTTGCCTTGAGAGAGTTTCCACTCATTTCTCACCATCTGGTGTAGGACGCAGTTGGATTTCAAGTGTACCCTGCAATATTGGCAAGGTCTTTAAAGCCATTTAGATAAAGAGTTATTCCTGTGAACTGGATTTTACAGAAATCTGGAATGTCGCCCTGAGAACACAATCTGCAACAGTATCTGTCTGGGATTTTTGCTTTTGCTTCCTGGACAAAATAATACAGACCCAAGTATTTCCATGGGCTTCCTTTTCTTTCGGAAGGGAACTTTCCAATCACTCTTTATCTCAGCACAACAGGCCCATGCAGGGCAGGCTCAACCTTGGGCCGGAATGTTTGTGTGTCTTGGTTCCTGGGCTTCAGAAAACAACTAGGTTCATGCTCAACTTGAACTTGATCACTGTTTCTGTTTTGTTTTGTTGTTTGATGCTTCTCTCCCCCCCCCCCGCCTTTTTTTTTGTAAAGGAAGAGAAACAATTTGGGTTCAGATCAAAGTGTAAAAGAGAAGTTTGGTTTGGGATTCAACTAATCAGAGTCATAGACTTAGGGAATGGAGATCTATCAACGTCGTTTGTCTTTTACCAACAGTAATAATTACTGTTTCTGACACTCTGTGCCAGGCCCTCTTCTAGCACTTCCCTTACATTTTCCCACTTAATTTAATCATCACAACAACCCCATGAAGTAGATGTTATTACCATTTTGTAAATTAAGGAAATGATGCTTAAGGATCTTAAGTCACCTTTCCATAAGCACATGGAAGTAGTGAAGTCAGGATTCAGAGCTGGGTTGGTCTGATTCCAATGTCATTGTTTGTATATCCATTTGGAAAGCACGTTCATGTAAAATCTACACTCTTATTCATGGTTTCAACAGTAGGTAGGAAGGAGACTGTGATTCGTCCTGCCTGGCAGAGGTGGAGACAGAGAGTCAGAAATTAGGTTCTTTGCCAACCAAGTTCACATGGGGAGGAGCTATTAGAGCTGGGGTGTGAATATGGACCTTCTGCTTCCTCATCTCATGCCCTTTCCGCTGCTCCCACCTCCTCCCTGGAGATCTTCCCTCTGAATCCCTCACTTTAGAGTTGAGGAACCTGGGGCTCAGAATATTGCAATGATTTCCCAAGGTCATACAGCTAGTTAGCAAACGGCCACTACAGCCCAGAACTTCTGCCTCCCAAACTAGCTGTCATTTCTATTATATCTACGGGGCAAACAAAAGCTCGTTGTTGAAGAATGCTCCACGTAAGTTATATTCTGAACCAGAAAAGATTAACACGGCCCTCCAGTGCAGAGAACTCGAACTCATCACTTTGTTAAAAGGCCCTCCATCATTTGATATACCTAGTGAGTCTGTTAATCATCAAATATATCCTGACTGACTTGTACACATGTGCGGAGCACTGGGGGCCAGCCCCTAAGTGGGGTCTTAGCTGTCGGTGTATGAAAAGTCTCAGGATTAGCAACTCTCCCTCTCCCAGTGTAGACCTCAAAAGAGCCAAAGTAAATAGAGCTTTCCGCCTCAACAGCTGTATTTATTTTGGGCCGTTTCTTCACCTATAACGCCCATTTGCTGTCCTCAGAGCCCCTGAACCTGTTTATTTTCAACCTCCCGGAGGCAGCCAGCTGTTGTATGCCTGTGTCATGGCAGAAAGACATCAACAAGTTTTTCTGGAGGGAAGCAAGCCGTCTCAAGAGCTCAAAGGATATAACCCTCAAAGAGTTTACCCACTGTAGCAGTTTCCTGAGCAAGACACCAACCCTGCTCTCAAGGTCTCCTTCAAAATTGGAGACGGAACTGGAGCCCTGAAAATTACACAATCAGATAAAAAAAGCGAAGGGGCAATAGAAGCTCAGTGTTTAAGTGATAGCAAGTACATGCAATTGAACAGTCTCCTCGTCGTGGGCCGGACTAAGCTCGGAAATATTTTGTTTGGGCTCCAACGTTGCCTATGTATGTGTTTGTTATTTTAGTGAGCCAATATTTAAAAATTGAGAACTTTACCCTTCACATTTCTGACTTCTTTTGAAAAAACAAAAACAAAGAAACACCTGAAGATCTGTTAATATGGGTCAACTACGGGCTGGAGTGGTGGGTGTATTACATGAAACACACATGCCCAATTTTCCACACTCTTTAGCACTCCCCATTTTCTTCCCACCGCGAAGGCCAACTCCCAACTGTCTTGTATGCTGAACATCGCAGTGTTATTTTTCTTATACTCATTGATTTCAGTTGTGAACTGGGCCCCATGGGCATTGAGTATTCCATCCTTGCTGGGGTCCTCGAGTGCTGTAAGTTCAGGGGGGTGGAGTGGATGTCACACCTGTTGAGTGGCTTCTATAGTGTGACAAGCACTGTGCTAGGCATGATACCTCACTAACTACTCACAGAAAACTCTACCAGGTAGGTATTATCATTCCTATTTTACAAATGGGAAAGTGAGTCTCAGAAAGTGTATGTGGTCAGCCAGAAGTCATCTAGTTAGTGAATAGCTACTGTTCAAACCCAGGGCTGACAGAGGGCATCGGCCTAGGAGCAGCCTCCCAGAGAAGTAGGGAGTGATAAAGCTGGGTCTTGAACCCAGGTTGTCTGACTCCAAGCCTAGTGGTTGCATTTTAATACACACATACACACACACACACACACACACACACACATATATATATTAAATTGACTTCAGAGAGGAAGGGAGAGGGAGATAGAGAAAGAAACTTCAACGATGAGAGAGAATCATTGATCGGCTGCCTTCTGCATGCCCCCTACTGGGGATCGAACCCACAACCTAGACATGTGCCCCTACTGGGAATCGAACCGTGACCTCCTGGTTTATAGTTCAATGCTCAGCCAATGAGCCACACCGGCCGATCAGTGGCTGCCATTTTAAAATGTCATACTACTCCAGGCTCAAACTCTGCCGTATGCAAAGGGGAGAACAAGCAAATATCTGTTGATGAATCAGGAGCAGCCAGAAGAAAAGAACCATTTCCACTGGGAAATGACTTACATGTCCAGGAATAACTTCTGAAAATAACACAGTGTGACAGTCCTTAAATTGTAAATAGGCCAGCTCATCGCCAAGCAATCGGCCTGTGCTTCTGCGGTAGGCCCTGAGCTATTTGAAAGCACCATTGCGTATTTTGATGGCAAGGATTAAACCCTGTGGAGAAGCTAAGCAAGGACTACAAATTCCAAGTGGCCTGGGCAGATAAAAGAGCAGTGAAACCTACATTCTAGGCCAACCATCACCTGGGCAGTGGCCACCAAGGCTGGACTTCAAAGAGACGGAAGCCCTATGTCAAAACTCATCACTTCCCCTAACGCTTCTTCTGGGTTAGTGGAAATACAAAAGATTTAAATATCAGTTATTCTGCAATATATATATATAAGCAAAACTTGGGTTCAAATCTAGGACTTCTTGGGTTCTTTTCACAATATGCCACCTTTCAGAAAACAGATGGTAGACAGGCAGGAAAAGACATTCCAGGGATGGGATGCTGTGATAGGAAATTTCAGACTCTCTTTGGGCAGAGAAAGAAACACAATAGCAGAGGTCAAAGCCTTGGACAACAGTCACCAGCTTTATAATTTACTCCGTTACCACAGATTGCTGAGGACTAACCTGCTGCCTCCACTGAGGTTCCCAGGGGCCACATCTCTAATGACCTCACCTCTCTTACTCTCCTTCCCCTGCCGTGGCCATTTGGCCCCACCTGCAGGATCCACCTGCTCCAGGCTTTTGGACCAATGCTCTTCCTGGTTAGGTAAGTTGCAGGGTAAGTAGGGAAACCACAAGCCAGCTTTAATTTGTAATGTTTAACAGCAGCAACAAAAACCAAAATAACAATTACTATAACAGTAATAATAGCAATTACTTTTTGTGAGCTCTTTCTGTGTTCTAAAAACTTTAAAAATATGTATATGTGTTGTTCTATTTAATTATTATATCAATTTATGAGGCATATATTAAGGAGAGGCAGTTCTCTGTGTGTCTCTTGCATTTCTGCACACCTTTTGAATGAGGCACTGGCTTCCCTTTGTTCCAGATGACTTGTTTTTGTTTTTTTTTTCAGGGCTTAGTTATTTTTATTAAATTTAATGATTTTTTTTTGTCCAGGTGACTTTTTGAAGGATGCTTATATGACAGCTTTGAAAGATGGAGATAGTGTTTTCTGTGAAAGCAAAGGACAGGCATGTTTATTGAACATTATAAAAGATTCAGGTTCCTTAAATTCTGGGCTCCCTTTGGTAACACAGCCCACTTTGCATCTCTCTGGGAATAGGGCTCAGGAAGCCAGCACAGAAATGCTGATCCTCTGGCTCCTACTGCTGCCATGTGTGATAAGCTATCCTTTGTCTCTGACCAGGAATTTTGTATCTTCTACTAGCGTGCATGAAACGGTGGCAGGCTCACCTATTAATTTGCAAACAGGGACTCTACACAGTCCTTGGAAAGATTTTATTATTCCCACTTTATAGACTAGAAACAGGGACTTGAGGAGATGTTTCCAACTTCTAGTATTTATTATAGCTGATCTTATACTTCAGTTTACAGCCTTGATAGTCTGCCTTGCTGTGGAGATTAATTCCCTGTTTTGAAACATTTCTGGCACCCACATCCCCGTTTTATTGTCTGTTGATGAGATAGTTACCCATATATCTATCCCAATATTTATTCAGCATTTAATATCCATCTTGTGCTCATCAGTTCTCTAGGGAATGAAATCTTGCTTTGAATTCCAATTTTTATAGCTTAGAGGATTATAATGGAAATGAAATAAAAATAATGGTTATAAAATATTTACAAACTATTTTCAAACTTTACATTTAATCTAAAGTATTGGGATAGTTCTCTTATATTGAACTTATTGGGGTGACATTGGTTAATAAAATTATACAGGTTTCAGGTATACGCTTTACAGTGCATCACCTGGGGTAGTGTTTACTACCCCAAGTCAAGTCTCCTTCCATCACCATTTATCCTCCCTTTACCTTCTTCTACCTGGAATCCTCCTTTTAAAATATAGAACCCCAGACCTCATCCCTAGAGATCCTGAATTTGTAGACCTAGGTTAAGACCACAAATCATATTTTTAAAAATAAGAGTCTCAGGTAATTCTGGTGAATTTGCTCTTAGGCTTCTTTGAAAAGCATTGATCCGTGGGGTAGAATGAAGCTCCTTTACAAGGCGCTCCAGGATTGCCACTGTCTAGTCTTACTTCCCTCCCATGCTGGCATCACCTTGTGCTGTGCATTCTGGCAACTCCTAACAGCTTGTAATTCTTCCTACTTCTACTCTTCTATAAGTTGGTCTTCTCTACTTAGAATAGCCAACCCCTACTCATTCTCTAGCTCAGGTGTTGCCTCCTCTAAGAAGCCTTTCCAATTCCAGATGAGAAGATATTCCTTTCTTATCCTCTCAAAGCTTTCTGTGCTTACTTCAACCTTTTATTAAAATTATCTGTTTATGTGTCTGTCTCCATTACCAGAGTATAAACTCTTTGAAGACAGATAATTTATTTTGTTCACTCTTATACCTTTTATGGAAGGCTTTTGTGGGGTAGTACAGTAACTAGTTTTTTGCAGTAGGCATTTGGTTTTGAAATCAATTTCTGTTAAATGATTGAAAGAATGAATAAAATGCGGGAATGAATGAAGCCATTTGTTTGCACACAGCTTGCAATATAAAATCCTATTAATGATACACCCTTGATTTTCTTAAAAACATTGATTTTTAAGAAATGTGAGGTGGGTCAGGGAGGCCAGGGGAAGATCAATGGGGGAAAAAAAGGAGACGTATGTACTACTCTCTGTAATACTTTAAACAAACAAACAAAAAAGAAATGTGAGGAAAGGGGGAGAGGGAAAGAAGTTAAATTTTAGCATGGGTAGAGATTAAAGATCATGCACCCTGGCCTCCTCATTTTATTGAGAAGGAAACTGAGGTTCAGAAAGGATAAGTGAGTAACCCAATATCACACAGCTTGTTAGAGGCAAAGCAAGACTGGAAGCTTTGTCTCTTGGCTGTCAGTCCCAGACTCTCTCTAGAGTCTTCTCGACTAATGATGGTTCCTCCCTTCCACTAAGTTATGACCCTACTCAAGACCTAAGTACAGTTTTCACCTTTCCGGCTTTCATTGACCTCATCTCATATTGAGAATGCTGTTACTTCACATTATATGCACAATTCCTCCACCATGTTTTCATTACATAAGTTTGCGTTCTCTGATGTATACCCAATATTGGGGGTATTTTCAAGAAGATTTTTATTGTGTTTATCCTTACTGTTTAATTAGATTTTTGTTTTTATGTGTGTAACTCAAATTTGCCTCCTCATCTTGACTGACTAGTTTTTTTAAAATATATATATATTTTTATTGATTTCAGAGAGGAAGGGAGAGGGAGAGAGAGATAGAAACATCAATGATGAGAGAGAATCATGATTGGCTGCCTCCTGCACACCCCACACTAGGGATAGAGCCCAGAACCTGGGCCTGTGCCCTGACCGGGAATCGAACTGTGACCTCTGACCTCCTGATTCATAGGTTGACACTCAACCACCGAGCCACGGGCTTGACTGACTAGTTATGATTTGATAGATTTAGAGAAATATCTCTTTCATTAGGCATTTAGGGGAGAAAAATATGGTATATTGAAGAATAAAGTCTCCCTGGTTTTCCAAATTTATCCAAAGCACAATCAATCATCTCCATCTGTGTTTCTCCTTTCATTTGTTATAATCAGATGTGGAAAATATTTAACATCCCAGTGGACCCTCCAGTTTAAATCAGTACACGTGATAAATTGCAAGGGGGCATTTAATTTGCTCTGCAGTGGAAACCTTTATCTTTGCCCTGCGGCCCGATTGTAGTTCAATAAGAGAAAGGTCCTTTGAGTAGATGTTGTGCAATCTGGGGGTCTCAATGAGGTCTATGAATAATTCATGAGGCAAGAAACTTGTTTCTGTTTATGAATAATATTCTGGAGACCATTAGGGCTAGACTTGTGCAGTAGTCACAAAATCCTTGAGTTCCAGCGAGGAATGTGCAGAAAATTGTTGCTATAACTCATCAAACATATTGCCAAATTCAGGGAAATCTGTTAACTTCTTGTGTTGTGTCCAAAAGTTTCCAATTATCAACAAAAGATGGCATACCAATCCAATTACTCTTGATGGATTCCAGTTAAGGATTCCAAGTAACCATAGTTGTGTGGGCGTAAGTGGTCTGAAATAACAGGAATCGGTGAAAACTTAAAGGGTAAATACACAACGGAGATCATTTACATATCACAACCAGACAAACGTATCCCACTGAGCTGAATGTGCTTCGGCAGGAAGCAGGAATTTTTGGGCCACATCCCAACCCCGATTCCCAGCAGTTGTAAACTATTTGAGATACGTTTTGTTTCCAGTTTTGCAACAGACTTCTCCAACAGCTTATTTGCTTCATGTGTCAACAAACTTAAAAAAAAAAACCCACCCCACGTTGCCTCTTACATAAGATAATCAGAAATGTGAAAAGTTATTGTTAGTGACCTGGTTTCCCCCGCAAAACTTGGGCAAAGATATTGCAGACCTTGATGTGGAGGCAGGCTTATCTCAATGAGCCTTAATATATCCCTCTCATTCCTAGATAACTCTTAGACTCACTGGAATGAGTTGGTTTGGGATGTTTTCAAAGGTTGTTTACATAAAGCGACTCTGAGCCAAAATATAGCAAAGGGAGAAAGGAAGAAGAAGACTTCGCATTGCTTCAGAAAAACATATGCTGCCTGCTTTGTAGGTAAATCATTCCTAGGAAGGAAGGCAAAGTCCTGACTGGCCAGGTGCTGTGGCCACACACACCATCGCCTTTATCTCTTCAGATCTCAGCAGAAACTACCAAACTGTCCGTGAAATTGGCGATCATTCACGCTTGATAGTCCCAAAATGCAACTCAGATTATGTCATTAAATCTTTACTGGTTTTTATCATTTATGAAGTCAAGTGCAAACTCCCCAGCTTGGCTCTCAATGCCCTCCCCAAATAATGGTATAATCTTCTCTTCCATTAATCATCTAGATTCTGATAAAACCAGATTGCTGGCTAGTCATGAAATAGCCCGCCTTCTCTGTGTTGTTGTCTTTGTTCATATGCTATTACAAATACTGTTGATAGCAGTATTGCTTTAACGCTAGTGAAAGGTGAACATGGTGGTAGGCGGGCAGGCTGAACAGCCATCTCAGATGGTGGAAAAAGAAAAATCGAATCTAGTTAACGGGGTAGGGGATGGGATATCCAAAGGGAAGGGCTGCACGGCACCGAGCCAAGAGGACATTGGGTTGATGATGGCAGCACCCGGGAGCTGGAGTTTCGTCCTTATATGCAGTCACTGGCGGGAAGCTCTTGTAAATGGGTCTGAGGGCTGAGCTGCTGGGCTTGGAATGCGGACAGAATGCAGGTGTGTGATCAGGTGTCTTTAGGACAGTTTCCATTCCTTATATGGTCTGACTCCTGGTGGCCAGCGAGTTTTTCCTGGTCTTTGTTCTCCTGTGGCGGGAAGCTTACAAATGGCTATATAAGGATTGTATTGCCCAATAGTCCTAACATCTAGTAGGAGCACTGCATGATGACTTTCTATACATTAACTTATTTAATTCTCATAACAACCTATAAGATACTAGTAAGGACATAAAGTTACTAATGAATTGCTTAAAATCATAGAACTAATAATAGGCAGACTCATTTGTCTGACATGAGACCTGTCACTATACTGCATCCTAACTCATATCTCAGAGAGAGTTCATTTTCTCTATCATGTTTTCAAAAAGAATCACTTAACAACCTTTCTGATCCTCTCCTTCACTACATGGTGAGCTGGTGGAGAGTGGGGATCACAACTTTTTGTATTTTCTGTATCCCATGCAACACCACAGCCTTGTGCATAATATGTCTTGCATTTGTTCTAGGCAACTACCTGCTTACCTGGAGATTAGGACAGGATTCTGACAATGAAAGCAGATTGGACCAGAAGGAGGAGTTGGTGCGGCTGGTCTCTGGCATTCCCACCTTCTCTCTCTGTGCCCCTCTTGTCCTCCTGAGAGAAGGTCCCGTTCTCCGGGGTACCACCTGAGGCCAAAGGATATTAGGGTTCTAGCAGGTCCAGGCAGTGGTGTGCTGAAGCTGGTTTGTAACAGCTCATGCTTGTAACAGCTCAAATGCAACAACGAGTGCGTTTTCTAAACTCCATGTTTAATGATGTAACATTGGAATTTTGAAATTGGCCACGTGGTAGTATTTACACCATGGAAATCAGCAAACACTACACATCAGTGCTTCTCCGGCCCCTGTGCAGAGAGCTGGTTTGCCAATACCAGGGCCTGCCCAAAGATGAGAGGGACCCATGATCCTAATTGCCTCTTGCCTTTTCCCTGATTCCTTTGACTCTCTCAACTTTTGGATCCACATAACTTTGTTAAGTGTCTTCTGTAAGCAGATACTCTGCCGGGTGCTAAAGAACACTGTGATTACTGCCATCTGGTCCCTCACTGAGGAACAGGTTCGTCCGTGGGAAATAACAGATACATGAATAACATGAATAATTGCTAGCTGATGGTCTCATTTGGTTTTTTTCACCTCATTTGTTTTTAAATCAAAGTATCCAGATTTACATAAATGAAAGTAAAGAAAAAAATGTAAGTGCCATGAGGACAGGAAATGTACTGTTCACTACTGTTGCCCAAGTGCTACAACAGTGAGGCACATGGTAGGTGCTAAACGAAAGAATGAAATGACACATTAAAAAAAACTAAAAAGACTACATTAAAATACTAATCATGCTTATTTGTAAACCAGAGGCCCTGTGCACGGATTTGTGTACCAGTGGGGTCCCTCGGCCTGGCCTATACCCTCTCGCAATCCGGGGCCCCTCAGGGGATGTCAGACTGCTGGTTTCAGCCTGATCCCCGCAGGCCAGGCAGAGGAACCCCACTGGCACACTAATCTGGGCACTGGGCCTCTAGTATGCATATACGATCTTTGGTTAATCTCTTCCTGCCTTCCTCCTGTTGGGTCAGACAGTTAAGTTTATCTTTTCCTATTATTTGAACTAAAAACAAAGTCATTTTATAGAATAACAGACTGTCTTAAAGGGACAGAGTATATAATGATAGAGTTTACAGGACTAGGGACTATCTAACAATAGCAGAAAGTTTCAAACAGCAGTTTTATACAAGATGGAGGTTACTATGCTTCACTCCCTCCCACTTCCCTCTGAGATTCATCAGTCTGTTCCATGTTTCCATGCCTGTGCATTGAGCTCCTGCCCCCTGGTGGTCAGTGTGTGTCATAGCTACTGGTCAAAAGGTCAAAAATGGTCCCTTAGGCTTTTACATCTATAGAAAATGGGCTAATGGATCATTTTAATTTTCTTCTTTTTTGGGGGGTGGGGGGTTAGGGACTTTGAAAAATTTTAATTATGTGCATGTATTAGATTGGAAGTTGGATAAAAAGAAAAGAAATAATAGGAATTTTGCAGAGGCAAACTTAAGAACCAGAAGGCATGACTCTTACTGATGAAGTTCAGTTGCAGGAGAGTCATGTAGAAAGGCTTCTTATAGGAAGTAAGGTTTGAGAGGCTTAAAATATCTTTCCCTCAGAGTTATTTGAAGCTAGCTGTTACAGAGGAAAAACCAGGTAAAAGAATTCACACTAAGAGCTGAATAAATGGCAGTTGGTGACACACTCTTTTCAAGGTGTCAAGAATTCAAACTGGTCAATTATGTGGTGGCAATCTTTTATTTGCCTTACTTATCAATTACTGGGAAAGGTATATTAAAATCTCACACTATGGTGGTGGATTTGTTGGTCTCTCCTTCAAATACAGTACTTCATTCTGTGTAATTTTTTTCAGGTCTATTTTCCAGGTCACTAATTTTCCCTTCATCTGTGTCTAAACCGATGCTTAAACTTTCCTTTGAGTTTCAAATGTTAATTATTAATTATTTTTATTCTAAGACACTTTATTTTCCACTTTGACTCATTAATGTTGATACATTAAATGCTTTTGTACAGTTCTTTAAATTCATTTCATAATTGGTATCTGGTAATTCTATCCTCTGTTGTCTGCCTGGGGATGATTCTGCAATTTATTAATTATAATTTGTTTCAAATATGCTTAGAGACTTTTTAAATTATGTACTCAAATGTCTGTGGGGCAGCTTTGAGGCCTGTCTTTAAGTGAGTTCTTCAAGTGAAGATTGGTTTTTGCTTCTGTCAGATGTTTTATGGTGCCACCAACCTGGGGTTGCTTAGGCAGTGTTAAGTTCTAGCTCCAAACCTGTTTGAGGGTGAACTCAGGGTCAGTTAGGAATTATGAGGGGAGATCTTTTTCTCTTATTCAGCCCCATCTAGGGGAGATCTTTTTCTCTTATTCAGCTCCATCTAGAGTAGGGCTGAGACATCCAAGTGTTCCAACCACCCATTTCTTTATACATATTTTTTCTACTCATCTACTGACCTCATGATCTTTTCGGGAGCTCCCGAATTATACAGTGATCTACAACACAACCTCCCAATTGCAGTGGTCTCAGGATCTGTCTTTTGCCACCTGAGTATAGACTGTTCAACCCAAATTGTCAGCTCCTGGAGACTCGTAAATGACCCAGTGAAGGGGGATTCCCGTGCTTGCCGTCTTCTTTGGATTTGTGCTTTCTTGTTATTTTTCTCTTTTCCTCACTAATTTATTCATGTATTAAAAATATGAATGGTATATTTTAGAATCATTTTTTTAATGTTCCACACTGGGAGGGCTTCTCTAGACTCTGAATTGTCTTGGTGCCAAAAATGGATGTCCTGTGTCCAGGTAAAAACTTGCTATCGTGGGTAAGAGGAATTATTGCCCTTATTACCTACCCTTCTCTCCTCCACAAATTGTATCCATCTTTATCCTCCCCTCCTCATCCCATCTACTCCAACTAATAAATAATAAGTGCTTCCATTTATTTGAACACTTGCTATGTGCTAGTCACTGGTCTAAGCTCTTTACATGTTTTATTTTATTTAGTGTTTAGAGTAGTCCTGTGATGTAGATAAAGTTTGAATCTTTATCTTGCAGAGGAGGAGCCTGAGGTTCAGAGAGGTTAAGCTATAAGCCCATAGGAGTCTGCATGCTTGTCCACCAAACTATACTGTCTATCATGACTGATGGATGGGCAAACTGATTTGGTATTCCCAAGTAAGAGTCTTGAATTCAAATAAGTTTAGAAAACACAGTTAATTTAAATTAAGTGGTTTTCTTTGCAGAGAAATCCCAGAGCACTTAAATATGCACTGTGAGTCTTGAAGGGAGCAGATCAAGTGTGTAGCTTTTCCCAAACCCTTTTGACTACAGAACTCTGTCCCCCCAATACCTGCAGTGCCATAGAACACAATTTTGGGAATGTTGCTCTAAAATAATGAAATTTATTCCTCTCTTCTATATATTTAGGCATCAAAAATTTGGGAAGCTTGCCCTGGCCAGTACTTTCAGTGGTTAGAGCACTGGCTCATGCACTTAAGGGGAAGGGTCATAGGTTGGATTCTTGGTCAAGGGCATGTACCTGGGTTGTAGGTTTCATCTCTAGCCTCGGTTGGGGGACATGTGGGAGGCAACCATGTGTCTCTCTACATTAATGCTTCCCTCTTTCTCTCTCTCTTCCCTCCTCTCTCTGCCTCCTTTCCACTCTCTCTAAAAATCAAATGGAAAAAAATATCATTGGGTGAGGATTAACAAAACAAAACAAAAAATGGGAAACTCCAGAGAAAGATAAAAAAATGGTCTTTAACCTGTATAGTAATAGTGATGATGATGGCGGTAAACACACAACAAATGTAGGTACCCAGCTTGATCATTCTTCTAGACATGTGATATGTGTTCAAATGACTTTTACAATATTCACATCAGCCTCATATAACTTATTACCAAAGGCATTCAAAAGATTGCCACAGTCTATAGCAGTGATGGCGAACCTATGACACGCGTGTCAGAGGTGACACGCGAACTCAGTTTTTTGGTTGATTTTTCTTTGTTAAATGGCACTTAAATACATAAAATAAATATCAAAAATATAAGTCTTTGTTTTACTATGGTTGCAAATATCAAAATATTTCTATATGTGACACGGCACCAGAGTTAAGTTAGGGTTTTTCAAAATGCTGACACGCCGAGCTCCAAAGGTTCGCCATCACTGGATAGGGAATTAGTTACCAAAGGGGTTACCTCAACTTCCTCGCATATGGACAGCACTGTTGGCACAAGTACATGCCACCCCTCACTGGGAGATATACATTCAGCGATGTTAAAAAATCCACAGCAGTCTCAGTAAAAAAAAGACACAAAAATGTTAATAGTGATTATCTTTGAGTGATAGGATTATGAATGTTACTTTTTCTTTTAATTTACAGTATTTTAAAACATTTTGACAATAGTAGGTATTATTTTTAGAATAAAAAATATTTTTTAATCCTCACCTGAGGATATTTTTCCATTGATTTTTAGAGAGAATGGAAGAAAGAGGGAAAGACAGAAAGAAATATTGATGTGAGAGAAACATTGATTCATTGCCTCCTGCACACACCCTGACCAAGGCCTGGGCCGGGGAGGAGCCTGCAACCAAGTAACATGCCCTTGATCGGAATCAAACCTGGGATACCTTCGGTCTGCAGGCCGACACTCTATCCACTCAGCCAAACCCGCTAGACCAGCGGTTCTCAACCTGTGGGTCGCGACCCCTTTGGCGGTCGAACGACACTTTCACAGGGGTCGCCTAAGACCATCCTGCATATCAGATATTTACATTACGATTCATAACAGTAGCAATATTACAGTTATGAAGTAGCAACGAAAATAATTTTATGGTTGGGTCACAGCATGAGGAACTGTATTTAAAGGGCCAGAAGGTCGAGAACCACTGGGCTAGGGCATAAATGAAATGTTTCTTAAGAAGGAATCTCATAACTACTTAAAAGGGAAAAGAAGTTTTAACCTGGATGAGTGTGAAACTCAGAGAGGAAGGTGACTTTTCCCAAGTCACACAGTCTGTCCGAGGTCAAATTGGAGTTCTTGGCTCCCTGACTGGGACCCTCCTGAGGATACGTTATGTAATCCTATAGTCACTGGCTGGGCTGTCCCTCAGGAAAGGCATCTCCAAGGGAGGAAATACACGGCCTTCTGAGTAAGTACGTTTCCTCTCTCTCTGGACAAACAGGAAGCCCTGCTGCCAATTCCGTGGAATTCTCCTCATGTGCTTCAGTGTTTGCCACTAATTTTCTTACTTGGGGAGGGAGTCATGAAAGGAGGCGGGTGTGGGAGAATTAGTCTCTCTCAAGGACACCTATGAGACAGGGAGCATGGCTCCTGCTGTTTTTTCCTAGGATGTTTGTTGCTGTTGGGCATCCCCAGAAGATCTGGGGAAAGAATGCCACGTGACTTCTCGAGGGAAGAGTGGCTGGAACCGCCTAACATGTAAGTTTGCAAATCTTTGGCTGCTGAGGTTGGGTGATTGGGAGGTCTGTGGTGATGCTGGAATTTATTTTACAAAATAGACAATGAAGTAATTGATTGGTTCACTGTTTTCAATTAAGGCTGCATTTTTGTGGTTTTTCTTGTGGCAATAAGAGCTCAGGGGGATTGATGGTCTAACACTGGAGAAAGGATTTTGTAACTTCACCCACCTGTATCTGCCTTCCCATACAACGTGAGCAGCGGAAGTTGGAACGTGGGGAGTGCAAGGGGGACTGGGAGCAGATGTCCTCTCTTACCGAGGCATAGAACTGGAAGGGGCACTCAGAAAGCCTTGGTGCCAACCTCATCATTTTTCATATGGGGAAAGTAAACTAAACAGATGAGAAAGTGACAAGTATTTAAATACATATTGTCTAGTCTGTACTGCAAACTAAGCTAGGCATTGGAGGTACAAGCAGAAAACAATGCAGATGACTCCCTGCCTTCTCCAATCCAGAGACCCAGGAGGTACAATTACAAAACAGACTCCCAGCCAGATTCCAGATCTCTTAGGTCCTAATGGGTGACTGTTGTTACACTTTCCATCTAATATACATTAGGCACCTAAGATTTTCTGTATGATTTGGGACAACTCGTTAAATATCTGTAGGCTTCAATCTTAGTAACATACAAAAAGAAACTCACACATTTTCTGTTAGTTTTTTATTTACCAAATAGTTATTGAGAACCATCCATACCCCAGGCCTAGAGCTAACTGCACTCATAGACTAAACCTTTTTTGCTGAGAGTTAAATTTCCACCTGTCAACGATTCTCTCCAAACAGTAACCAACAGGTAGCTGGAAATGCCAACGATGGCTAAATTTTCTTTTTGCTATGTAAAGTTGGCTCTCCCCCAAGCACCTGACTTGCAACTTGATTTTCTTCTTCCCTTCTTCTCTCCTCCTCTCCCTCCCTCCCACTCTTTCTTCATCCCTTCTTCTCTCTCTCCTTTCTTTCTTTTTATCCATCTTCTTCCCATTTGAATTATAAATCTTAACACCAGTGTATTGATTTACAGTCAGAGATTTCAACGTCAGAAAACTGGACACTTGCCTTGGCACAGTTACTGTATTCTTGCTTTGCAGCTGCTCCACAACTATTGTAACTTTTATTTATTACTCCCAAGTGAGTTCTCCTAAATCTCAAGATTTTATTTAGCACAGGAGATGTCAATACTGAATTATATTCACCACCATTTCAGGAAAACATGTTATTGGCATCTATCCCAAAGAGAGCAAGGGCAAGAGTGAGAAAAGGGAAAAAAAATGCAAAATGACATGACTGGTTTTTGACAAGTTCAGATAAAAAGGAAGAAAAAACTACTGGTCCTTATCAGGGCAAATATTGTTATCTCCCACAGTACATAAGAATTTCCAATATTAACCAACCTGCACCCTTCAAAAGACATTTTCTCATAGCTGAGGAATCGCATTCATGTTGGCAGCTGGTTTACAAGCACAGGAATGTGGTTTCTTGGACCATTGCCTCATTAGAATTGAGAAAGTGTAGAAATAAATGGTGCTCATCAGTTCATTTTTTCAATTAACTTGCATGTAATTTTTTTCTTTCAACTTTCAGGAAATTATTGGAAAATAGTTACTTGAAATTAACAAGGGTTTATGGGCATATAGCTAAACACTGTGTAGCAGCCCTTTCAGAGTCTTACTTCAATAGGCAAACACGGTAAACACGCATATTCTTTTTGAAGATCATTGTTATATCAGCCTGAAAACGGACCATCTCATCATTTCTCCTGTTCAGCTGGGAGCTCTCTCAGGCACTCTGAATCCGTTCACTGCTCATGAGAGTGTGTGTGTGTGTGTGTGTGTGTGTGTGTGTGTGTGTGTTTCAGAAGGCACTGGGGACCTCCAGCAAGTACAGATGAAGGATTTATGGTCTAATTGTTGAAAAAGGTGGGGCCCAGCTGGAGAACCATCCCTGTCGTGGTGGGATCTTTTTGTGGGGAAAAAATAGACAATTTTTTGGTCCCATTTTATGCCAGAGCAGGAGGATCCCAACCAAACAGTAGGCTGGGAAGAAAATCATTCTTCATAAAAGCGCACTTGAGCCCTCACTGGTTTGGCTCAGTAGATAGAGTGCCCGCCTGCGGACTGAAGGGTCCCAGATTTGATTCCAATGAAAGGTATATGCCCGGGTTGTGGGCTCGATCCCCAGTAGGGGGTGTGCAGGAAGCAGCCAATCCATGGTTCTCTCTCATCATTGAGGTTTCTATCTCTCCCTCTCCCTTCCTCTCTGAAATCAATAAAAATATATGTTTTAAAAAAGTGCACTTGATACTCATGCCACTGTGTTTTTACTCTTTTTAAAAAAATATATTTTATTGATTTTTTTACAGAGAGGAAGGGAGAAGGATAGTTAGAAACATCGATCAGCTGCCTCCTGCACATCTCCCACCGGGGATGTGCCTGCAACCAAGGCACATGCCCTTGACCGGAATCGAACCCGGGACCTTCAGTCTGCAGGCCAACACTCTATCCACTGAACCAAACAGGTTAGGGCTGTTTTTACTCTTTTACTTAATGTCAGTACTTCGGTTTCCTCATCTACAAAACTGTGCTTTCATATTGTATGTGCAACTATTTTTACAGAGTGCCACAGGGAAGTGCATAGAATATCTTCACCACATTTACTACTATTACTATTACTTCTGCTATTACTGTTACTCTGTCACTATTATTACCACTACTACCACTGCTACTACTGCCAATCTTTCTATAATTACTACTCTGGGTCTCTCAATATTGTATTTAGACACTCAACAACTACAATGTTATTTTGAACTCCAGAAAACTGTGATATGTTGGAAATCTGTCTTTAGGTAACAGAAAACTTAACTCAAACTGGCTCAAAAGAATCAACTAAGAGTTTCAAGGCTTGCAATCCAGTGGGCTAAGATACCCCGAAAGCTTCCTACTGCAAACCTAAAGAAATGCTGGAAAAATTTTTTGCCAGAAGACCTTAAACTATGAATTCAACTTCTTTAATAGTTTTGAACTATTTATGTTGTCTATTTCATTATGAATGAGTTTTGTTGTTTGTGGTTTTTGAAGAATTGGTCCATTTCATCTAAGTTGTGAAATTTGTGTGTTGTAGAGTTTCTCACGGTATCACTTTACCCTTTACTGTATACAGGGTCTATAGTGATATGTTCTCTTTCATTTCTGATATCAGTAATTTATGTCTTCTTTCTTTTAATTTCAGTTTTGCTATAAGTTAATTTGTATTTTATTGATCTTTTTACAAAACAAGATTTAGTTGTCTTGACTTTCGCTATTTTCCTCTTTTCAATTGTATTGACTTCTGCCTTTATCTTTATGATTTCTCTCCTTCTGCTTGCATTAGATGTGTTTTCCTCTTCTTTTTCTACTTTTAAAAAGTCCTTGCTGCCCAGCCAGTGTGGCTCAGTATTTGAGTGTGGACCTATGAACCAGGAGGTCACAGTTCAATTCCTGTTGAGGGCACATGCCCAGGTTGTGGTCTCGATCCCAGGCTTGATCTCTGGTGAGGGTGTGCAGGAGGCAGCCAATCAATGATTCCATCTCATCACTGATGTTTCTATCTCTCTCTTCCTTTCTTTTCCTCTCTGAAATCAATAAAAATATATTTAAAAAAATAAAAATAAAAGGCCTTTCTATAAACATTCAATGCTATCCATCTTATGAGTGTGCCACGTGTACTTGAAAATAATGTGTATTTTATTGTCAGTTGTGGAATGCCCTAAAACTTCACTGAGATCTAGTTGGTTGATGGTGTTGTTCAGTTCATCTGCATCCTTGCTGATTTTCTATATAGTCTCTCAACTGCTGAGAGGCAAGTTGAAGTCTCTAACGTATAATTGTGGATTTGTTTATTTCTACCTTTAGTTCCATCAGTTTTTGTTTCATGCATTTTGGAGCTCTGTTAAAGATACAAACATAATTAGGATTGCTATATCTCTTGGTGAAATGATCCTTTCATCGTTATGTAATGCCACTCTTTATTCCCAGTAAATTACTTTTCTCTACAGTATGTTTTGTATGGTATTAACACAACCACTCCAGCTTTCTTCTTTTTTAGATACTTTTATTTATTTTGATTTTTTATTTTGTTTGTTAATATGCACCCAAGGGTCTTTTTTCCATGATTTTAGAGAGAGTAGAAAAGGGGGAGGGGATGGGGGAAGAGGAAGAGAGAGAAAGAAAGAGAAACATTGGTAGAGAGACACATCGAATGGTTGCCTCTTCAACAGCCCTGACTAGGGCTGAGGATCAACCCTGCAACCCAGGTACATGCCCTTGACTGGGAATTGAATCTGTAGTGCTTCGGTGTGGACTGATGCTGTAACCACTGAACATACCAGCCAGGGCCAGCTTTCTTTTCATTAGGGTTTGCATAGAATCTCTTTTCCTACCCTTTTACTTTTAACCTACCTATATTATTACATTTTTAAATAAGTTTCATGGAAACAGCATATAGTTGGGTCATATTTTTTCATCCACTCTGGAAATTTCTGTCTTTTCGTTAGTATTTTTCAACAGGATATTTCTGACACCTCCTTCATAGTGACAAACAAAAATGTCTCCAAATATTGTAAAATCTCCCTCCCTCTCTCTCAACCTCTCTCTGTGACGTTTATTTATTAAAAATTTATCTCTCGATGGCAAAATTTTTCCTAGTTGAGAACCATTGTTGTAGAGATTTCAATATGGATCCTTAACTCACCTGTCCAAAACACTTACTGAAGACTATAATAATCTTATTACTTTACTTCATTTGTCCCTGTCCTACATTTTTGTGCTATTGTCATCTGTATTTTATATGATGTTATATGTTCTAAACTCCAAAAGATGTTATTATTGCTGCTTCAAACAGTTAGTGTTCTTTTATACTTATTCACGTGTATATGCTTTTCAGTCCCTCTCAATTTTTATGTGTTTCAAGCTGGGAAAATTTCCCTTCTGCCTAAAAAATTCCCTTTAGTACTTTGAAGGAAATATTTTCACTAGTATATAATTGTAGGTTGGAAATTCTTTTCTTTTACCACTTTAAAGATGTCATTACATTGTTGCTGACATTATATTGTGTGTGTGTGTGTGTGTGTGTGTGTGTGTGTGTGTGTGTGTGTGTGTAGAATGCTTATGAAAGATGAAAGTAGGACAGGAGTAGGTAGGAAGACTCTTCAGAGAACCAGAAAAGTCTGGTACTTGTGAAAAAAGAGAGAAAGAAAGGATTGGGTTAGCAGAGCCTCATACTGTAGAACAGTTGTGAGAAATGCTTGGCCAGACATTTCTGTTAGAGAAATCCTGCATCTACCTAGATGGCTGGTTCTAGTACGTCCACTGTGCTCATTCCTTGGTTGGAAGCCTCCCAGAGAAAGTGTGACTTGGCATGAAGAGTTCAGCGGACCCCACAGTGCGGCAGCTGTCAATCAGATATGCACCCTGCAGCAGACTCTCTTGAAGGAGAATAAGAGGGGTGCGCTTACATGGCTGCCACACATAGTTTCTTCTGAGAAGTTAGCTGTCAATTTTATTGTAGCTCTCCTTAAGACAATGGGCATTTTTTCCCTACTGGCTGTTTTTAAAAATTTATCATTGTCTTTTGTTTTTCAACAATTTCTAAAGTGTGTCTAGGTATGGTTGTACTTTTTATATTTGGGGATTGTTGAGCTTCTTGAATTGGTGAGTTTCTGTCTTCCATCATTATTGGAAACGTCTCAGTCATATGCTTTTAATACTGCTTCTGCTCCATTCTTTCTCCCGCCTCTCCTTTTGGGACTTCATTACATGTATATTGCACTGTATGAGTACGTCTACATTTAGACATACTCTTTCTTTCCAGTCTAGTTTCTGTGGTTCAATTAAAGTAGTTACTATTGATCTGCCTTTGAACTCACTATGTCCTGTTTGCTCTTTAACCCATCCAATCAATTCTTAAATCTAGAAATTATATTTTTTCATTTTTAAAATATCCATTTGTTTTGCAGATTCTAATTCTCTGTTTAAATCCTTTATCATTTCTTCTTCTTCTTAAAAACATATGAGGCATATTTATTGCATTGTGCTTCTATTAAAGCTTCGTTCTCCCAGCCCTCTGTGGGCTTGTGTTGATTTCATTTTGTCGATTACTGGTCGCCATCTCTGCTGCTTTGTATACATAATACATTCTGACTAAAGGATTGTGTATAAAAGAAGTGTGGAGACTTGCAATGATGCCTTGCACCAGAGAGGGATCCTCCTTTTCTTCTTCAGGCAGATAGGGCCAAGGCTAACTACCTCAATTCAATCCTAGGCTGAGTTGAGGTGGGCTGGGTTTACAGTTTTAGGAAGATTCTGTCCACCCCTGCTTTATCTTTGTCCTTTACACATGTTTTTTAAAAAATATATATTTTTATTGATTTCAGAGAGGGAGAGAGAGAGAGAGAAATAGAAACATCAATGATGAGAGAGAATCACTGATCGGCTGCCTCCTGCACGCCACCCACTGGGGACTGAGCCAATAACCCGGGGAATGTGCCCTTGACTGGAATCGAACCCAGGAACTTTCAGTCCCCAGGCGATGCTCCATCCACTGAGCCAAACCAACCAGTGCTACACATGGTTTTACCAGGCATTTTTTTGTGTGTGTGTCTTTTTGAGTTTTTTCGTTTGTTTGTTTTGTTTTGCTAATCCTCATCCAAGAATATTTTTCCATTGATTTTTAGGGAGAGTGGAAGAGAGAGGGAAAGGTAGAGAGAAACATCAATGTGAGAGAAACACATTGATCAGTTGCCTCCTGCACGAGCCCTGACCAGGGCCTGGGCCAGGGAGGAGCCTGCAACCGAGGTACGTGCCCTTGACCAGAATGGAACCTGGGACCCTTTGGTCCACAGGCCGACATTGTATCCACTGAGCCAAACCGACTAGGGCTACCAGGCTTTTGATTGAGAGCCTGGAATGCCTATGTCTTCCCAGCCCTAGGAAGGGTGTTTCCCTCTGGACCTTTAGTTCATTTAATTCTCCACAGCTCTTTGATGTCTTTAACATGTCCCTTCCCTCCTCCCCCAATTTCTCCATTTGTTTTTAGTTGTTGCAGCAAGAGCTTTGACCTGCTGTGACCACCCACATTGTGTCCAGGAGCAGAAGTGTATTTAATCTGTTATCTAATAATGTTGCAGCAAATAATCTTATACATGCAAATACAAGTACAGCTATAGGGTCAAGGCTTAGATCAAAGATATGTGCATTTTCAATTTTGGTAGAGATTGCCAAAATGCTGTCCCTAGAGACTGTACCACTTTGCACTCCCACCAGCAATATCTGAAAGCGCCTGTTTCACAACATCATTATGAATGCTGTGTGCTCACTTTGCGAGTTGTGTGCATGGGAGTGGCATGATCAGAGCTTTGCATTAAGAAGTTGATTCAGTGACAATTTGATCGATGGATAGAAAAAGGCCAAGGACCACATTTACTTACCTCATAGTTTTGTTTTTGTTTCTAATAATCTACTAAGAGGAAAGCCAACTGTATTCATGCTTGAAAGCATTCCCCAACTTTTCCTATCAGGCTTCTTTTTAGCTGGAAAGTGGATGGCTCAACGTCCTTCCATGGGCTCACCACAGATGTTAGGAGATGCTTAATGGCTGCAGCGTAGTACATCTGTTTGCCACACCAATCTCAGCGCCCGAGCCAGGAACAGCCAATTTTGGGATTCAAGAACAGAAGGGTTTCCCCTTAGGGCTAGGGCAGAGGAGACGATCTGGGGACAGTAAACAACATGAGATGGTGTCTCTGCTAAGAAGAAATCTGTTCCTGCCTCATTCTTGGCCCCAAAGCCGTGAGTCTGATAAAACAATATTGCATGTTAGTTTCAGGAATGTAACTCAGCCATTTCAGTGTTTCCTTTCTGGGTCTCTGTGGATTTCTAACCCTCACTTTAACAGTAAGGCTATATTATCCTCATTTTCTCCTGCCATCATTCGCCTGTTTTTCTTTCTCCTGGGTTCAGTGAGTCATTTCCTCAAGTCTTCCCTGGTTTGGCTTCAGATATTCAGGATAATCATCAAGAGCTGTCCTCTTCTCCCCTTCAGGCCTGGATTCCTCTCACTGTTAGAGACCTTTCGCTTCCCACTGTCTGAGGTGGGTGGGCTCCAGCTACTAGCCTTCCTTAAATCTTAGTACATGTTATCGTTCTCTATTTTGCCTTCTAAGTATTCCTTCAAAAAAAAACCAAACAACCCCAAACCTGGTGTAGCTGTTAAGATGTGAGTTCTGAAATGAGACAAACCTGGGTTCAAATATTGACACTACCACCTTCCCGCTATAGACCATTGGGCCACCGGTAGCTTATTTGACCTGCATATGTTTTCATTTTCTTCTCTGAAGACAAAAAAAAAAAAAGGAGAGTATAATAGTATTCATCTCACAGGACTGGTGGAGCAGTTCAATGAGGAAAGCCACATAGGAAGTGCTCCACAAATTACAGCCATTATTATCATTCCTATGGAAACTTAATCTATGCCTACCATTTGCTCTTATGTTTTTCTAGGATGATCCCATGGTATTTAAGAAAGAAAGAGGTCTAGATCAGGTGTCAACAAACAATAACCTACTGGCCACGCCCTCACTCTCTTATTTGTTTTAATTTTAATTTTTTAAATCCTCACCTGAGGGTTTTTTCCCCATTGCTTTTCAGAGAGAGTGGAAAGGAGGGAAGGAAGGGAGAGAGAGAGATCGTTGTGAGAGAGATACATTGGCTGGTTGCCTCTTGCATGAGCTCTGATTGTGGCCAGAGATCAAACCTGCAAGCCTTTGTTGTGCCAGCTGATGCTCTAACCACTGGGTACACCGGCCAGGGCTGGCCCTCACCCTGTTTTTGTAAATAAAGTTTTATTGGAATACAGCCATATCCATTTGTTTGTATATCATCTATGGCTGCTTTGGCTCTACTGTGGCACAGTTGAGTAGCTGTGACAGAGACCATATGGCCCTCAATGCCAAGAATACTTGCCAAAAGGCTCTTCTGAGAAAAGATTTGCTAATCTCTGATCAAGATAGTTCTATTTTAAGTGTTTTAAAACAAATAAGTAGCATGGACATATTTATAATTCTGTGTCTTGGTTTCTCTAACTGAAAGATGCATCTATTAGGTAAGATGACTCCTACATAGGATCTTCCTAGAACTATGGCTCTGTCATTGTCTCTTGTAGAGTCTAGGAATTTGCAATTGGTTTGGTCTTTCTGGTGGGCTCTTCTATAAGCTGAAAGGAGAGATACAAACCAGAAAACAACCCCCAGTAACTTAGATGTTCAATATCATGTCAAATTATGAGAGGCGATTTATTCCAGAGAGAAGGGTGGCAGTTTTGTGGGGCTTTAGCGTTTTCCTCTGCAGCCAGGTGCAGGAGATCTTGGTAGTTATTGGGCCGCTTCCTGCTGCTTTAACAATTTTCCCAATTCTTTGACTTTCTTTTTAAAATTATTCTTGCTGTCTCCTTACTGCCTACTCTCCACACCACTTCCTCTCCAGGTTGGCCTCTGCATTTTTATCTTCCAGCCTGACTTCTTTCTCCAGTGGTGCCTCAGCCTTCGCTTCTCCACCCTCTCATTCTCCCAAGTGTGAGGGGGGCAGGCTGCCCAGACTCCCAGCAAAGCCTCAGCCCAGGGCTTGGACTCACAGCAGCAGGGGGACTAGCGAGTCAGAGGAAAGGGAAATACCAACCACCGGTATCCTGTGGGGTTTAGGACTGGGAAGCAGGGAAGCCTGGGAGATGTCCGACAATTTCCAGTAGGTACCTGGGGATGAGCCTGAAACCCCGAGTCAGAACTGTTTCAGTTCCGCCCCCGACCAAGTGCAGAGCCCTTGGGCTAGTCTTTTATCATTCCTGAGCCTCAATTTTTCTCTGTAAAATAAAAATAGTTCTTGTCTTGCTTTACTCACAGGGCTTTTATGGTAGTTACATGTATGTGAAAGAGCTTTCTTTTATTTTCTTTTTAAAATATTTGATTTCTATTTCTCCTATTTCTTTTTTAAAAAAAATATTTTTATTGATTTTTAGAGAAGAAGGGAGAGGGAGAGATAGAAACATCAGTGATGAGAGAGAATCATTGATCAGCTGCCTCCTGCACATCCCCTACTGGCGATCGAGCCTGCAACCCAAGCATGTGCCCTTGACTGGGATTGAACCTGGGACCCTTCAGTCTGCAGGCTGATGCTCTATTCACTGAGCCAAACCAGCTAGGGCTCTATTTCTCCTATTTCAAAATTACCACGTGCTGATGTCATGCAAGAACATCTATCCTTGTATGACTACCCTGCAGCGCCTACCATCCTTTACTCCTGAATTCTGATTTCCTTTGGGGGAGTGAACCTACCACCATTGTGTATAATTTTTAAAAAACTTTTTAAAATCCTCACCCAATGATATGTTTTTGTTTTTTCTTAATTGATTTTAGAGATATTGGAAGAGGAGGGGGAGACAGAGAAAAACATTGATGTGAGAGAGAACCATCAATCACTTGACTCCCATATGCACCCAGACTGGGCATGGAACCCGTAACCTAGGAATGTGCTCTGACCCGCAATTGAACCAGCCACCTTTTTGGTGTCGGGGACGATGAGCCAACCAACAGAGCCACCCTGCCAGGCCATTATGTATAAACTTGCTTGGATGGAAAACCCAGCTGCTCGTGCCCCAGAGACCCAGAGTGTTCCTTTCCTGCATCCTGTAGCTGGAAGGTGGACAGTGGCTCCAGCTCAGCCCACGGAAGAGCTCTGCTCGGATTTGGACTTTTGAGCTTGTGAAATTGGGTGAGTGAAGGGGTTGGCATTCTTTATCCCTGGCAGGAACCGCCCTACCAGACTGCTTCACTACCAGACCAACCCTGTAATCTCTGCGTTCTAGTCCCTGAAGCGGAATTGCTTCCTGCGTATTTCCAAAACTGGTTCTCCAACTTTTCTGCCTTGTTTTCAATTAATTCCCCTATGTTTAAGTTGACCAAATTGTATTTATGTCACCTGTAAAAAAAAACAACACCTCTGAATGTACACATGATCTTGTGGAGCACCCATGAAGGAGCCCTTATTATGTGTGGGTCAATGTAGGTAGGCGCAACATTATTTATATTTATTGCATACTAGTACATTATTTAAATTAATCCTCACAAAAACCCTAACAGGTGGGTGTTATTATTTCTAAGTGACAGATGAGGAAACGAAGGCTCTGTGAGGCTGAATAACTTACCCACATCTGTAGAAGAAGCAAGTGACAGAACTGGGTGTGGGAACCAAGATGTGAACTAAGATGTCTTTGTCTCCACATACCTTAACTCTGATGACGCCGTGTGAGCCTGGACTAACAGTGGACATTTCACTTGGTATGTTGTTTTGGGGTGAGCAACTTACTATGAACATCCCCATGTCAATTGTATTCTTGAACAATATGACCTATCATGGCTGCCTAACAGCCATCATGTAAATTACTAGCATTTATCTAGCCGAATTCATATTGTGAGATGTTAAAAAATGCACTGCGGTGAAGATTCTTACACATTACTTTTTATATCTATTGTAATCCCCCCCCCCCAAAATAAGGTTTTAGATGTGAAACTTCTGGGCTTAAGGCTCCTACATAATATTAAATGTTTCGATACACTTTGACAGATTGCCCACCAGAGGAAGCTAATCAGATTTTGTTCCCGTCCACAGTGGGTTCAGGTACCAGTAAAGGACTTTCTTAGTGGAGAAAAATGCTAAAAAGGTGTAAAGAGCTCATTCCTGAATGCCATTCTTATGGAAAGAAAAGGCAAAGTATATCTACGACCACCAATTAATATAGAAGTAAAAATAAATAAGGCTCCAAAATTAGGGTACCGCTTGAAATGAGATTCGTATTCAAAGTATAGATAGACATTGGGTTTCTATACAGATTACAGAGGAAAGGAATTACTTTTATTCCGGGGATTTTGGATAATGGTGGTGATGGGGCGGAGGAGGGAGAGGAGGAGGGAGCCGCAGCAGCTGTGGTGGTCGTGGTAGCTGCTTGGATTGACTTTATTTCTGAGACTTTGCCTCTGCATTC
>NW_006299714.1:1119774-1121604 GCF_000327345.1 Myotis davidii
GGAGACAGAGAAGTGAGGTTTCTCCCCAGACTTTTGGTAGCCCCTGTGGTAAGAAGGCAGCCGGGCCACCCAGGCTTACATATTTGAGGCAATACGTAGTGATCAAAGCAGAATGATTTGAAGGGAACAAAACTCTTCCTCTACATATACCACCCTCTTTATTCCTCAATAAATGCACATTGGTTTCTTTTGTACGAAAGCCTACATTTAGATGAAAATCTGATATCTGAACATTTTACTGCCCACTATGAAAACGCTAGCTATAATTACATCATAAATTTGATTCCAATCACTTAGTAAGACTGAAGAGCCTGAGTTATTTTCAAAGGGATAGGGCAGCTAGAAAAGTACATGTTATCATGGTTAGGAGTAAGAGATACTTCCAGGAAGCTTTGGAGGCATTTGGGAATCAGGTGGGAGCTTGAGGCTCTGGGAGCCGGAGTGAGGGTGTGAATAGCCCTTGGCAGATAGAAAGTGGGATGTAAATGGAGAAATAAGAAGGAACTTTGCTCTATGTGAGAGTGTAGCCCGGGTATGTTGTAGCAAATGACAATAATGTGTAGGGTTTAACGTAACAACTAGGGGTCTCCCAGCACCTCCAGCACTACGTCTCATTGATTCTAGGACCCATGGTGTTTTGCAGTTTAACATCTCTGAATTGGATGCATCATACATCAGTGGCATGTCATGGTTCAGCTGGCAGCTTTTTTCTTTATTAGTGGCACATAAGGAATGGTGCATATTAAAATCATGATGTCTTCAACTTGTGTGCGTGTATACATGTGTGCATGCATGTGTGAGAGAGAGAGGGAGAGGGAGGAGTGGGAGAATACGGTGTCATTACAGGAAATGTCTAAAAGATAATATATTGACTACTTATTCCACTTACCTTAATAGTTGCTGCCCTGTTTGTTTATTTATCGAGAGAGGATCTTAGTGATCATTGTGATACCGTTATAATAATCTGCTTATTATTAACAGGAAAGGAGTAAAGGGAAGACGGGATAAGATAGGCATGCCATTTATACAGCTTTGCTAATTTAACCCTCTCCAAGTCTGCTCCCTGCTGATTGATTGGGGGAAGGGACTGGACAAAGGCCGTTTGGATGCATGCTCAGGAGGCCTGAGTGATGTGGGAAGGTGCCTACCTGCCTGTTGGTCATACCTGGGAGGGAGTCCGTGGCCAGAATAGGCGTGGCCATTGCAAGGGCGCAAAACCTGCATATTTAAACTTCTGAACCAAGGCGCTCCTGCTCTTTGCTTTTGGCCGTTGGGCCTCTGGCCCTCTTGAGACTTCTGCTGCAGGGGATGAGCTCTTTTACCAATCTCATTCTCCCCTGGGGGCTTCTGAAAGTGCTCATTTTAGCAGTACCCCAAGAGCCACCCCACTCCCAAGAGCGAGGGAGGAGTTTGAGTCTCCAGTGACACCTGAACCCGATGTTTCCATTCTACTGATGAGGAAATGGGCCTTTCATGCTAGGTGACTGCCCCGATCACATCTGTTTGGGGAGCAGTGGGTTCGAATGAATAATTAGAGCATATCTATGTGTTCATTACTTCCCAAAAATGACTTAAAAATTACACTGGGTTTGGGAGCCCCAAGCAAGAAGATCTGTTTGAGTCTGGAAGGACCAAGAGTGGTAAGAGCTGTGTCCCGTGAAAAAGTGCCCAGTCACACAACCGGAGAGAGAGAATGGAGACTCATGCAGATCATGGCCTGGGGGAGTCAGTAAGTATTAGAGTGGTTTAGTTAAACATTTAAACGTTTTCCCTTTCCCTTTCCCTCTCCCTTTTCCTTCCCTTCCCTTCCCTTCCCTTCCCTTCCCTTCC
>NW_006299714.1:1121695-1133467 GCF_000327345.1 Myotis davidii
CCTTCCCTTCCCTTCCCTTCCCTTCCCTTCCCTTCCCTTCCTCCTCCTTTCATCCTTTCTTCCTTTCTTGTGTGGGTAAGTACAGGAGACTGTGATAAGACAACAGTATCCAGGAAGAGGAAACTGAAAAGATTTTTGGATATTCATTCAGATTATAAAGAGTAATGCATGGTGGCTTGAAAAGTTTAAACACTGTAAAAATGTATGTAGGAGGGAGAGTCTAATAACCTCACCATCAAGAGGCAACCGCTGAGAACAATTTGGGGCTTATCAGTTCAGATTTTCTATTGATGGTGTTAACTTTTGGGGTATAGTTAGGCATAATGAACAGAGCTGGTGTCCTGGAACCCTAAAAACTCTTTGAAAATACCCAGACCTGCTCTAAGGAATCAGCACAAAACCTCCAATAAAATCTGTTCTTCCTCAAACCAAACCTCCAAAATACATAAAGAGTTCTTATTCAACTTACTGTTTTGTTTAATAACTATCATACTACAGTATTGTATTGCACTATTTTCTTAACAAACAAAAAGGGTGTCAGATTCATGATAGGTAAAACAGGCCTAATCTTGAAATTCAGCCACCATGGAAAATATTATTTCTGTAAGAAAATGTGTACTGACAAACTTTGGGAAGATAATTTGGGAACAACCAATATTTACCTCCAAGTGAGTGCAGCGTTAGGTCAGAAGTAGGCAGACAAGGACCACACTTCGCTGCGTTAGGTGGTAAAGAAAACCGGGATTCGGACCCAGCTCTGGCTTAGATGATAAAACCTTGGGCAAAGTCATTGAGCTTTGCTTGACTGTTTGGATCTTGCGATGTAATATCACTGGCATTCATGAACATGACATTGCAGTAGGCGGCCAGAATGGCAACTGATAATGGCTTGAGAATTGAAAATGGGACTGTTTTGTTTTTTTTTAAAAAAAAGGTCAAGTTATTTTAGAAAAAAAAAGTTAATTTTAAGGCTAAAATTGGCTAAGGGCAGCAAATGAAGAACCTTCGAGTGGAACAGGTCATGGATGTAAAAACCTGGGAACCGAGGCTGTCCCACTACCTTTCAAAGGAAGTGTGGTCTGTGCTAGGCTCCTCTGTGGACACTGGGTATCACTGCTCTCCCCTAACTTTAACGTACAGGTGATGGCATTGGCCAGGAGCTTGACTCTGACCCAGATTTTTGTTTGTTTGTTAATCCTGTCTGGAGGATATTTTTTTCATTGATTTTTCGAGAGAGTAGGAGGGAGGGGGAGAGACAGAAAGAAACATCAATGTGAGAGAGACACATCAATTGGCTGCCTCCCACACAAATCCCAGTCGAGCCTGCAACCAACCGAGGTAGGTGCCCTTGGCTGGAATCAAACCCAAGGCCCTTCAGTTCACAGGCCGACACTCTGCCAAACAGGCTAGAGCCTGATCCAGATTTTAATGTTTTTGAAATTTGGCTTCCCCAGTTAATTGCTAGTTGTGTTCAGTGTCCTGATTTCAAATACCTAGGGTAAAAAAAAAAAGTGATTGGCCCAGTGTCAAATGTCCACTCATAATCCAATCGATTGTGATTAGGGATGCAGTAGAGGCCAATGGTGGAAGTAGATTCTCTTAGGAAAGGGTGTGGCATAATGGCTACCATCTTTGATGTAACTTAAGAGAAATGGAAGGGTGGAGGACTTCATACCTTCTAGTTCTAACTCTTTGGAGGGCTTTTATTTCAGTTTAATTCAATTCAACAACTACTCAAGTCTCTTCCATTCTAAGACATACTTTTTCACAAATGAATGTAACTGATATCTAGTCATGCCTCACAATCAGTGTGTTCATTTAATAATTTATGTTGTAGTAATTCTTCTCTTTCCTTCCCCACAGCCCAAAACTATTTTTAAGCTGTGAGATTTTAAATCAAGGAAATGGAAACACAGCACATGTTATTGACAGGGTATCACTTGCTTTCCATGGCGGATATAATAAAGTTGCCATCAGATATGGGACTGGGTGGGGAGATGGAGAAATATTGCAATATCTTTTTCCACCACCCCTTAAATCTTGCACCAAAAGAAAAAGAAGGCTGTGTACCTCTGCTTAAGAGATGAAGTCCATTAAAGATTCTGAGGTGGTCTCAGGATTTACAGCCCTGAGAGGCAAACATTTATTTTATAGAATAATAACTATCAGTGCTGACTGCGCAGGAAGCCAAAGCTAGAGCATGTGTGGGCGCTAAATGTAGCTTTGTATGCAACCAGATTCCAGGCAATTGCCTTGTTTAATTCACTCAGAATTTTAAAAAATGCTTCCTTTGGAACTGAAGTTTTTTCTACTTGGTTTCAGCCCAAAGGTGAGCATTTTTTTGGAGAAGGTTAAATCTTTTCAGATGTTTTTGAGGTGTACAAAGAGGAAAAGTTAAACCATCCTCAATTATGCATACTTCTAGCTTCTATTAACCAAATTGGTTTGAACTTCACTGTTTTTATTCTATTTTGAGAGTCTCATGATCTGCTAAAAAAGTAGCCTATGGAAAAAAATTCTTCTCAAATAAGTCTTGAAAATAGCTTCTTTTGTACTTGCTTAGAAGAGTACAAAACTGTTCAAACTATGTGAGAGGTACAATAAGGTAAGGCCTATATATAGAAACCCATCAATTGGAAACCTGGCACAAATGGAATATGTTAATGTTCCAGAAAAAAAACAAAACAAAACTTGAATCAAGTTTTTTTAAAAAAGTTAACCTTTAAAAGCATCCCTGGATTAGAAAAACAGAGCATTCAAAATAAATATTAAGCTGCATTGTGTAGTGGGTCAACTTTGATGCTTATGAGCTGCGTGTGGTTGGTTAAATTGCTTTCCCTTTCTGTGTTTCAGGTTTCTCATCTCATGTATAAGGGGTCATGGTAAAAGAATCCCTTTCAAAAGGTTGTTGTGAGCAATAAGTCAGGTAATAAACATAAAGCACTTAGAACAGTAAGTGGCACATTGTAAGCTATCAATAAATGCTTCTTATTAATCACATTAAAATCACCTTCTGAGCCCTGGCTGGTGTGGCTCAGTTGATTGAATATTGTCCCGACACCAAAAGGTCACCCGTTCGGTTCCCAGTCAGGGCACATACTCAGGTTTTAGGTACCATTCCCAGGAGGAGGTGTGTAGGAGGCAGCTGACCAATCTTTCTCTCTCTCTCATCGATGTTTCTGTCTCCCTCTTCCTTCCTTTCTCTCTCTCTAAAAAAGAAAAACATTTAAAAAATAATAAATAAAATCATCTTCTGATACAAAATGGTTATCTGATAGATATTTTTAAATAAAGAAATAAACATTGTCCCTGTAGTGATCCCTTGGTTTTTCAACTCATTATTTCCTAACTCAATGGCAATTAAAAAAAAAAATCTCAGTGATTTCAAGTTTTTCTTTGCAGTTGGTACAAGTACTCCCTGCCAAATTGCAGATAGATGGGACCATTGGACATGGGACAGTTTCTGAGTATAAACATTCAATATCCATAGTAAAATTCCATGCTACTCACTCAGCTGCACATTTGGAGATACTCTTCTGACATTTGATATGACTCTGGCAAAACAAAAGATGACTCATGGGTCATGACTGCTCCCAGCAGACCATCCTGGGCCCATCCACACCCACCACCCCCACTACTAGCTTTGACTAAGAACCATAAAACGTGGGTCTCACGGATGCCACCAACAACTTTAAAGGGCTTAATAAATTTCTTTTGTATGATGCTAATAGATTCCTGATTTTTCATCTTAAGGCTGGCTAGACCATAGCTCTGACGCTTATCATCAGTGACTATTTTGCAAAGTGACTTGAAACAAGGCAGACACTCCGTTTGTTCAATGTGTTAATAAACGAAGGACAGTCTCCACTATGGATGAATGTTGATTTCCATATTATATGTTCCCCTAAAAATTGTACTGTACAGTATTTTTTTATAAATGAAATGTGTATCATATTGCCTTTTCATGAACTTATAATTTTAGATAACTTTTACTTTTCTGCAAACATTTAACACTTAAGGTTTAAGCATTTCTTCCCTCATCTTGTTTTGCAAGCTACCAACACCCCCTCTCTCTCTTTTCTGTCAAGAAGTTTGTGATATGGGAGTATCTCTTTTGAATTAGAATAATTAGCCTTCTTCCCCCAATTCACTTCTTGAAGATTTTAATTTTCAAGTGACCCCTTGTCTTAAAGTAGGGGCAGATTTACAAATATGTTTATTTCACTATCAAAAGGCAAATAGAAAATAAATTTTAAAGGTAGCTAATGTCTCAAATTTTGTAACCCTCAAATAAATGATAACAACAGTATCAATCCTCAGAAAATGAAAGAAAGTTTTGGGTAAAAAAATCTCTTATATGTAACAAAAAACCTCGTCACATTTATGACAGAAAAACCAAGGTACCTATTTTCCCTTGGCAGAAATAATATGTGTTGGCTGGCTAGAAATGGTTGTAATTATGTGGTATACAATAAAAGGTTCCATTGATGCCAAAAACAGAAAAATGGGTGAAACCAGACCAGAAATCACATATTGAGTAAACAGCTTCCCAGACAAATGAATTTAGCTGATTTTTTAAAAAGCAGCATCTTTTACTTTCAGTTTTATGATCTTTATGGATAGATCCAAACTCTTTATTAAAAGAAATTTGAGGTACAAGGGTCAGTATCTCATATTTATAAACCATGAAACAGTATAGCCACATGTTTAATAGATTAAATGGGCTACACTTTGGGATACTATTTTCAGGACTTTAAATACCAAGCAACTTAAAGCTAATCTTTGTACAAGTTATAAAGCAGGGTAGGGAACTGGTTGGATTATGCTTCATGAACGATGACATTGATAGCTTGAGGTTTTGTTTTTTTGTTTTTGTTTTTTTTACCTCTCAGAAGAAAATTCTAATTCAATTTAATTCTCTTTGGTAGGAAGATGATTAATAATTATTATTTCACAAAATGTCTGTCTGATCATCTGAGGTTCAATATGTATATGTTTAAAATTTAAAATTTAAAATAATATATATTTTCTTAGAATAGAAAACATAAATAAACAAAAAATAATTTATAATCTTATTGACCCAGAGATAATCACTGTTAACTGTTAACTTTAATACATGTACATCCAACTTCTCATCCCCCCATTTTATAATCAAGATTTTAAAAAAGAGCATATATTTATAATACAATGTGTAAATACTGTTCTGAAATCTGCTTTTGTCACCTAACCTCCTATATAGTGTAGACATTTTTCCACATCACTCTTTGGAAGTGTTGGCATTTCCTATCCTATATAATAAAAGGGTAATATGCAAATTGACCCTAACAGCAGAATGACTGGGAATGACTGGTCACTATGACACACACTGACCACCAGGGGGCAGATGCTCAATGCAGGAGCTGTCCCCTAGTGGTCAGTGCGCTCCCACATGGGGGAGCTCTGCTCAGCCACAAGCCAGGCTGATGGCTGCCAGCACAGTCGTGGTGGCGGGAGCCTCTCCCGCCTCCTCAGCAGCACTAAGGATGTCCGACTGCAGCTTAGGTCTGCTCCCTGCTGGTAAGTGGACATCCCCTGGGGGCTGCCGGGCTGCCAGAGGGATGTCTGACTGCCAGCTTGGGCCTGATTCCCCAGAGAGCCGGCCTAAGCCAGCAGGTGGACATCCTTTGAGGAGTCCCAGACTGCAAGAGAACAGAGGCTGGGCTGAGCAACCCCCTCCCCACAAGTGCACAAATTTTTGTGCACCGGGCCTCTAGTTTATGTGTAAGACCCAGCAAATCTGGGAGAATTGGCTGCTTTGGAGGCATGCAGTTACTATGCACTTGGCATACACATGAGCTCTGAGATGTCTTCAAAGCAGTTTATGAGCAGTAGACGTGGACAAGTGGGAGCTAGAATGTTACACTGTGCATGTCTCACAATGGATTGTGCTAACAGTTGCTGTGTGAGGAAGGCTTTGAGGTAGTGCTAAACCCCTGCGGTAGCAGGTGGGGAAGTGCTTGGTTAACTATAAATGTGACCCCATTTGCAGTCACAGTTAGCTGACTCCTTGTTTTCTTACGTTTGAATTATATATATTCACCACCACAATCAAACAAGGCATCAGAGCCCAATTAAGAAAACAAAAACAACAGTAACACACTAGTCATTTTTAACAGAGAATTTAGTAAAGGAAGTTGATTAAACAGCATTGCATTTAGGCAAAAAGAGAACATTAAGGCAATGCAGATAAATACATGTGGGGAGCAACTGTGACCCCCATGGCTGGGGGAGCAAAGGGAAAGGTTAGATTAGCAAAATCTGGAGCTGCCCTCCACCCCACCCCCAGAAACTGGGGACAAGGTTGTGGTCACCAGCTGCTGTACCTCTGAGTATGAGGCCAGCACCAGCAGCTATGGAAATAGCTCAAAACTGGAACTAAACTTTGCTGCTGGGCCAAAGGGACATGCTGGGGCAGCCATGACAGGAACAGGGGGCACAGGGAAGGAGCAGATCCCCTTTTCTTCCTCCATTTTTCTCATCTCCTTTTATTGCTTCCATCTGCAGAACCTAACAGAAAGTGTTCTCGCAAGAGAGAAATGGCATTTGCAGAGCCCCAGTCCTAGCTTCATGGAGTGGAATATTAAAGGGCGGGTTTGGACAGTCCTTGGAGCATCCCTATGTTGGCTTCTGTTCGTTCCCTCTTTGTAAATCCAATTTCAGTTTTCTACAATCTTTCTTATGGTGACCTGGCTTTTTACAGCAAAAACAGACTCCTGTACAGTTTCATAGCAGCCCTTATAGAGTAATTCTGTTGCCTTGCTCTCTAAAACCAGTGGGCATATTAATTGGAATAGGTCAGGATTATATGTTAAATTTCTTTGTGAACCCATCAGGGTCCCGGATAAAGTTGGGAACAATTGCTGGTTCCTCTCTAGCTGAGACCAACTTTTTTTCCGAAGGGAGTTGTTAGAATTCCCATCCTCATTTTCCCTCAAGTCAGTGGTAGTAGAGGAGATGGAAGGGGAAGGAAGAAGGGAGAGGAAAGCTCAAGCCCAGACAAGGAAGCTCAGAAAGCAAAGCATGTAGTGGAGGAGCTATAGAAGGGGAAGAAAGGAGTGTAGGCATTTATTAGCTTCAGAATAGTTCCAAGATAGTCTCTAAAAATTTTTATTAATTTTTAAAAAGAATTTTTCTATGCTTCTCCTTAGGAAAAATACAAAAATAAAAGTGTGAGTTTGTAGCTCAGAGACAATGCTTAATCCAGCATAGGGAGGGCTTGGATATACACGATTCCCATTTTGTAGTCACAGGGTGCTAAAGGAAATCTGGACATTTGCATGTCTCTAGTGAATGAGCTATTAATTCATAACCATAAGCAAAGAAGCCTGTGAAAAAGACAGTAAGTAAGCATAAGTTCATGGTAATCTAATTTTCCATCAATCTAGGCTTAGTAAGTAAATTCAATTCATTTGTCAATAAACCAATAGCAGTAGTTTCCAAAGTTATTTTAAAAACCTTGTTTGATAGAAAAAAATCTAAAATAGAAGAAAATCAAATGTCAATTTAAAAAAGTAAATCGAGGGAAAGGTTGCATTATCTGACTTGAGAATTTGACATTTATCCCAACTTTGCATCCTATCAGATGCATCAAGCTGGTAGTAAATGACCCTAAAAGTGTGAATAGGCACCGTATACCAAGGGTTATTCTTTTTGTCTACTTCTTTTTTCTGTTTGTTTGTTTTTTTTAAAAAAAATATATTTTATTGATTTTTTACAGAGAGGAAGGGAGAGAGATAGTTAGAAACATCGATGAGAGAGAAACATCGATCAGCCGCCTCCTGCACATCTCCTACTGGGGATGTGCCCGCAACCCAGATACATGCCCTTGACCGGAATCGAACCTGGGACCTGTCACTCCACAGGCCGACGCTCTATCCACCGAGCCAAACCGGTTTCGGCAACTTCTGTTTTTTTTAATTTCTTCCTTGAAGTGGCTCCTTTTAAAGTCCATAAAAGCAATTATGTAAGAACCATGTCTACATGTCAAAACAGCCAGTCACTTGAGGAAAAAACAAGAAAAAAATCATATTAGTTCTTTTATGCTTGAACTGAACTCTTGATTGCTTTGTTTTTTCACTTTTTATTCAGTTTTATTGGACAGTGGAACATTAATTCATTCACTTTACTGGGTGTCTCCAGTGCCTCAAGTTTGTTAAGTGCGTGGGATATAAAGATGAAGAGATAGACCCTGCTCTTAAAGGACCTCTGATTTCTTCGTTTGCATGTTTTGGGTTCTAGACTGCTTTAGAACCAACAAATTGGTTCCGGCAGGACTTCCACTCCGTTCAGTTGAATTTCAGATTAGTAATTGGTCTTTCCAATTGGTTGATGATGGCAGTTTTGGGTTTCTTTTGATGCTGTCTCAGTCAGCCACTTTTCTGAAGTTTGTGGGGTTATGTAGTCATCTAGTTTTCTTGTGTATATTCTTGGTAGATTTTGGTTTTTCAAATTAGTTGTTCTGTCTGTTATTTTTGGGGGGGGGCGGGGAAAGGAGCAGGGTTCAGAGAGTTTCAGAAAATACACTGCTAATCTCACCTCAATCTTTATTTATCTTCTTTCAGGTATAGGATTGTGTCTTCTTTCCTCAAGTAGAATTTTCAATTTCTCTAGTTATACACAAAGCAATTATTAAAAGTAATACCCATTAGTACTGAGTGCTCACTATATTTCTGGTACCAAATAAATTAAATGCTTTATAAGATATTCATTGATCTTTACAACCACCATTGGGTGTAGCTACTTTATGGCCATTTTTAATAAGGGGTAAAATATTTGGTTCCAGGTTGGGGTAGGCATCTTCTAAGTTGGCACTTGTGATTCCTGACTCCTGGTATTCATGCCCTAGTGTAATCCCTTCCTTTTAAGTGTGGGCTGGACCAAGTGACTTGCCTCCAATGAATAGAGTATTGAAAATGTGATGGTATGTCACTTCTAAGATTAGCCCACAAAAAAAAAAAAAGATTGTGGCTTGGGCACTCACTCTTTTTTGTTTTCTTTCTTGCTCATTCTGATGGAAACCGGCTGCCATGTTGTATTGCCCTAGGAGAGGCCCAGGTAGAAGAAATTGGGGGAGGCTTCCAGCCAGCAGCCAGCAAGGAATTGACGACCTTAGCCCAAAGCCCAAGGGTAACTGGATTCTGCTAATAGTGCCACGAGTGATTTGGAAGTGGATTGTTTCTCACTTGAGTCTTTGAATGAGACCAGTTGACACATTGATTGTAGTTTTGTAAGAGCTTTTGAGCCAGAGTTACCCAGCAAAGTTATACTTGGATTTCTGACCCACAGAAATCCACAGATGATGTTTGTTGTTTGAACTGTTAACATTGGGGTAACTTGTTACACAGCCAGAGATAGCTAATACATAGGTCATAAAAGTAATGCGTCCCAGTTGGCCTGGAACCATGGCCAACCTCTGTGTGACACTGACTTTGATTAGCCTGTACATTTATGAGCTACCATTTCCACCACATTGAATTACAGTTCTTTGATTCCATTTATTCCTCTTTGAAAGAAAACACCTTTTCTAATGTAAAACTGCCTGTTGCTGAGTGAAGTAATAAGTGAGCACTTTCTTTAAGTCATGGTAATAGAGTTAGAAGGAACCTGAAAATTCACATAGTCCAAATCAACCTGTTCCCAATTTTTAGAGATGAAGAAATTAGGCCCAGTGAAATGAAGAGACTTGCCTAAAGTTATAGAATTAGTGAAAGAAGGGAGGTTAAAACACAGATATTCTAATGTCCAGTTTGGGACTGTGGACAGATACATGCTGATAGTTCCACATAAACATAGCTCCTTACCACATTCTGAACCTGGAGTAGATTCAGTTTGATTCCCATTCATTTTCACTGGACAAAACACAGGGATTCTGAAGGGAACAGCCGACAGACAATGCCTAATATATTTATTTCTTTTGCTCTTAGGCTCACCGCCTATGAAAGGGGGGTCAACAGCCTGTGTCCACATGAATGATTATCATCTTCCAATCCCTTAACCACAGCACTGGATCCAACACGGCAATGCAATTCCATACTGAGAGCCAACTCTAAATGATTTGTCTTGGCTCTTTGGACTGCTTATTGAGAAGCATTTCCTGAGCTGGAGTGGAAGGAGACTGTGATCGACTAGTAATGTCAGCCATGAGAGGAGGTTGAGGGTGTGGTGGATTGTGTGCTATGTATTTGCCCTCTGGCATTTCTGCAGATTTGGGGCCTGTCCTTCCTTTGATGGCCCATTCTTTTCCTGCTATGAACCATTTTTGCCACACAAGCTGCCCGGAAGGCTCACTTTCAATGCGCAATTGGCCCTCCTTTCTGGAATCTTTTTCTTCTCATTTGATGTGAAGTTTAGCACATAAGTGGCACTGGTGGAATTTACCTTGTAACTTAGTGTAGTGTTAGAAGCAGAGCCAGTTCTCACAGCCCTGATGGTTGGATGCTTTTATGACTTTGTAGACCTCTTTTTCTGGCAAGGTCTAAAAGTCACATTGCCAGTAGACTGTCAGCCCATCCAAAAAAAAAAAACAAACCAAAAACATTGCACATGCTTACTCTGTTGTCTTTTGAAAACATTCTATCTTCCTCAGTCCCAGGAGGTCACAAGAACACAACTTTGTGTGTGAGTGCTAGCCCAGGTATCCTGGATGACAGGGGGAAATATTGGTACTGTAGATCAAAAGCACAATTAACATGAGCCTTGAAACTTGGAGCTGTGAGGCTGGGACTTAAATACCTCTCCATGGGTGGTGCTTTCAACATAGTACGGCTAGGTTTTTTCTTTCTTTCTTTTTATTTATTTTTTTCATTTTGGCAAAGTCGAGTGTAGGGCGATGTTAGAATTTAGGTAAGTGACTGGGAAAGTTTATTTTCTTCTAGTCTTCTGCCTGCTGCTTAACTTTCTTCTTCCGTTTTGATCCGCTGTAATATCTTTTCAATGGCCCATATTTCTGCATTACTATTTAGCATTGGGGTTTTGAGATTCCAATGAAAATTCTGCTTTCCAGAATTTTTGTTTTTTAATCAGAAGTCTATTTTACTGAAATAGTAAGAGAATCCTATGGCAATTAGATAGCCTCTGCCTTTGACTTATGGAAAACAAGAAACTCTTCCTCTTCTGATGGGAAAGCGATAAAAACCTGAATATAACTTGATTTTTTGAATTATGCAATTTGAGCAAGTCAGTTTGGCTCTATTATATGAGAAAGAGAGATGGGGTGGAGAGAAAGAGAGATGGGTGAAGAGAGAGAGAGATATTAGTAGTTTTCCAAGCCTTTGGACCTGAAATTATGAAAGGAAAAGGTTGAGCAAGTGAGAATCCCCTGTCCTCCTTCAACCAGCATCTCTGCTGTTATTAGATTTCTGTAAGGGTTATCTGGATTAGAACTTATTTGAAAGCCATTTTAAAAGCTATTTTTAAAATGTGAACACTACCAGCATCAATGAGCCGTAGGCTCCTTCCACCTCTAACATTTTACACTAGTAGCCTGCTGCACTAAATTCATGCACATTAAAAGGGAATTAATTACCCTAACCGGGTTGGCTCAGTGGATAGAGCATCGGCCTGCAGACTCAAGGGTCCCAGGTTCGATTCTGGTCAAGGGCATGTACCTTGGTTGTGGGCACATCTCTAGTGGGGAGTGTGCAGGAGGCAGCTGATTGATGTTTCTCTCTCATCGATGTTTCTGACTCTCTCTATCCCTCTCCCTTCCTCTCTGTAAGAAATCAATAAAATATA
>NW_006299714.1:1134899-1136663 GCF_000327345.1 Myotis davidii
TGAACATGCTCATCTTTTGGACAAAGAATTTCACATTTGGATCTATTTTTAATATTATCTATAGATGTAGTATTTCCAAAGTTAGCTTCAATAATAGATCCATTACAAATCATTTCACTTCCACGCTCTGAGGGCAGGTTCCTGCCTGAAACCTCACCCTCCAGGAAACAGCTGGGGGAGGGCGCAGCCGTTTCCAAGATGACTCCTGCAGGACTGACTTCCTTCCGGTTGGTCGCACTTCTGGCTGTGATGTTACACCCAGGGTTTTTATAAAAGTAGATACCTATGTGTAATCAGGTAGCTCCAGATAGGAGAGCAAGCCCAGGAAATGGTTAAGAATATCACTTCTGACAGAGGTCTCTCTGCGTTTGATCACAACCATACCACACTGTGGGTCTCCAGGCATGTTATCCTGCTTCAGCTATCCATCTTCTTTAAAATGGAGATGATAGCCCTGGCCCACGTGGCTCAGTTGATTGAATGTTGGCCTGTGCACTGAAAGGTCTCTGGTTAGATTCCTGGTCAGGTCACATACCCAGGTTTTGGGTTTGATACTCAGGGTGTGTACAGGAGGCAACTGATAGATATTTCTCTCTCTCTTTCTCTCTCTCAACCTCTCTCCCTTTCTCCCTCCCTTTCCCTTTCTCTCTCTCAAATCAATACAAATAACTTTTTCTTTTTTAAAAAAAGTGAAACTAAGAAGTGTTCATATTGAGTCATGTTTAGGATGCTTATCTGAAGCTTCAGAATGGTCAGTGGAGATGGCAGTGCTTACACTAAAAAAGGAAAGTTTTATTCTCTCCATTCTAAAGGCATTAAGATAGAATATCTACTACTTTACTGCTTTTAACTTAACATTGTAGGAAAAACTTATATGATATTAGAATATTTGCTTAAGAGCAAACAGATCTCCGAAATATACTGTACCATACCATGGCTATGTAGATTTTTGGCCAAAAATTTTCAGTAAACTGTTAAAATGAAAAAAATGTGTGTTTTTTGTGGATAATGCTTTGCTGAAAACCAGCTTTTAAAAATAAATTTTAAGCATATGTTTGCCCAACTTTATTTTTCTTTGAGTTTTTGAGTCTCACTTTCTTGAACTGTGAACTAAGAGGACTAGACCAGATAATCTTTCAGATTCAACAGTGATGATTCTAAGTTTATTTTCATGTAATATGGCACTCTAATCAATTTTTCTCATTTCTCTAGGCCTCTGTTTCCTTAGGGGTAAAGTGAGAAGATAATGTTCCTATCTAACAACTGCTTTTAATTCTAGCATTAGAGGTTGTTTGTTTGTTTGTTTTATTGACACTATTACAGATGTCCTCTATTCCCCCCCTTCCACTCTCTCTAAAAAATAAAAAAATCAATGGAAAAAATATCCTCTGTTTCCTTAGGTGTAAAGTAAGAAGATTACCAACAGGTGAGGGTTAACAACAACAACAAAAGTTCCCAGAGAAGTTATTTTTCATCCAATGACCACTAAATCACATTTAGACATGGATTTCTAAAGTAAATGTAAGATAACACTCATTTCTGGTTTTTGTAAATCTCATGGATTTTCACATTTTGTGAATCTGAAGATTTAATGTGATCTTAGTTATTTAAAATTTTCCAAGTAATTTTTCTTTTTGAGAACTTTCTCCATAAAATCTATCTATCATCTATCTATCTATCTATCTATCTATAATTCATTACCTGACATCTGATCTGTTCCTATACTTTGAAATAAGAAGATAACAATAAACACGGCAAATATGC
>NW_006299714.1:1138102-1143001 GCF_000327345.1 Myotis davidii
CTCCGCACCTCAGAATTTGACTTCAGCACTGCGCCTCCTCTGAGTGTCCGTATGCGTTACTCTTTCCTCCTAGTTGTAGGACTTCCACTCAGCCAGCGTTCCTGTCGGTCTGGGTGATGTCCCTTCCGTCTTTTAGTTTCACTTTTGAAATGGTTGTTCGAGGCGGCAAACTCCGGCGTTAACCTATGCCGCCATCTTGGTTCTCCCCCACTTCCAACACTTTTAGCTTGATTCTATTTTTACTTCCATATTTCCAAATAACATGCTTATGTTGCCACTTCTTGATTTTTAAACAGTTTTAGTCATTATCTATGGATGTTACCCTAAAGCAGATGCTGTGTCACTTTTTCACCACTGCCTCACCACATCATCTGCACTTTATAATCCCCCAAATTCCTAATCTAGTTATATTGATAATTTAGTTTTGATCAGCATTCATGGTTTACATGATCACAACTACCTAAAGATTAATTATAGCTCAGCCATGTAATATACTCTACTTTGACTTTGCTGTGTAATATTTTGTTATATGTACTTGGAGTTATGTCTTTATTTTTTGTACCGTAGTTTTCTATGAACAAAACATGAATTTAACCCTAAAGTCTCCACCAACTGTCTTAATCTCTTTTGAGTATATTTTTTTACTGTTGAAGAAGCCTATTTAATCTAGAAGAAACCTGTCCTGACACTTCTGACTTATTCCAATTTTCGTTCTCCTTTCATCATCATCCTGAGGAACCCCTTTGCCTCTATCTCTTTTTTTCTGTGTTCCCTGTTTTTCTCTTCATCATGATTTACTATTCCAATTTTTGTTCTCCTTTCATCATCATCCTGAGGAACCCCGTTGCCTCTATCTCTTTCTTTCCTGTGTTCCCTGTTTTTCTCTTCATCATGATTTACTCTCTTGTTTTGGTGGCACACAGTCTTCAGTAGCTAGCTCAGGTAGAATATAAGGAAATAATCTTTTTTGAGACCTCCCATAACTTGGAATGAATCTGTCCTCATGTTTGATAGTTGTGCTGGATATATACTTCTATGTTGGAAATTCTATTCCTGGTCCCATTACAAACTTATGGCTACCAACATCAACTGGACTCTCAATAGTAGCAATTCATTCCTTTACAGATGCAAAGGTGATTTAAAAATCTCCGTAAACAAATAAACAAACAAGTAGACAAAAATGAAACCTTTCTACTTCCCTCAGACCTCTGGCAGCTCTCCTTCCTCTACACTTTCAACAGATACCTTTGTACTTTGACTCTTTTGGGAAAAATAAAAGCCATCAGATTAGATTCCCTTGTGTTCTAGGAATGAAACCTGCAAACTGACCTACATTTATACTAATCTGTTTATCTTCTGATGAGCTATATCTCGTCTACTTGTTCATGCTTTTAAAGCCTTGTGATAGTGATTTCTTCTACATATGTATTAGATCAATCACCCAAGCTACCAGCCAACCAGCCCAATAAACAACAAAGAGCTCTTTCTCTACCCACATTATCCTTCAGCTATTGCTCTCTCTTCCCATTCTCAGGCAAACTTCTCCCAAATTGTTGTCTTTGTTCCTTATTTTGTTAACTATATTCAGTCTTTCACCACTCTATTCTTGCTTTCTTGCTAAGATCCCAGTGACCTCCATCAAAGTCTTTTGACCTCCCTTATTGTTAAAATATGATCATACTTTCCTTTTTGAAACAGTCTTTTTTCCTGGGTATGCATGACAAACCTTTGTTTTGTTTTTCTTCTCTTACTAACTCCCTCTAACTCCTTTCCCATTATACTGCTATCTACTGTGAGAATTTGTGAAAGATTCTTTCCTTGATTCTCTTCTTGTTTATTTTCCTAGACAGTCCTACCCATGCATATGGTTAGAATGACCACCTACAAACAACACACTTGAATCTCTAGCCAAGATCTCTTTTTCTCAACTCCAGACCCCATATATCCAATTGCTTACTTGACATACCTCCTTGGGGGTATGAAGAGCACTTCAAACCCAGTATGTCCAATTCAAGTTCATCTTTCCTCCAATGTAGTAAGCCCTGTCCCAGTGTTTCCTATTGCACTCAATGGAACCCATCTCTCTACAATTATGTTAGCTAGGCACTTAAGAGTTATTCTTGAATTTCCCTCTCTATCACCCCATTCTGAATCCATCACCAACCTAGTTGTTGATATTTACCATAAAAATATTTCTCAAATCCTTTCACGTCTCTCCCCTTTTACCACTCTAGGTAAGCTACTAGCAACATCAATTATTTAAACTACCTAAATAGTCTCTTAATTGGTTCAACTACTTCTGTCCTCGTCCTTCACCTGTTTTCTATACTATAGCCACAGTCATTTAAAATAAACACTAATCTGAGTGCATCATCCGCAGTGGTTCTCAACCTTCTGGCCCTTTAAATACAGTTCCTCACGTTGTGGCCCAACCATAAAATTATTTTCGTTGCTACTTCATAACTGTCATGTTGCTACTGTTATGAATCGTAATGTAAATATCTGATATGCAGGATGGTCTTAGGCGACCCCTGTGAAAGGGTTGTTCGACTGCCAAAGGGGCCGCGACCCACAGGTTGAGAACCGCCGACTTAGAGCCTCTGTGGCTTCCTTCTATTTAAGGGTAAAGATAAAAGTCCCTTAACTTGGCTTATTGGGCTTACATGATCTACTCCCCACTTATTTTTCCTGCCTTAGTTAGCACCATCTAATGGTTTGTTTTCTTGTGCCAGCTATGGTGCTCTTCTTCCAGTTTCTCCATAGAAGAATGCGTGCTGCCTCCTTCAACCACAGGATCCTTGCTTATGCCGATCCTATTGAGAGCCAACGTAGATTAGTGGCTAAGTATAGAGCACCTGACGTCTAATTTTCAAGGAAGACTGCTTGGGTTCTAATCCAAATTTTACAACACAGTTGGTTGTGCAACCTTGGGTCAGTTATTTTAGCTTCCATGCCTCAGTTTCCTCCACTGAAAAACAAGGATAATTGTAGGGATGTTATGACTGAATGATCATTTGCAGGGAAGGTTCTTCCCCTTTCTTGCCTAGTTGATTTCTTTTAAAAATATATTTTTATTGTTTTTAGAGAGGAAGGGAGAGATAGAAACATCAATGATGAGAGAGAATCATGGATTGGCTGCCTCCTGCACCCCCACTCCCCCACTGGGGATCCACCCTGCAACCCTGGCATGTGCCCTGACTAGGAATCAAACCATCTCTTGGTTCATAGGTCGACGCTCAACCACAGAGCCACACCGGCCGGGCTCTTGCCTGGTTCATTTCTGTGCAAACTTCCATTTTCAGCTCCAGAGTCACTGTCTTTGAGAAGCCTCCACTGACTTCTCTGAGGTCAAGCCAATTACTCCATGATAAGATTTCTCATATCCAGAGTCTCTTATTTGTAATGCTTAATATAGGTGCAATTTAATGTTTTCTGAGCAAGTTATTTATTTATTTTTGCTCAACATTCTATTTTTCTCACTAGAACTTCAGCTTCAGGAATGAAGTTTGCTTTTGGTCACCATTCTTTGGGCCTAATTCAGTGCTCGGCACGTAGTACATTCCCATAAAGTCTTTATTGCCAGAAAAGACGGTAAATATCCCTGATGCTAGGCTCCTTGATAACTTCTTTTGGTGCTTGAATTCGTGCTTTGCACAGCAATTAATGAGTTCAGAACATACGGTGGTGAATCAAGCAGTTAACTTGTACTTCCTGCACCTGGTCTTCAGCAGGTGAGCAAGCAGGAGGGTTCTCTGCTCCACAAGGCAGGTTTTTGTGAAGATTAGGTGTTAAAACACACAGCTGGGTTTGATTCTTGTCTTTGTTATCTGTTGCTGTGTGAATTTAGTCATGTCTTTTGACTTCCCATAGCCTCAGTTTTCTCTTCTGTCAGTTACAGCATAGTACCCAGCCAGAGTCAATTGTTAACTAGGCAAATGAACCCGTAAGACTTCTGATTGACCTCAAGCATAGTACACGATTATGCATGGGCCCTCGCCGGTGAGATGGCTTGCCTCTCATGTGTGCTAGTAAGCTTCCCCCTGTGGGGACAAACTACTATCCCATCCCTCCCTTCAAAAAAAGTAAAATCATTGTGCTTTTGGTCACAAACCAAAAGAGAGTATGAATCAGTATGAAGCGGGAAAATAGAGTTCCAAGGGCATTCCTAGTGCAAACAAGTTTCTTCTTTCCTGGTACTTTAAGTTTGAGAGTAGTAGTGGGTGGGCTGGCCAGGGCAGGTAGGATCAGAGGTTCATTCCTGGTAATCATCTGTGAGACACTGATCTCGAGGACAGGAAGAGCCCCCAGCCCCTGACAGGAGAGTCCGGGATCAGAAAACCACCATTGCGATCTCAGAGCCTTTTTTTCCCCCCTCCTGCTCCCTCCCTCCCCTCTACTTTTTTATAATCAGCTGAATCCATTCCTTGGGAATCACATCGAAAATGACTCCGTCCTTATTCAAGAAAACATCCCCTTTCCTCGCCATGAAAAGAGTAAGCCTCGCGTCAACCTCGTGTGCAGCTGGCCACTTCGCTGCATGAGAGGAGCGATCTGATTTTGAGCCCTTAGTGGAGGAATGAACTGCATGGAGACGATGACCACAGTGATGTCTATGAGAGATGGACATTGCTTCTTCCACAAGCCTTCTCTTTTCTCCCTCCTGTTCCCAACTTGTGGGATGGACGGGGGTTCTGGGTTTTAGGGTGTAGTGTGTAAGCAGAAGGGAAACTGCGTGTGCACTTCGTGTGCGTTCAGGAGGGTGCTGTGCTTGGACCCGGAGAGTGTCTGTGTTTGAAGAACTAGGAAAGTACGTGTGTGGGACAAGATCGATACGTTTAAGTGCAGAAAAGCGGTCGTTCGTACGTGGTGAGCGAGTGTGCGCGAGTGTGCACAAGCGCC
>NW_006299714.1:1143284-1150957 GCF_000327345.1 Myotis davidii
TTGTCGCCGGGGCGCCCCTGCACAGCCCGGAGTGGAGCGAGGAGCGCTTCCGCGTGGACAGGAAGAAACTTGAGGCCATGTTACAAGGTGGGCATCCCCCCGCGTTCTCGGACTCCCCGTTTGCGCCCCCCAACTCCTTTCGGGACATCCCCGTAGCGCGCCCCAGCGCCCGCCTCTCCGGCCCAGAACCGACTTCGTCCCCGGGTCCCCTTCCCCGCGGAGCCTGGGGACACCCGGGGAGTAGCGATCTAGCGGGACTCTCCACCCTCCCACGCCTCTCAGGTCTTTGGGCACCGGGAACCCTGTGCTAACTTGCCGGCTTCAGAGAAGCCTGAGGCCGGGTTTGTGCCAGCGCGCCCAAGTGGCATTCTGCACTTTGGAGATGCCAGCTTTAGCCCGGACACCTGGGCTGTGCCATCCGGACCCACTCAGACCGCACAGACTGTGTGTGATTCTCTCCCCACTCGCTGGCAGCTTTGAACCCTAGCTCTGTCTCTGTATGTTTCTCTCTTTCCTCTTGTCAGTATCCACTTCCTCCAGCTGAGGGGCCTTGTCTGGCTGGAAAACTCCCTGCAGATGTCAAGGCTTAAGACAGGAGTTCCCGCCCCCCATCCTCCACCCTGGAGTGAGAGGGGCCGGGATGGGGGTGAGCATCCAAAGCTGGGGCTTGTGTCAGGGCAGTGGTGCTGTGTTGGAGGACAGTGTGTGTTCATCTCCTGACAGCTTATAAAACACATCTTGAGCTACACTAAGTTCATAAAAATTTTCCTGTACTTTGGGTGTCTGACTATGTCTTTCACAACTTGTTTTTTTTTTTTTTTTTTTTTTTTTTTAACTCCCTAGTTTCTTTGGTACTTCCCCAGGCATCACAGCTTGAACCATGTTGGACTGGAAACACATTCTGTGTTTTAAGGGGAGGATTGGAGTTCTCAGAGTGATTGCTAAAATGTCCAAGGTCATTTTGCCCTTCTTAAAATGGTAATTACTAGCTTAACTGCAGCCATGGATGTGGCTTATTTCCTTCACGTGGAGTGATAGGCATTTTGAATGACTGTCGTACAGTACTGTAAAGGACAAGGCCTTAGCTTCACTAAGGGTGAGTAGTGGATTCATTCAGTAGCTAGTGTCCTTATAACAAGGGAGCATTGGAGCCTTCCAACTTTTTTTTTGTGTGGCTTTATGCATAACTTACTTTGACTTTATCAGTCAATGCATCGCAATATGGGAGCTATTTAGCCTCTGGAAATGCAGTGGCTTTTTAGAACATTTAAGCAGGTTATTTTAAGAGAGAACAACATGTTTTCCAAAACAATAACTTGGTGGAAACAAATAGCAGGAGTGTTTGGCAGACGTTTTTGGATGAGCTACAAATTCATCTCCCTTGCCGCTTATTTTTATTGATAAACATCCCTCGTGCTTGTCATGTCTCTCACTCTTCCTCTCTTTTCCCCCCTTAAATTATGTGACTTTAGGAGAGTTACTACTGCGATAAACGATTCAAATAAGAATATTGCCAAGTAGATCTGGAAATTAAAGCCCCAGTTGCATTTCGATAACCCATTTTAGTGATTTTGTTTGTTTTTATGAATTTTTTTGACCTAGTTTCTGGTTATAAAACAAAATGTTACACTTATTCAGAAAAAATATTGCTGCGTGATTGTTTGGATTTAACTGATAGACCACATATCCTCCTGTTCAACAAGTTTCCAATTTGTTTTCTGCATGAATTCGGAGTGATGGTGGTTCTTCTAATGATACTACATCTTCCTTACCTGTTTTTACCTGTGCACGTACAAATGACGACAGCGATGCTAGCTTCCAGGAAGCCCTCATGCATAACCTGAGCTTTAGAAGTGGATTCCTTTTTTGAAACAATTAATTTTCATTTAGAGAAAAATGAAATACAGATGAGGCTTTTAGAAATTTTTTTATTCGAAGGCTCTCCCCTTTGATACTGATATTCTGTCATGAGATGGTTTAGTATTGCTTTGCAGTGATACTTTTTTTTGTTTTTTGTGTTTTTTTTTTTTACAGAAAATCTTAACAGAGTTAACCACCCAGTATGTAATAAAATATTCACATTTCTTCACCAGCCAATATGTAATAAAATGCTCACAGTTTAACCCCAAAGAATTCTCGAATGATTGAACATAGTGCTTTAACTTTCCAAAATTACCAGTAAGTGAATTAAGCCATCGAAGAAAGTTTTGAACATGTTTGACAGTGAAACCAGTGCATAGTGTACCAGGCGTTTTGTGATGCATGGTTTCTAGTGTCACATTACATAGAACCACCATGTTTGAAGGGACAAGACCAGTTTTCGGAACCAAACATAATCATGTGCCTTACTGCCTTATACCAGATGGTTATAGTACATGTGGGCACTGGAATCACACAGACCAAGGTTCGATTAAATCCCTATGGGGCATTGGGACAGTTCCTAGGCCTCTATGTCAGTTCGCTCATCTGTAAAATGGGACTGAAATTAGTACCTTACCCCTAGGATTTTAAGAAGTAAAAGAGATCATGCCCAATAAGCTAAAACTGGTCACACTGTTTGGTAAATGATAAGAAATTAATATATATCAGTTTTGTTATTATTAATAATACATATTACAATATAGATTCAAAAGATTTCTAGTGCCTATCACAATTTCTGACATATATTATATACCTAAATAATGGGCCCAAAAGAATTTTGCAATTTCGTAATTGTAGAAATAAAATAGATATCAAGGTACCACTTTTCATTTGGGAAGTGCCAAGTAAGTGAAATTTGCATTCGGTTGGGTTTCTGATTATTGTGAATTTGGATTTGCCATTTTTCTTTTCACAGTTGCCTTAAACTATGTGCAGGTTTCCAATTTAAATCAGGATAAATAAGATTATCTGCTTTTAAGTCTACATAGTGGGAATTGGTGATTGTAATGCTTGGAATTTGTTTCCAGAGAGAGAGTGTCCTGGGGGCAAGTTAATCTTTAATGGGTTGTATTTTATTAGTAGAGAAATTCTTCTACGCAATGGACCAAAAATTCAGTGAGGTTAAAATATGGGCAATGGAGTAGTGGTCAAAGAAAGGAAATACTATTCTTGGATGATCACTAAATTCCCACAGATTTGATATACATAAAACTATCAGAGAAAAATCACTAGTGTTTCTTTTCTTCTTTTTATTTTGCTTAATAACTACCTTGGAATAGCCATACAGAGTATTGGACATTTTTGGTCAAACCTAAATGAGTAATAAAATTTATCATCTTCAACAGTTTTGTAAATGGGAACTTATTTTCAAGTTTAGTTAAGGCTTTGATGGGTATGTTTAGTATTGGGATAGATACCATGGACAGCATTGTTTAAGGATAAAGAAAAATTGTTTTTAATTTATTTAATATTGCTCTTCAAAATTTAGATTTTATGCTCTATGTGAGATCATAGTGCTGATTCATTTAAGTTAGTTAAAATGAGAGTTTTGAGATCAGAAATTTATTCTCGGGGGAAAATGGCGGAGGTATAAAGGAATATGTAAAGAGGGAGGAGAGGTATAGGGGGAAGTGTGGGAGAGGTAGAAAATAAATGGGTCAAGAGTCAGAAATAGTCTTAGCTTGCCAGAGTCCTGAGAGGCAAAATGGACTTTGTATACTTTAACTCTTCTTTTTCATTTTCAGTCGTTGTTTACATCTTACGGTTACGCTTTTCTTTTTATGTTGAAAAAACTTGTGTACAGTACAATGAAAAATTCCTACATCAAATTCAGAAGCCCAGGAATTTTCAAAGTTCTGAATCCCTTGAGATTCATCATAGAAAGAAGGAAGTGTTAAAAGGGGGGAAAATGTTCTATTTTCATGAATTGAGGTTGACATCTGCTGGGCTTTTTGGATATTGCTGTTAATGACTTTAAAAACCATGTTGGGTTTTTATAATAGCAGGCACAACTGGGGTCATTTTTTGCTTGCTTGAACTAGCCACTGAGACAGCCTATCACACATTGGCTAGTAGAGCAGCAGTTGTCTCTTCAATTTGACAAACTTCAGTGAAGATTGTCATATGATTGGGTGAATACTCTCAGATCTTCTCCTGGGAGTAGGGAGAATTAAACAAAAAGAAATGACATTGGGAGTACTGGAAATGAATATAAATAAAAAGTAAGCTTACTATAGTTTTTTAAGCTAATGTTTGACTAATGCTAATACACAACAAGAACAAATTACTTTATGAAGCTTAGTGGTTAAAAATACAGGGCTATGGGCCAGACAAGGATTTGAATCTTGTTGTTACCTTTCATTTTTTTATTTTATTGTTATTATTTTGTTATTTATCACCTGAGGATGTTTTTTTCATTGATTTTTGTTTTTTTTTAGAGAGTAGAAGGGAGGGAGGGAGGAAGAGAGAGAGAGAGACATTAATGTGAGAGAGATCCATCAAATGGTTCCCTCTGCCCCAACTAGAGACCCAAATGTGTACCCTTGATCAGAATCGAACCTATGACCCCTTTTTTTAAAATTAAAAATATATTTTATTGATTTTTTTTACAGAGAGGAAGGGAGAGGGATAGAGAGTTAGAAACATCAATGAGAGAGGAACATCGATCAGCTGCCTCCTGCACACTCCCCACTGGGGATGTGCCCACAACCAAGGTACATGCCCTTGACCGGAATCGAACCTGGGACCCTTGAGTCCGTAGGCCGACACTCTATCTGCTGAGCCAAACCGGTCAGGGCGAACCTATGACCCTCTGGTTCAAAGGCTGACACTCTAACCAATGAACCAAACTAACCAGGGCTGGGCGTTACCTTTTAATAGGGAGCTAGGGAAAATTCATCACCTGCAGACTCATTTCTAAAAGGAGGTGTTGATAATAGTGCCTGCATCCTTAGGTAGTTGTGATAAGAGAATAAAGATGTATGTAAGACATCACAGTGCTGGCCACATAGGAAGTGCTGAATACATTAATAAAACCATATTCACTATAAACTATAGTTCATAAAATTCACATTCTTATATTGAAAATGAAAATCAAATATATTGAAACATGAATTAAGTGGCCTTATGATAAAATGGACATTCACAGCTCTCAAAACATTATTATTGGCCTTTTCCCATTAGCTCACAGTGTCCCTCGTAAAGATGGTTGAGTACTTACTGAATAAAAGTATATTAAACATGAGTGTGGAATTTTAGCCTTTTCTCAGGATGGGAAGGCTTTATACCCCCTTTAGTTATGATTGTTCCTGCCTTGAGTATATTTCTTTCTTTGAACTGTCCTGAACCAGTCACTTCTGATATTTTTATGAAATTATCAGCAAGATCAATGAATTTCCCTTCTAATATTTTGTTTCTCTGACCTTGTCATTCACTGATGTCTAGAAAGACGTTTTCAAAGAAAACGCTGTGCCCAGGCTAATGTGTTCTGTTTGCTCACTCGTAAGGTGGGGACAACAGTAGCGTCCTCTTCTGGGGATCCTGTGAGCATTGAACGAGAGACGATGCATGTGAAACCCTTAGCCCAGTGCCAGGCACATGGTGCTTATTAGTAAACGTTAGTGCAGCAGCCACACTGTGCCATGTGATGGGTAAAGGCTTCCAAACATTAGAAAGAAATGCTTGTCAGGTTTGTTCTGTTTTGTTTTGTGTTTTAAACTGCATAGTCATCCTTTTCTTTGCAGCGGTCGCCAGCCTTTTGGACTTTGCGGACCACCAGCGATCCGAGGACCACCGGTTGGCGACCGCTGCTAGGGGAAGAGTTGACTTATTTTTTAGTGAAAGACTTCTTCCTGTTTGAAAACTCATTAGGACAGTTATATTGAGTCAGAGAGCAGAACTGAAGGTTAAGATTACTTGGCAATCTAAATGAAAAAAAACAAACAACAAAACAAACAACAAAATCCACCCGAGACTGTAGCTTGGCAGTAACGAGCTCAGAAACTGCCATCACACTGTCTTGGCTGGGGGTCCTAAGGTCGCCCTCCGGAGACCTGTGAGGACAAAGTGAGGATTAAGCACGCTCAGTAACTGCTTGCACTCTCAGTCAATCCTATCTCTGTGAAGACTTGGGGGGGGGGGCGGGGGGGGTTGGTTTAGTTGATCATTGATGAGTTAAAACACTGGAAGGTTTGCCATATCAGTGAGTTTAACAGGCAGGAATGTATTTGGCTGCGATGAACAGAAAACCCCACACATCGTGGCTTCAACAAGCTGGGGTCATTTTCCTCAACTAACAAAACGTCTGAGGCCACGCGGTCCAGGCCCCACAGCAAATGCCCTTCTTGCCACTGCTGTCCTGAGCCTGTGGCCTCTGGCCTCATTTTTGTAGGCTGGCTGTGCTGTGTCTTGATTTGCCCTGTGGTCTGTGCAAGGAAAGAGAGGGGAACAAAAGTTGTTTTCTGTTCAAGATTTTGGCTATTTATGTGATAAAGGGTTCTCTGTCCTGGAACTTCCATCTGTATTTTCTTGGCCACTCTTCGCTGCAAGAGATTCTGGGAATGTAACTTCTCTTCCAGGTTCTCTAGAAGTAGGCAAGGAAGAAGGGTGTCTAAATGGAGGCTGAGTGATCCAAACCATTCTTTTCCTACATGGGCAGAGCAGAGAGCGTTGTGACAAAAATTTCAAGGTGTAACGGAAGCAAAAGCTTACCTGTATTGGAGATTTAGGCCTGTATTGTTAATTCCTATGGAATTTAGAGTATTTGGTAATATAAGTGGGCATATTTCTTTCTTTTTCTTTTTTCATAATCGAGGAGTAAATCTCCATCCCAGAGAAGAAACACCTTTGATCATATAAAGCTGTTCTCAACGTGTTACCCCTTTTACAAACATGACCTAGGTCCACTGAGTTCTGTAACTGTCTTTTTATTTTCCCCTCCACAGTTTTCTCCATAGCAAGTGCTTTTTTTTTTTCATTGAAAATTACACAGCACAAATGCCCATTTTACCTTCCATTACTCTACAGTATTCTTTCTCCCCTCCCTCTTCCATTCTCACCCACCACCCATCACAATTTGCTTTTAGAATTCACAGATTCAGTGTAATTCAGGTCCTTTGGTTTTTTCGTAGATTCTTCACTGAAGCATAATCTGGCTAACAAAGTCAGAATTTGAGCAGAAGATGAAGTCAGTTTGGAGGCAGCTTGATGGTAGAATTACCAGATTTGTGCCATGTTTTGCTATTAGAAATGGTCCAGAATGACCATTATAATTAAATATAACAATTGGCTCATCCTGGGTTTATTCTAAATTATAGTTCTTAAAAAACACATGGGATAATAGTGACCATGTAGATTCCTTTATGTAAAATGCCTATTAATAAACTACTGGAGATGAGGCACATTATTTATTTATTTATTATTTATTTATTTAATTAAATCTTTATTGTTCAGATTATTACATTTGTTCCTCTTTTTTCCCCCCATAACTCCCCTCCTCCCAGTTCCCGCCCCATGCTCCGCCCTCACTCCCCACCCACTGTCCTCATCCATAGGTGCACGATTTTTGTCCAGTCTCTTCCCGCATCTCCCACACCCCTTTCCCCCCAAGAATAGTCAGTCCATTCCCTTTCTATGTCCCTGATTCTATTATAATCACCAGTTCATTCTGTTCATCAGATTTCTTAACTTGATTCTTAGATTCACTTGTTGATAGATGCATATTTGTTGTTCATAATTTGTATCTTTACCTTTTT
>NW_006299714.1:1151251-1170339 GCF_000327345.1 Myotis davidii
CTGGTCTGCTGTTGGGAGTCTGTATAATATTCTTTAGTTCAGTCGGTGTATGCTTAATTTCTAGTTGGTTCTTTATCACAACATTGAGGGCCTCATTAGATTTCTTGAGGATCTCACTACATTTATCGGCTGTTTTTAGAAAATTATTGAAAGACCTTAAAAGTGTGGTTTTGAGCTCTATATCTTCCATTTCTGACATCTGCGTCCTGTTTCTTTGTCTCCGCATTTTTTATGCTTTCTTGGTGCAACCCCTAGTGGTCTTTATGCGCAGTCTTGTTGTAGTTAAGCCTTGATTGTTGTAGGTAATACTGGCGGGGATTTGACCTCCAGGCCAACTGGCTGTCTGAGGCACATTTTTAATACTAATTAATAATGGCTTCTGCAATGTGTGGGAATCATCTTGGCAAGAAACCCTTGTTTAGTTGCAAAAGCCACCACATTTGATTTTTAATCCTTGTAGTGCTAGCATTTAGGGCAGGGGTCCTCAAACTTTTTTAAACAGAGGGTCAGTTCACTGTCCCTCAGACCGTTGGAGGGCCGGACTATAGTTTTAAACTATGAACAAATTCCTATGCACACAGCGATGGCAAAAACACCTGGTGGGCCAGATAAATGTTTTTGGCGGGCCACAGTTTGAGGACCCCTGAAATTTTAGGGTGATATATAAAATGCACAAACCATCGATACAAACATTATGTAGATGTTATGAATCCATTTCCTCCCTATTAAGCGACTAATGACTATAGGCGATAAAAGTATTTACGTTTGCAACAAATATTAAATCCCACTCCCATTTAAGATACTGGCATATAGCCCTAACCAGTTTGGCTCAGTGGATAGAGCGTCGGCCTGCGGACTGAAGGGTCCCAAGTTCGATTCCGGTCAAGGGCATGTACCTTGGTTGCGGGCACATCTCTAGTGGGGAGTGTGCAGGAGGCAGCTGAATCGATGTTTATCTCTCATCGATGTTTCTAACTCTCCATCCCTCTCCCTTCCTCTCTGTAAAAAATCAATAAGATATATTAAAAAAGAGATACTGGCATATAAAAATAAGATGATCACTTTCTAGCTACAAAGTAGTTTCTTTGTTATAGTGAATACAAAAACCACATATTAGTCTGCATGTTGAGTTGATCTGGAACTTAACTGCAGCTGATGTATAGGGAGATGCGTAAACATAGGATCTGAGTATTAGACACTGCTTTTATTTCGGATTATGAAAATAATACAAACTTATTACAGAATACTTGGAAGTACAAACAGATGTAAAAAAGCAGAAGTCACCCCTAAGTCCCAAATCCTACAAGAACCACTGATAACATTTTGGAATTTTTTTCCTGGTCTTTAAAAAATCTGCCTGCACGTAATGTATTTTTGTGATAGATATTGATGTGCCATGTACAGTGTTAGGCTTTGGTGCTGCAGGCACAACTGAGGTAAATATAGTCTCTACCTTTGTGTGACTTGTGTCCCTTACATTCTACACTGGGATCACACTGCCCTTCTTCTTCACTTCAGATTGCATTGTGGGAATTTTATATTTCATTAAAGATTCTTGAAGAACATGGTTTTAGTGGTTGTATAATATTCCCTTTTGACATGTCATACTTTGCTTAAACAGTACAGCATTTTGTAAACATTCTTAGTGGCTAGGCGGTGGGAAGAGCCTAATGTTTGTACTCCTCCTTCCCGAGATTGAGATCCCGGCTCTGTCATTTCTTGGTTGTGTGGCCGAGGTTCACTTTAATAACTTCTCTGAGCCTCAGCCCTCTGATCTCTAAAATTGGGGGTGAAAGTAGTTTCTAGGTTGTGAGGGTTAGAAATACTGTATGTAAAGCACCCGCCAGGGCCAGATGCAGTGTGCATGCTTTAGAAATGGCAGGTAATGAAAATTAATGCTGCTGCCCCAAACACTTTTGCCTAACAACCTTTTTTGCATCCTTGAGTATTCTCCTAGGAAAAATTCTTACCAGTGGAGATTTTGGGGGCAAATGGCCTGGGCATTTTAAGGCTATTGATAAAGCTTGCCAGCTTATTTTTGGGGAAGATTCATAGGTTAGGTAGAAGAGACAACAAATTTGCAGGGTATTTTTTCCTTGTACCTGTGATTCCCACAACCTGGTTTATTTGAGCTGCTGGTTGTAAGAAATTAGGAAGTAATTGAATTACCAGTTCAGAGTTAGAGTTCTGCTTGTTTCTTTTCCCGAAATTTTGAATAATGTCTGTGTATCAGTAGTTTGTAATATTTGTGAGCCTGAACATCACCTGAGGAGATGGTGCAAAATGGCAAACTCTGGGCCTCTCTCAGAGAGTCCAGTTTTGTAGGTTTGAGGGTTGTTAGTGGTGGCAGGAATCTGGATTTTGAGATTAATCTTGTGTGAGTCTCTGGTAGGTGGACACTTTGCGAAATGTTGCTAGATAGTGAGATGAAGATTGAAATTCAGATTCTCTGATTCCTTTTACTCTTGATGCTAGTACTTTCTCCATGTTATTAAATCATCTTGAAGCATTTTAGTCTAGGAGCATAATTGGTAACTGGCATGTCGTTGTTGCGAGTGGCTTGTGGTAAGAGACTTGGGGGAAGAGCACAGATGTATCCCTGTGGGAGGGATATATTGTCTTTATTACTGCACAGCAGGCTCAAAATACATCTAATTTTCTTACAGATTCCCCTTACGTTAGGTAAAATGGACACCTACTTAGTATATGATGAAATAACTCAAAACCACAATCTTTTGTTATAGAAATTTAAAGAGTAATGTGAAAGGAACTTTTATTCTTTTAAATTTATTTATTGAATTTATTGGTGACATTGGTTAATAAAAATATATGGGTTTCAGGTGTACAGGCTATAATACATCATCTGTATATTGTATTGTGTGTTCACCACCCCAAGTCAAGTCTCCTTTTATCACCCTCTCTCCCCTCTTCCAGTACCTTCCCCCACCCCCCTTTCCCTCTGGTAATCACCATACTTTTCTCTGTGTCTATGAGGTGTTTTTTTTTTCCCCTTAATCCCTTTACCTTTTTTACCCAGTCCCCCAACCCCCTCCTCTCTGACAGCTATCAACGTGTTCTCTATGAGTCTGCTTCTATTTTGTTAGTTTAATTTGTTCATTAGATTCCGTATATAAGTGAAATCTTATGGTACTTGTCTTTCTTGGACTGGCTTATTTCACTTAGCATAATACTCTCCAGGTCCAGCTATGTATAATCAGAAAGGATAAGATTTCCTTCATTTTTATGGCCAAGTAGTATTCCATTGTGTCAGTGTACTGCAGCTTTTTTATTCACTCATGTACTGCCTTTCCCTGGCTGACAGAATCCCCACTGAATCTCACAGCCCACTGTTATGTGTGTGCCTCTTCCTGGCTCAGGTGCGCTGGGCTGGGGAGCCCAGCTTGGGGTTGAGATGCCACCCTTTTCAGGGGGAACCTTTGCTGTTTAGCTATCCCTCCTTAATCTCAGCTGCTGCCCGTGGGACGGGGCCAGCCCTTTCATGTCACTGCATCTTCTGTAAATCCTTGGTTACAAGGTTCTCTTCCGCTAGCCTTCCCTTTGTTATTCTGGTTGATTGTTCTGTAATTAACTTGTAATTCCAGCTTGGTTTTGGGAGGAGGTGAGTGTATAGTCTACCTACCCGGCCACCAGCTATTCTCATTTTTTTTCTCCCTTGAAATCTAGCCCTTGACTATTTACATAGAGTTTATGGAGTTGCTCTTGTAGCCTTAACTACTGTTTTGTATTCAACAACTACTTAGAAATACATATTTTAACCTAATATGTTACATGTTTTTGTATTTCTAGGCAGTTTTCAGAATTAAAATTTTATGATTGAGTCATTGTACAGTTAGCCAAAACTTTTTTTTTCAGTTGTAGACCACCTTATAGTAGAAATGAATTGTGTAGCTTTTCTCTCCTTTGGAACTCTGTTTTGAGGAATATGGTTACTGGAGAATGGTGGTGTTTTTGAAAGCAGTGGCTGACTTTAATTGAGCACGTACTGTGTGTGAGACACTGTTCCACTTCTTTGTGCCCGTTCTGTCATCTCAGCCTCTCGTGCACAAGCCCATGAGACACAGATGCTGCTGGGTTCGTGTTTTACAGACAAAAAACAAAACAAACAAAAAAAGCTGTAAACCCTTTAAACGGGATTTGGATATCTTTTTAGAATTCTGAGTGAATGTAGAAGCTAGTTTTCTTCTTAGGGTATTGCAGAGTTGAAACTCTTATGTAGTACGGAGATGTCAAATCTGAGTCTAGGATGATAAACTGTGCTGCAGAATAGATTACTGTGCGTCTCCAGTTAGAAATGTGGTGGTAGGCACGGAGGTGGTTTAGCCTTCTTGGTGAGAATGCTGACATTTCAAAGTTCCACCTCCTCCTAACTTTGGCTAAATTTTCTCCATTTTTTTTCCTTTGTGAAGTGGGGATAATGATACCACTATCCTAGAGTTATCATGAAGATTATGTGATAATGCCTATAAAGTTGACTCATAATTGGTGTCCTGTTACATGGCCTGTGTTTCAAATTCCTCTCCTATTCCTCTCTAGCATCTAGCCCAGTGCTGTGAGAATAGCCACACTGTGTACAGAATAAAAGTTCCATGATGGATCTGGATTAAAAACTGTCCTATTTTGAGCTGGTGGACTCCATGGGAACTTTAAAGCCTGGGGCATGTGCTTGGCCTTAAGAAACACCAAATAGTTCTCCCTTACGTAAGTAAGGCAGAGTAATTGTCCACATGTGAGGTAGTCTTTCCCCTCAGGCTAGGGGCTATGTAGAATGTTGTACTCTGAGTAAGGATATGTAAAACTTAATTTAAGTGAGGTTAATGTTGAATAATTTTTATTGGTGTCCAATCTGGGTTAGTTTTATAAAATTGAAACTTATCAAGGTTAATCTAATTTTAAATGTTATTTACTTGCAGACACCGGATTGTCTTATTCTTATAATAACACATCTCTGGATACTTGTTTAAATATGATTTTTAAAACATTTCAGATAAGAGATAATTCACCAGGATACTCATTACGGTATTACAGGTTTAATTGAAATAGTCCAATCCTCAGTGAGATGGGTAACTGGAAGTCAGGTGACTTGAATTCATGACTGTTTGGCTATTGACACCGTCACCTTGGACAAGTCATTTAACCTCTCAGGATTTTGGATTAGTTGTCCCTAAAATCCCTGCCAGGTCCGGTATTCTGAGTCTTTGGCACAGTTACAACAGCAACCCAATAGTATTTGGCATGCAGTGTTGGAAGCTGACTCAGCTCTACATACATGAGTAGTTTTGGAAGGAATTTGTCTTATTCTGTGCCATACACACGCACATTCATGGCAGATAGGGAAAGTGATAGAATGAGGATAGTTGGAGTGTCTTGGCTTTGGCGGAGCAAGTACTCACAAGAGAGCTAACTACAAGCTCTGTTTTCTGACATCTTGGCAGTAAGTTTTGCAGTGCACTGTATTCTGTGGCCTAGATGTTAGCTAATTTAAGGTTTTCTTCAGTAATTGAGCAGAGGTGTTGACAGACTGTGTTAGATGAACAAAGGAGATTGTATGCTTCCTAGAGTAGCATCTTTTTGTCACAGTTTCCTTTCCCTTTGCCAGCATGTCCAGTTATCAAGCTTCATGTGCCAGGATTTATATTGGTCATCTAAACCACTAGAGCAGCGGTTCTCAACCTGTGGGTCGCGACCCCTTTGGCGGTCGAACGACCCTTTCACAGAGGTCGCCTAGACCATCCTGCATATCAGATATTTACAGTATGATTCATAACAGTAGCAACATTACAGTTATGAAGTAGCAACGAAAATAATTTTATGGTTGGATCACAACATGAGGAACTGTATTTAAAGGGCCAGAAGGTTGAGAACCACTGCATTAGAGAAACATAACAGGGAAACGTAGTCATGTTCATTAGATTAATATCTCAATTTAGAAGACATTCTTATGGACCTGACTAGGTGGCTCAGTTGGTTGGAGCATCATCCGGTACACCAAAAGGTTGTGGGTTTGCTTTCTGGTCAGGGCACATACCTAGGTTGTGGGTTCGATTCCCAGGCACGGTGTATACAGGAGGCAACCGATCAATGTTTCCCTCTTTCTTGCTCTCTAAAAATCAATAAAAACATCCTTGAGTGAGGACTAAAATTTATATATATAAAAGCCTAAGTGACTGTCTGACAGACCGTCTGACTGGTAACTATGACACACAATGACCACCAGGGGGCAGGTGCTCAACTCAGGAGCTGCCAAGCTGCAGTGACTTGGCAGCTGCTGTTCTCAGGTGACACACCCGGAACCAAAGAGGAGGGAGCCCGATTCTGGGGTGCGTCACCCAAGAACTGCCCTTTCGTAATCCAGGACCCTTTGGGGGATGTCAGAGAGTCGGTTTCGGCCCGATCCCCGCAGGCCAGGCTGAGGGACCCCACTGGTGCATGAATCCGTGCACTGGGCCTGTAGTTAATAAATAAAAAGACATTTCTGTGTCCAAATTGTAATTATTTTCAGAATTGTTTTAATTGCTTGCTGGTTATTTAAAACCAACACAGTATTTTCTTTACCTGTACAGAAGACCATTAAAGCGTATATTACCTATGTTTTGAGTTGATCCCTTTATCATATTCTGGGCTTTTGGAATGCCATTCAAAGTGAAGTCAGTATTTTGGTAAGACTTTATTATCTTTTACACTGCTTCATTAGGATGATTTAATTAAAAAGCAAGGAAAAATATGTGTTTAGTAATGTTGCAGGAGGGTTCATATAAAGACATGTTTATTTTAGCCCAGGGTGAGTGCTTTTCTTAAAATATTTTTATATGGGATAGGAAACTTAAGATTATATAGATTTTTAATTTTTTAAAAGATATTTTTATTTATTTTAGAGAGGAAGGGAGAGGGAGAGAGATAAACATCAATGATGAGAGAGAATCATTGATTGGCTGCCTCTTGCACATCCCACACTGGAAATCTAGCCCACAACCCAGGTCGATACTCAACCACTGAGCCATGCCGGCTGGGCTAGAATTTTAATTTTTTGCAGGGATCTATAATTTAGTAAAATATTGTTGGTAGTCATACCTAAACAGAAATATTGTCTTAAAAAATAAATATACTTACTATTAGTGAATGGACATCTGGAATGCATCATCTATAAAAAGTATCTTGATCAAGTCAGAACAAGTGGGTTTGAGCCACAAAATATTGTAAAAATGGATTTGAATTTGATAGAAGTCCTGCATCATTTATTAGCATTCAAACTTATGAGAAGACTCAATAAATATCAGAAATGAAAGAGGAGACATTACAAGTGATGCCGCAGAAATAAAAAAAGATTATAAAAGACTGCCTAGAAGAAATGGAGAAATTTCTAGAGCAGTGATTCTCAATCTTCCTAATGCCACGACCCTTTAATACAGTTCCTCATGTTGTGGTGACCCCCAATTTCATTGTTACAAATTGAACATAATTAAAGAATAGTGATTAATCACAAAAACAATATGTAATTATGTATGTGTTTTCCGATGGTCTTAGGTGACCCCTGTGAAATGGTCGTTTGACCCCCAAAGGGGTCACGACCCACATGTTGAGAACTGCTGTTCTAGAGTGACTCATAAGTAAATAAGAAATATGAACAGAGCTGTAACTAATAAGAAGATTGAATCACTATTCAAAAACTTCCCAACAAAGAAAAGCCCAGAACTAGATGACTTCCCTGGAGAATGCTACTAAACATGTGAAGAAGAATTGACACCAGTTCTTCTCAGACTCTTTCAAAATATTGAGGAGGGAATGCTTTCACATTTATTTTGGATGATTTCATTATTTTGATGCCAAAGTCAAAGATACTACAAGAAAAGAAAACTACAGAAATTATCAACAAAAACTAGGAAACCAAAATTAACAACACATTAAGACAATTATACTAATACATCATGCCTAAGTGGGATTTTTTCTTAAAATGCAAAAATGGTTCAACATAAAATCAGTCATTGTAATACACCACATTAACAGAAAGAAAAAATTCACATGATCGTTTTTCAATTGACGAAGAAAATGCATTTGACAATATTCAAGATTCTTTCAGAATAAAAACATTCAACAAACAGGGAAGAGAAGGAGCTTATCTCAGTGTAACAAAGGCCATACATAAAAAGCCCACAGCCAACACCACTCAGTGGTGAAAAATTAAAATCTTTCCCTCTAAGATCTGGAACTAGATAAGGATATTCACTCTCACCACTTCTGTTCAACATAGTTCTGAAAGTCCTAGCCAGAATAATCAGGAAAAAAAGAAAAAAACTATATACACACACAAAACAAATAAGAAAGAATGAAATAGCCCTGGCAGGTGTGGCTTAGTTGGTTGAGTGTCAGCCCATGTACCAAAAAGTTGTTGGTTTGATTCCTGATCAGGGCACATGCCCAGCTTACGGGGTCCATCCCCAGTAGGGGGCATACAGGAGGCAGCCGATCAATGATTCTCTCTCATCATTGATGTTTCTATTGTGGGCTCAATCCCCGATATGGGGCAAGGAGGCATCCCATCAATGTTCCACTCTCACATTGATGCTTTTCTTTCTCCCTCTCCCTTCCTTTCTCTTTATAAATCAATCCAAATATTAAAAAAAAAAGAATGAGGTGAAACTATCTCTGTTTGCAGATGACATGGTCTTGCATATAGGAAGATTCCACAAAAAACTGTCAGAGCTAATAAATGAATCCAGAAAAGTTGCAGGATACAAAATCAACATGCAAAAATCAGTTGTGTTTCTATACATTAGTAGTGACCAACTTGAAAAGGAAATTAAGAAAACAATTCTGTTTATAGTAGCACCAAAAAAGAATAAAATACTTAGAAATAAACTAAGGAGTCAAAAAACGGCATAATGAGAACTACAAAATATTGCTGAGAGAAATTAAGACACAAATAAATGGAAAGATACCATGAATTGGAAGTTTTAATTTTATTAGACTACCCAAAATGATCTACACAGTCAATGCAAAGCCTATCAAAATATCAATGTCCTGTTTTTTTGGCAGAAATAGAAATAAACTATTCTAAAATTAATATTGAATTTCAAAGGACCCCGGACAGTGAGAAAGAACAGAGTTTGAGGTCTGACTTTAAAACATAACAAAGCTACAATAATCAAAACAGTTTGGTACAGGCATGAAGACAGATGCATAGGACAATGGAAAGCAGGGAAAAGGGTACATAGGTAATACTTTCAACAATAAAGATGACCAATCAATCAATCAATCAATAACAACAACAAAAACCCCCACAATGAAACACAGTAGAGAACCAGAAGTAAACTTTCCCGTATATAGTCAAATGATCTCTGACAGAAGTCAAGGCTTCCCAATGGGGAAAGAATAGTCTCTTCAACAAAATGGTGTTGGGAAAACTGGATAGTCACATGCAAAAGAATTAAGTTGTGCTCTGACCTACCCTACACCATATAAAAAAATGAACTCAAAATAGGTTAAAGACTTAAATGTAAGACCTGAAACTAGAAAACTCCTAGAAGAAACATAGGGGGAAAACTTTATGACACTGGGTTCGGCCATTATAGTATCTTGGATATAGCACCAAAAGAACAGCACCACAAGCAGAAGTAGACAAATGGGACTGCATCAAACTTAAAAACTGTGTGAACAGACTGAAAAGGCAACCTAAAAAATAGAAGAAAATGTTTGCAAGTTATATATCTGATAAGTAATTATATAATTACTTAACGTATAATGAACTGCAACTCAAGAACAAAAAACAACAATATAATTAAAAATGGGCAAAGGACTTGAAAAAACATTTCTTCAAAGAAGATATATAAAAATGGCCAACAAAAATATGAATAGATGCTCAACATAAAATAATCATTAGAGAAATGCAATTCAAAAACACTATGAGATACTACCTCACATCTGTTAGGATAGTCATTATCAAAACACCAGAAAATAAGAGTTGGCGAGAATGTGGAGAAATTGGAACCCTTGTGCACTGTTGGTGGGAATATAAAATGATGCAGTTGCTATGGAAAACAGTATGAAGGTTCCTTTAAAAAATAATAATGGAATTACATGATCAAGCAATCCTACATTGGGATATATATCCCAAAGTGTTGAAAACAGCATCTCGAAGAAATATCTGCACTCCCATGTTTATTGCAGCGTTTTTCGTAATAGGCAAGAGGTGGAAGCCACCTAAATGTCCATGAGTAGATAAATGAGAAAGAAGATGTGGTGTATACATACAACGGGGTGTTATTCAACCTTAAAAAGAAGGAAGTGTTTTCCTGTGCCTCAACACAGATGAACTTTCAGGACACTTTACTAAGCGAAAAGTGAAATAGACCATCACAAAGGCAGGTACTGCACGATTCCATGTACATGAGGTATCTAAATAGTGCAACTCTTGGAAACAGAAAGTAGAACTTGCCAGGGGTTGGAAGTTCAAGGAGGAGGGAAGTTGTTGTTCAGTGAATAGAGTTTCAGTTTTGCAAGATGAAAAACTTCTAGAGATCTGTTGCACAACAATGTGTGTATAGTTAACACGACTGTACTGCACAGTCAAAAATGGTAGAGATGGTAAATTTTATGTTATGTGTTTCTGACCACAGTAAAAGAACAAAAAAGAAAAATCTTATATATATATAGATATATATCTGTATATATCAATTTTAAGATTTTTTATAGATTTTTTTTTCCTGATGGGACAGATTTGTCTTTATGAATAGGCATGATCCTTTAAAAACTGTTTTCTTTAAAAACTGTTTCGACGTTTTAAAAATGAAAGAGCAAAGGCACTTAAGAGTCAGACTGGTCCTTTATCTTTTGCTAATAGTTTAAAAGGGGAGCACTTTCCATATTTCGATCGGTATTTCCTTCTGAGAGATGTATAAAAATAAGCCTGCGTGAAGGCAGAATCCTGTGGTAACTGGAACCTCATAATAGCATTTACATTTGGTGTTACCATGCACATAACAGGGAAAAGGATTCAGTTATTTTCAAGTTCTCAAATCCCAAATGTGCTGAATTGACGTTTCTTTTAAAAATAAATATACAAAATGGATTTGTGTGACTTGAAGTTTAAAAGAAATGTTCTTGCATTCCATAATTAACAATTGTAACAGTATCACTTTCTCAAGTTTCTGTATTTTTAAAGTGGACTATCATGGTTTGGCTCAGCTACTAAATTAAATTATTGCTGGCTTGCACATTCCTGTTGGTTACACTGTAATCTTTACCTCCATTGGAAAATATGCTTTATTTTGAATGTTTATTTCGGGCTTCTTGGCTTGAAACACCTCTGCTTAGCATTGAAGCATGGATGTTTATATGTGATCTGTGTTATGTATCTATAAAGAAATAGAAATATGTCACACTGTGTCACAAATACACATTAAGAGAGGTATGAGGCACTTAAAAAGTGGTATGAAAAAACTGAGTGAATGAAATTCTCAAAAATTGATAAGGATGTTCTAGTTATATACGTATGTGTACATAATATATACACACGTATATATAGTATACGCACATGTTTTATTTTATAGATTGAATTGTGTTTACCCAGAATTCATATGCTGAAGTTCTAAACCCCCAATATCCCACAGTGTGATTTTTGCAGATAGGGTCTAATCAAATTGAAGTGAAGTCATTAGCATGGGCCCTGGTCCAATATGACTGATGTCCTTACATAATAGGGGAAATTTGGACACAGTGACACATAGAGGGGAAGACAATGTGAAGAGACATGGAGAGAACCTGGCCCTCCCTTACAGCGCCTTGATTTTGGACTTCCAACCTCCAGAACTGTGAGACAATAAGTTTCTGTTAAACTGTCCAGTATATGGTACTCAGTATGGCAGCACTGACAAACTAATACAGTATATTCTTCTATTATGCTATAAGTCAGGGTATACTCTTCATTTAGCTGTAATAGATAATTTAGTCCTTGAACAGCTTAACATTTCTTTTAAAAATATATATATTTTATTGATTTTTTTACAGAGAGGAAGGGAGAGGGATAGAGAGCCAGAAACATCGATGGGAGAGAAACGTCAATCAGCTGCCTCCTGCACACCCCCGACTACCGGGGATGTGCCTGCAACCAAGGTACATGCCCTTGACCGGAATCGAACCTGGGACCCTTGAGTCTGCAGGCCGACGCTCTATCCACTGAACCAAACCAGCCAGGGTCAGCTTAACAGTTCTTGTTATCTTGTAAGCACTTTTAAAAATTAGTTTGCCAATTTTGCAAGTCGAGAAATGAAGGTTGGCCATGGCGATGAAGCAGTTAGATTTGCAACGTGAATCCAGAACCAGTGACCCTGCTCTGCATAAGTACAAAGACCTGTTCTTACTCAGGAGTTTTTTGAGTTTGTGCAAGTTGTAGCAGAGCCAGAGCCCACGGGAGACCTGATAGATTGGAAAAGTGGGTTCAGAAAAAGAGAAACCTACTCTCATCCAACACCAAAATTTAAAAAAAGTATTAAAATTACTCATATTGGAATTAAGTTATCTTGAGATTGGAAACAGATGTCTTCAAAAGGCCAGTTTTTCCACTGCCCCAAGAGGTAAGTGACTTTTTCTTGTGCTCATCCTGTCGATAGTAGAGGGGCACCTGAGGGTTTTCTACTTCCAGCTGATGGGAGAACACATCTTGCCTACCCAAACCTCTAGCTCGGGAAAATTGGAGTTAGTGATAGAGAAGAAAGCTATTTAAAAATGTTAGGTATTTTTGTTGTTGCAATAGAGGTGAGGAGAGGTTAACCTTTGGGCAAAAAAGTTGTCTACCTGCTTGAATTTTGTAGACTCAGGTAGTGAATGCTGTTAAACTGGCCTGACCAGTGATTTTCCCAGTAATTTTTAATGAAGAAAACCAAAGAAACAATATATGTAAAGCTAGCATTCTCTCAGTCATATTGGCTGTTTAAATTGTTCATTATTCTAGTAAACTCAAAATATACCAAGATATGTCTTCTAAAAAGTTGTTTAATATAAGACTAAACTTTTTTGAGTAATAATGAACCTACACCTTGTGAAGAAATTGACTTAGTCATCGGTAAACTTTTATTATCTATTCCAGAATGTGAATTTCATATTTAGGAACGAGTTAAGGGACACTATATACCTTACTAGAGGCCCAGTGCATGGGTAGGGTCCCTGGGCCTAGCCAGCGATCAGGGCTGATTGGGGCCTTCCTACCCCCAGCTGTTGGCTGCCGGCGAGAGCCTTCCTTCGTTCTGTGCTGCCCCCTGGTGGTCAGCACACATCATAGTGAGTGATTGAACTTCCGTTCTCCCAGTGGGACTCCTGAGGGGACACTTTGCATATTAGCCATACACACACACACACACACACACACACATAATAATGCTTATGAATTTGAGAATTTTTTGATACTTTTTTTGGGCATAGAATTATTCTGTATGTTATCACCGTGAATACCCTTTCTAAATACATATGATTTTTGTGTTTTTATTATGACTATTTCTATTCTAATATTATTAAACCCACAGTTTTTAGTTGTAAACTAATCTAGTCAGTCAGTTCAGTATAATTTTTTGTTTTTCACATTTTAAATTGTGAAGTATAACATCGCTACAACAAATGTAGCACAAATGAATAAAAATTATTTACACCACTCAGGTCAAAAAAGGAAATATTGTCAGTGCCCCAGTAGCACTCCCTCCATGCCCACCCCTCACCTTTGAAGGTCACAGCTCTCCTCACTTGTGTGGTAATATCTGTCTTAGTTTGCCATATAGTGTCACCACCTATATGTATATGAATCTCTAAATACCTTGTTGGGTTTTGTCTTCTTTTAAATTTCATGTAATTATACAATAGGTAACCTTTTTTTTTATCCCTCAAAATTTGAAATTCATCTGTATGTATGTTGCTATAGTTTATTGGTTTCCATTACTGAATGTTTTCTATGTTATTAACATACCATTAACATTCCATTCTGACAATCCTTGCCCTTTAAATGGAATGTTTAGTTCTACATATATTTAGTGTAACTATTGATATAGTTGGATTTAGAACTATAACTTTACCATGTATTTTTTGTTTGTCTCATATGTTTAATTTTAATTTAATTGTCAATACACATTTTTTTTTAGAGCAGTTTTAGGTTCACAACAAAACTGAATAGAAGCTACAGACTTTTACCATATATTTTCTGTTTCCACACATGCATAATCATTACTCACCTCTCCCACCAGAGTGGTACATTGGCTCCAATTGCTGAACCTACATTGACTTACCATAATCACCAAAAGTCTGTAGTTTACATTAGGATTCACTCTTGGTGTTGGGCATTCTGTAAGTTTGGACAAATATCTAATGACGTGTTCTTTGGTTTTTCCTGTCCAGCCTTCTTTTGGGTTAAATGATTACTTATAAAATTTTCATTTAACTTATCCAGTAGCTTTTTAGCAGTAGCTATTTTTCTTTTTTATTTTAAATGGATGCTTTAGGATTACACTATACATTCTCAAGTTGTCGCAACTTATTTAAAGTTATTCTATCACTTTATGCAAAAGAAAAACTTTGCAACCATTTATGTCCATTTACCACCATTTTCCATCGTTGGTGATGTAGTTGTCATATGTGTTACATCCATCTACATTATAAACCCCACAGGTCAGTGTTGCAATATTTTGTTTTAAACAGCCATATGTATTTCAAATAAATTAAAAAGGAAAATGTATTTACGAATTACGTATTTACATTTCTTGTAGAATATTCAAGTTTCTCTGTAATATTTATCTTCATCATCCTGAAAAATTTTCCTTAATACTACTTACAGCACAATTTCTACTGGAGACAAGTTTTCTTAGTTCTATCTGAGCATGTCTGTTACTGCACATTTGTTCTTTTTTTGCTCTGGAGTATTCCACTGTATGCATATGCCACACATTATCTACTCTACTGACAGTTATTTATGTTATTTTTATCTTTTGGCTAGTATGAATAAAGCTGCTATAAATGATGTTGTGCATGTCCTTTGGTGGACTAAATTTTTTTTGGCTGTGCATCTAGGGATGAAATGATATATAGCAAGAATATGTTTTGTTTTAGAAGGTATTGCCAATTAGTTTAAAAAATGGCCATATGACCTTGTACTCTGTCTGTGATCTAGGAGTTTTTCAGTTGTTCCATAACCTTGTCAGCAATAGGAATTGTCAATATTTTTCTTTGTAGCCATTCTGGTGAGAATTTCATTGTGGTTTTAAATGTGTAGCAGTATTTGGGGGTTTTAATATGCATGTGCTCGATTACTGATGAGGTTGAGCATCTTTTCACATGTTTGTGGCTATTTGGATGGTCACTTTTGTGACACATACATTCAATATAATGTAATGTCACATCACTCCAATGCCTGACTCTCTAGTTTCTGGGTTGTCAAGAGCATGAATTGGGTTCTCAGATGCTTCCCCCCAGAATCAGCATATGTTCCCATGGAAAAGGCCCAAATACTACCCTCACCTCCCGAGTCTTCTGTTCCCCACCATATCCTGGCTTGGCAAGTCTTCAATCTCTTGTAATTCTCTAATGCCTTTAAGCATATTTTTCTTTTCTTTTCCATTATTTAAAGGATTTTCATCTTGTTAACCACAACGGGAGGGGTCCATGTTACTTGGTCTGTCATTACTGGAAGTAGAATTTCTCAGTGTTTTGTTGTTTAAATCAAGTGATTCCATTTTTCTAATCTTAATTTTAAAGATATGGAGGAATGTCACGAGACATTAATTTTTACAGGGAGTAACTTTTAAGGGAATTTATTTGGAACTTCATTTGTGGTTTTGTTACAAATTATTACTTGGCCTTGAAGGAATTTCTCATAAAATGAGCTGTACTTATATTTTTGGTTTTCATTTTGCAACATTACTTCTTGGTGTTTTTAGAAAGAAAAATACTTTGGTTAGAATTGAACTTTAAAATAAATAGTCCAGATATATAATCATGGCAACAAGTAAAAAAGCGTACTCTTTCATAGTAACTTCTTAAATATCAAAATAGCTTCCTTTACAATTGATTTGATATAGTGTGCCTATTCCCCCCACCCCCCCCTTCCCCTGAGGATATTTTTCCATTGATTTTTAGAGAGAGTGGAAGGGAGAGGGAGAGACACATCGATTTGTTGCCTCCCGCATGCATCCAAACCAGGCCTGGGAATTGAGCCTGTGCCCTTGACTGGAACTGATTGCAGGACCCTTCAGTCCACAGGTCGATTCTCTATCCACTGAGCCAAACCAGCTAGAACTAGTGTGCCTGTTTAGATAGACATGTACTGTGTTCTCATACAACTTACAAAATGAAACAGAATGGCCTGAGGGAGCTGGAAGGAGAATGGTAGGGAAGAAAGCACAAGGAATCTGGGTCTCCACCTAGACAATTGCACCAGCAGAATCTGTCTGATGTTACTTCTGGAACTTTGGAGTCTGATTCATGCTACAGCATGGATGAACCTTGAAGATACTATGCTAAGTGAAATAAGCCAGTCACAATTGTACAACTACTGCATAATTCCTCCTATATGAAGTACCCAGAGTAGGCAAAGTTATAGAGACAAAGTAGAATGGTGGTTGACAGGAGTTGGGTGGGAAAGGGGAATCATACATTGAATTATTTTTCTAGAGTGAAACCTTTTGGAATGGAAACTCATGCCTAATTTTTGTGTTTATACATTTAGAATTCTATATTTTCAGTTTCTATTAGTGGGATCCATTGTCTTGATATGACGTACAGCTCTTTTATGTGATGAAGCCTTCTTAATCTAATAAAATGAGTCCTTTTCCTATTTGCTGAAAGCGCTCTCTAGGTTGTACGGTGCCCATTGGATATTGTACATGTGCATTCTTTTTTTTAAAATATATTTTTATTGATTTAAAAAAATATATTGATTTTTTTTACAGAGAGGAAGGGAGAAGGATAGAGAGTTAGAAACATCGATGAGAGAGAAACATCGATCAGCTGCCTCCCGCACATTCCCTACTGGGGATGTGCCCGCAACCAAGGTACATGCCCTTGGCCGGAATCGAACCTGGGACCTTTCAGTCCGCAGGCTGACGTTCTATCCACTGAGCCAAACCGGTTAGGGCTACATGTGCATTCTTGAAAGCGATGTGGCCTCAGTGAAGATTGTATGGGATATGTAGTGCTAGTTTTCCTAATCTGCAAATGTGCCACCTCAGTGCTTTTTCTGGAGAAACATTGTAAAGTCTAAGCCAGTGAATTATTCATTGAAAAATCTTGTTGGTTAATCCAAATTAAAGGCTCAGAGACAATTTACTTTGAAAATATAACTGAGAATTATTCAAAGTGTCCTTAGATACTACAGGCTTTTTATAAATGACACTTGCTTTACTGTAAAAGTAATATATGGCTAACGTAGGGCTAATAGTATGCTGCTTACTTTAGCTTTGCCTTTTAGATTATTTTAGTCGTCTTTTACTTTAAGATGTGTAGGTGTGTTATTGTGTTTTTTTAAAATCAAATACTTCTGTTTACAGTTTCATAAATCGGCTCTTGTAGGTTGATTTAAATGATCCTTTTAAATGTGGATATATTTTTAAGAATAATTGTTTTCTTAAAGTTTAACATAGAAAATTTCAGCTTTGATTTATCCTTAGACTATATATATCACCATGGCCATGAGTTGTTTCGATATTTTGTGACTCCTTTGTTAGATGTGAAAGTATAAGTTTCTACCTTAACTTGCAGTGTTTTTCTGCATCTGAGATTTTGCTCATGGCCCTCTCCCTGAGATTTGAATAGTTGTAACTAGCCTGAACTAGCTTGACTTCGAATGCTTTCTTTAATTTTACTGGAGCTATATAATGAAAATAGAAAATGTCAGGATAAGTGGGTGCTCCATTCAAGCTAACAATTTGGCTCATATTCTTAAGATAATTGTTAGGCAAACATTGCGAGGCACTGCATGGGGGAAGGGTGGAGAAGTTAGCCCTCTGGTGGCAGCTCCAGGCCTTTTTTCTACTTTCAAGAAATGTGGCTGAGGCCCAAATTCACATCCTTGCCCTCACAAAACAAACCCACGCACCCCTTTAACTAGTCCTACCCACCCTAGAAGACCCTTTAAGATGTCCTTTGTGGAGATTGCTGTCTTTCCAAAGCAGGTGATCAAGTAATTCTCTTTAGAACATACAGCATTCGCTCTAGTAAATACCATTCTCTGTGTTTTATTGCCTTTGCTGAAGGGGTAGCTCTCTAGGCAGCAACCCAGTTTGGCTGCCCCTTACTTATTTCAGCCCTAAGAGAGGAGGTCTACACAGGTGCCCAGAGTCCCCTTCCTCTTTTTCTCTTGACCATCCCATGATTCATTCCAGATTTCTAAAGGTGTATGGGAGTTAGCAGAGTGGGTGTATTTGTACCTTGTTTTATCTATTACATATATATCTTCATTCATGATTTTTTTCCTGGCCTAGAATTAGGTAATTAATACTGTTTCAGCATTTTTAGAAGGCTTACCCATTATTACCTATAAATCTAGAATACTTCTGCGTTACGAAACAAAAATAATGTTATTTGTATTAGCTGGCAGATATTGTCTTCATTTATTGTTTTTCAAATCCCAGCAGAAATAGGGTAGAAGATGGTAGAGACATAGTAAGTAATAAGGGAAGTGGGCTGGGATAGTAAACATAGGCAGTGGTGGGGATTAACGGCAGCTGGAGAGGCTGTGCCTGGCCTACGGGGCTGCCTCTGCTCTGCTACATCAGGTTGTTGCTAGGGGAGTGCAGCCAGGTATGGCCATATCATCCTGTTGTTTAAATGAAAAGGTAGAAAATTGTATTTTTACATGTGATATCCCAATTTTTATTATTGGCAACAAGTTCATATTAAAAACTATATGGGCCAATTGAAATACCATCTGGCCCTAGCTGGTTTGGCTCAGTGGATAGAGCGTCGGCTTGCGGGCTGAAGGGTCCCAGGTTCGATTCCAGTCAAGGGCACATGCCCGGGTTGTGGGCTCGATCCCTAGTAGGAGGCGTGCAGGAGGCAGCCAATCAATGATTCTCTCTCATCATTGATGTTTCTTTCTCTCT
>NW_006299714.1:1170414-1170860 GCF_000327345.1 Myotis davidii
GAAATACCATCTGCGTTCAGCCTCCATTGTAGAGTATGTGAAATCAGCATGTTGCTCCTTCAGGTGGCAGGTGATGCTTATAGAACATCTTGGTGACTAGTCCTGTAGGAATCAGCTTGCGGGGGGGGGGGGGGGGGGGGGGGGTGGGGGGGGGGGGAGCAGCATTGTAAAGGGCTTGTATAGTTGCAGGAAAAACCCAGGTCCAAACGACATCCGCATTTGACCCCAGTTTTACCTAAAATGAACTGTTCACTTATTGTAAATTATTTTATTATGCTGTTATTAGTAGTTTCAAATGCTTAAGAAAAAAAATCAGTATTAGAAAGTGTCAGTTTTGCAATCCAGAGAATATTTGTACTTTAAAAAAATGATAGAAAGGTTTTAAAAAATGATAAGACTGGCATCTTGCCTAGTAAAATGTATCAGCTTTATTTTATTTTTAATAC
>NW_006299714.1:1172437-1172934 GCF_000327345.1 Myotis davidii
CTAGTCATAAGTGTAATCATGTAGGATATAGCCTTTTTAGATTGACTTCTTTTACTTAGTTGTACGCATTTACAATTCATCCATGTTTTGGCATGGCTTTGTATAGTTTACTCTTTTTTTTTTTTTTTCCTGAGTAGTATTCCATTGACTGGAAGACTACAATTTGTTTATACATTCACCTATTGAGATTGTTTCCATTTTTTGACCACTAGGAATAAAGATTCGGTAACCCTTCCCATGCAGGTGTTTGTGTGAATATTTTTAAAAATGTTTTTTTCCAGTTACAGTTGATATACAATATTATATTAGTTTCAGGTGTACAACATAGTGATTAGATATTTATATAACTTATGAAGTGATCACCCCAATAAGGCTAGTACCCATCTGACATCATACACACTTATTACAATATTATTGACTATATTTCCTATGCTGTATTTTACATCCCCATGACTGTTTTTATACTACCAAGTTTATACTTCTTAAACCCTTCGCCT
>NW_006299714.1:1175575-1184313 GCF_000327345.1 Myotis davidii
ATAGTTGCAGGAAAAACCCAGGTCCAAACGACATCCGCATTTGACCCCAGTTTTACCTAAAATGAACTGTTCACTTATTGTAAATTATTTTATTATGCTGTTATTAGTAGTTTCAAATGCTTAAGAAAAAAAATCAGTATTAGAAAGTGTCAGTTTTGCAATCCAGAGAATATTTGTACTTTAAAAAAATGATAGAAAGGTTTTAAAAAATGATAAGACTGGCATCTTGCCTAGTAAATGTATCAGCTTTTATTTTATTTTTAATACTTAAGGAATGAATCAGAGGTTTAGATGTGCTGAGTTGGTACCTAGAGAAATAATGGAGGATTCCTAATTTCTTTACTGGTAAGGATTTGTAATGTATTCTAGTAGAACTTTTTATTTTAAATAAACTTTATTTTAGAGCAGTTTTACATTTACAGACTAGTTGCAAATATAGTACAGAGAGTTCCCATGCATCCCAACCCAGTTTCCTCTTATAATTAACATTAACACTAGTGTGGTACATTTGCACAATTAATGAACCAGTAAGGATGCATTATTATGACTCAAAGTCCACATTTTATTCAGAATTTCTTAGTTTTAACCGGGGTACCACGCTACACTAATTGTCATGTCTCCTTAGGCTCTTCTGGGCTGACAGTTCCTCACACTTTCCTTGTTTTTGAGGATTTTTTACAGTTTTTCACTTGGGATTTCGCTGATGTGTTTCTCATGATTCCTCTGGGGTTATGTGTTCAGGGGAGGAAGACCAGAGAGGTGAAGTACCCTTTTCATCAGATGTCATGTCGAGGGTGCACACTGCCACTACGACCTGATAGTATTGATGTTGACCCTGATCACTGTTTCTCCATCGTAATGTTTTTCTTATTAACATTTCCCTTTTCCATACTGGGCTCTTTAGAGGGAAGTCATTCTGGTCAGTCCACACATGAGTAAGGGAGTTACGCTGTACCTCCCTGAGAGGAGGGTAACTGCATGCTGTTTTGGAATTCTTCTATATGGAGATTGGTCTACTTCTTCCCCTTCAATCTCTTTATTTAGTCATTTATTTATATCAGCATGGACCATGGACATTTATTTTATACTTCAGGTTATAATGCAATACTTTCTTACTGCGCAGATTGTCCCAACTTTGGCTGTTTGGAGCTTTTCCTGTTGGCTCCTGTGTCCTTTTAACGTACCGTTCCCCCCACCCCCGCCCCCAAGCTTAAGCACATTCTTACTTTCTGGCACTATAAGATGGCCATGCTCATCTTTTATATTCCTTCCCAGCCCCAGAAGCAGTCATTTCTCCAAGGAGCCCTGCTTTCCTTATTGGAGAGCAGTTTTAGAAACCAAAGTCTGGTGTGCTCACTGCTACTGAGAGGTGGTACTGCTAGGCTTTTTCAGCGGACACAGCAAAGGGCTATATTGTGTATAGTAGTCCATGTATGTACACATATTTATAAATGTTTCCCTATGTTTCCACATGTACCTGTGGTAAGCTACACATGAGTTTATAATGATCACTCCAACTGTAGTCTGTTACCACATGGATCATTGGAGCTATCACCCCTTGCTTGTGTATAAACTCCTGCTCCAACAGTGAGAAGCCTGGCTCCCACAAGCCACCCTTCACTTGCTTGCTTGCTTGCTCACTCCTAGTATACAGTATGCCGTGGTTTAGAATTGTTGACTAATACCCGCCGTGAGAAGTGATTTTTATCAACAGAGCGTCAGTGCTTTGCCTTCCGCCTCATACACAGCACTTATTTCTAAGGATGCTTGGTTCGCACTTTCCCTTTTCCTCCTTCAGTGAGTTTATTTCATACATTTCTAAGATTCCTTTGCCAGAGAATTCATTCCATCCTAGGATTCTCCAACCTTCTAAATAATTGAAAATTAGCACAGATTAAGGTTGGTTCTGCATACTGTAAAGTTCTATGGGTTTGACAAATGTACAATGGCCTGTATCCCCTATTATGATAGCATTCTGAAAAATGTTGCCATCCTGAAAATTCAGTGTGCATATTTACCTAGTCATAAGTGTAATCATGTAGGATATAGCCTTTTTAGATTGACTTCTTTTACTTAGTTGTACGCATTTACAATTCATCCATGTTTTGGCATGGCTTTGTATAGTTTACTCTTTTTTTTTTTTTTCCTGAGTAGTATTCCATTGACTGGAAGACTACAATTTGTTTATACATTCACCTATTGAGATTGTTTCCATTTTTTGACCACTAGGAATAAAGATTCGGTAACCCTTCCCATGCAGGTGTTTGTGTGAATATTTTTAAAAATGTTAATGTTTTTTCAGTTACAGTTGATATACAATATTATATTAGTTTCAGGTGTACAACATAGTGATTAGATATTTATATAACTTATGAAGTGATCACCCCAATAAGGCTAGTACCCATCTGACATCATACACACTTATTACAATATTATTGACTATATTTCCTATGCTGTATTTTACATCCCCATGACTGTTTTTATAACTAGAAATTTGAACATCTTAATCCTTTCCCCTTTTTTACTCTTACCCCAAGCCCCCCTCCCATCTGGCAACCATCAAAATGTTGTTTCTATGAATTTGTTTATTTTAGTTTTTAAATTCCACATATAAGTGAAATCATGCAGCAGTTGTCTTTCTCTGACTAACGTATTTCACCTAGCATAATACTCTCTAGGTCCATCCTTTTGTCAAAGATGGCAACATTTCATTCTTTTTTTATGGCTGAGTAATATTCCATTGTATATATGTACCATTTCTTCTTTACCCAGCTATGTCTCCTGGTCTTGGTAAGTGGCCTTATGTAGTAGGTGCCTTTGAGGCCAGTAGTGCAGTCTTCCTGGTCAGCCGAGCTGCGTGCCCCAGGTGTGTCACTTGTGTGGGTTGTGTGTGCTCTCCTGTTGTAGTTGAGCCTTGATTGCTGTTGGCACGTCAGTGGGAGGAGTGGCCGTGACTATAGTAGAGGAGCTATTGTGCAGGGGCTGATTCTATGAAGCAGGATTTGCTTTAGTGCAAACCAAGTCTGCCCTTTCTGTGTGTCATTTGTGGTGCGCTGGTGCGGTCGGAAGCTGGCCAGAGGTGTGTTGGTACTGGGTCCTCTTGGGAGGAGTTCTGGTTGAGGCCAAGGTTAGCCTCGGCCTGTGCCCAGCCTGTAGCCACCTGTTAAGAGTTATAAAGTGATCTGCAGATGGTTGCCCCTGGTGCTGGGCTTGGAGGTGCCTGGGAGAAGCTAAGCTGTGAACCAAGGCCAGCTGGCACTAGGAATGGGCTCAGGGCCTCTGAGCAAGAGGAGCATGCCAAGGCCAGACGCTGCTGCTTGTGTGGGTTTGTGAACCTTTGAGATATTTTAGGAAAGTTTGAAGCACGAGCCAAGGCAGGCCATTTGTGTGGAAAAGCCACTAGAAACAGCTCGGATGAGCCTTAAAGTTGGTGGGTTGGGGTCGTAGGGAGTCATCAGAAAGAGGAGAACAGTGTTAGCCAAGTTGATGGAGAATCAGATATTGAAGGACCCGCAGGCTTAGTGGGGAAGGACTCAGTAAAGGAACAATGGCTCCTGCTAGCACTTCTGTTTGGGAGAAAGCTGTCCCTTCAGCCCCTGCCCTGATGCCAGACAATTCCACTTCCCCCCATATGTCCCTGCTGCCTTTTGAGCTGCTGCCCCAGTGCTGAAACTCAGAGTGAGTGAGTTTCAGTAAGTTTGTGTGCAGGCCCTTTAAGAGGAATTGCCTGGGACTCCAGCTCTGCATTTTCACCAGCATTTGATATTGTCAGTGTTTTAGCTTTTAGCCATTCTAATTTATGTATAGTGGTTTCTCATTGTTTTAATTTATATTTCCCTAATGATGTATGATGTTGAACATCTTTTCATATGCTTATTTGCCATTTATATATTGTCTTCGGTGAGGTGTTTGTTCAGATCTTTTACCCATTTTTTAATTGTTTTTTTTTTTTTGGTTTGTTTTTTCATTGTTGAGTTTTAAATTCTTTGTATACGTCATATGTAGCACCTTTATCAGATACCAGTTTTGTGAATATTTTCTTCTAATCTTTGGCTTTTCTCTTCCTTTTCTGAATAGTGACTTTCACAGAGAAGTTTTAAATTTTATTAAGTTCATTTTTTTTAATAGACTGAATGTTTGATATTGTGTGTATTGTTTGATAGTGTATCTAAAAACTCATCACTAAAACCGAGGTCTGTAGATTTTCTCCTGTTTCCTGGAAATTTTATAGTTTTGCATTTTATCTTTAGGTTTATGATCCACTTTGTGTTATTATTTTGTAAGGTGTAAGGCCTAAGTCTAGGCTACCTTCCTTCCTGCATTATTTTTCTATAATGGAACTATAAATAGCAATAGTTTTGGAAGTATAAAGAAAGGGCAAGAATCTGTTAAAATGCTGATTTGTTTCTTAGAAGAGTGCATACAAAAGAAGAATTACTTTGTGTTTTGGGCCCATGAAATATGAACAGTTGATAAGGAAAAAATGAAGGACCTGATTTTAAACCTTAATGTTGGATTAAGTATCTGATTTTTAAAGTTCTTACATGAGTTACATGTGATTTTTTTTGCTTCTCCAGCTTTGTTAGAATTATATTTAATAAAAATTCTGCTTCATATACTTATTTATTTATTTATTTTTTTAAATATATTTTATTGATTTTTTTACCGAGAGGAAGGGAGAGAGATAGAGAGTTAGAAACATCGGTGAGAGAGAAACATCAATTAGCTGCGCTCTCCAGTTCCATCCATGCTGAAGAGAATGGAGGCTGCTGGGTTTTTTGGTTTTTCTTTTTCTTTCTGTGGTTGGTCCTAGGACATCAGTAGCATACTGAAAGTTGCAATTTGTGGTCCTAGATATATCACCTATTTGATTTAATTAATTAGTCTTTATAACAGCATTGCTTTGTATAGTGCCAGGGAGCAAGTTGGCCACTCAGTTGCTTAAAAAGTACAGTAATCGGTAATCCTGGCAGGAGTCCTAAAATTTACATCAGTGTCAATAGGCACTGATTTCTCTTCTGAGCAAGATCAAAACAGGGAAGCTGAGGTCTAGGTAATGACATTCTCTGTATGAGGAGTCAGTTAATTTTAAGCGAGCTGATCAGCATTCTTATCTCTTCTCACTTGTAATGATTAGCAGCCCTTGGTCAGGGAAGTTTCAGTGAGTGCTTGAAAAATATGGGTCCGTCAGGTCTCTCATGTGAAACTAAATGTTGGTCTGGCATCTCTGGAACTCAAAGGATGGCCAAATGGCTTAGCCTCTGTTAAAGAGTTTTAATCATTAAATAGAAGTGGATGAAGTTGGTGAAAGAAGAATATAGTGGCTTCAAGGCCATGATTTTGGTTTTTAAGTAGCTCCTAATTTTAGTTGGAGGAGAATCAAGGGAACTATTTCACCACAGGTGTTATCACTGAAGAGAATCAGTCCTGTACATGGTCCTAGTTTCTGTAAACATGCTGTTCATCTCTTAAGATTTAGAACTGCCATTTCCAGTTAGGCAGTATTGGGCTGAGACCTAATACTGAATTGTATGTGTTTAAAAATGTCTTCCATCGATTGCTGCTTAATTATATTTATTTTTTTTACAATTTATAAGTTATAGAATGAGAAAGCCTATTTTTAAGATTGTGGGACTTGTACTTATGTGTTTGGGGAGGGTTAACATTTTGACAAATTATTAACTTGGGATGAAAGTTATACCTCCCAGGTTGTGGTCAAAATGTGTCTTTTACTGCTGTGCACGGGAAGCCTTGATTCTGTCTAATTTTTATTGGCATGGGTGTATGCATTCAAGTAGAAAAAAATATTAATTTTACTCATTTGCAGCTTTTTAAATTTGAAATTGCATTAGTAGTTCTAAAATAAATATTGTAATAGGTCACTTTGGTCATGCATTGAAGCATTTCATGTAAGGAAAAAATGTCTGTGTTAGAGTTACCGGAATTCTTGATGGGCCATAAAACCACTTAGCATAAAAGATTGCAACTTGGTTACGAGTATGAAGGGAAAAAGAACTTTATATCAAAAAATATTACTTAAAGAATATTGACATAGAATTAAGTTAGCATGATTTCTATCCCTTTACTGCCAGATTTGTCCTTAGAATTAAGAGTAATTTGATTGATGAAACACTTGATGCAGGTAGGCAGGATCTTTTGAGTATCTTAAAATTTTCCTTGAGCTTTTTGAACACATTTAGTAACCATTTTTTTATGTCCTTATATTTAATTCTAACATGTGATAGGTCTGATTTGTTTTTACTTAATTGATTTTTCTTATTATGGGTTGTGCTTTCCTGCTTCTTTACATGATTAGATGCTGGATTTTGTGAATTTTATCTCGTTGGGTGTCGGATATTTTTGTATTTTTTCAGCTATATTATGGGATATAGTTAAGTTTCTTGGAAAGGGATTGAGCCTTTCATGTCTTGCTTTTAAGCTTTCTTAGGTAGGACCAGAGCAACATTTAATCTCGGGCTAATCTGAGGTAAAACCCTTCTAACTTACTCTACCTCATGTGCTGCTCATTACGAGGTTTCCACTCTGACTAGTGGGGACAAGAGGACCTTTGGGGGTGATTCTCTCCAATTCCAGGCGGTTCTGGGTAGTTTTCTTACACACATGGGTTGATTAGCTGCAGACTTGAGGAATTCCAACATCTCTCCAGAGTTCTCTGTCTTTGCAGCTTTCTCTTCTCTGGTACTTGCCCTGTGAACTGTAGGCATCTTGGCCTCCTTGAACTCCCAGCTCCATCTCAGCTCAGGGCTCTGCCTGACTCCATGCTCTTTGTGCCATAGTCTGGAAACTTTGTATACTAGTAGTTTTACCTTGCCTGTTTCCTGTCTCTCCTGCACCACTTTCCTTTGTTGTTCAATGCCTGGTATTTTATTTTAATTAATTTATTTTAATATATCTTTATTGTTGAAAGTATTACAGATGTCCTCCTTTCCCCCCCTATCGACCCCCTCAGTGTCCGGTATGTTAAAACGATCATTTAAAATATCTTGTTCATTTGTTTAAAATTTGTGGATCTGTTCCTTGTTTCTTCATCTTGGCTGGGAGAGGATGTCCCCTGCCTGCATATCTTAATGATGTCCAAGCAACACTCGAAGGATTGCCTTTTTGTCAAGTTTTGAGTTCTAAATGACTTATAAACAAAAACAGACAGCATATCTATTCACTTTAAAAAAATTAATATTGAAATGCAGCCATTACGTGGGTTGTATGTATCTGTTTTCTGGAATACATGAAATTTTAAATTCAGAAACAATGGAGTGTTTTAAAGTTTTCTTTGGTGTCCCTTAGCAACAGCAAACAAATAATTTTCTTTGGATTGCATTTTTATAAGTGATAAAATTTTCAGTTAAGTGACTAGGTTATTGAAATTCCTTGAAAAAAAGTTGCCAGTTTTTTCCCTAATGTTTGATATAAGAAATAGGTTCTATATTTAAATACCCAAAGACATGTATTGAATTACTTATAGAATCCCGTGCCATATTGATTGCATAGAACTTTTCCTTTTCGCTTTTGTAGAAAAAATAAAATAAAAGCTCCATGCTATTTTGTGATAACTATGTGATCAAAGTGTGAGGTGAGTGAAAGCTGAGGACATATTTTAAGCTGATTTCAATGAAAAATCCCTTTGTTTTAGCTTCATATTTTCATTATATCTAGGCACAGCCCAGTCATTTTTGGGTCATTTTCAATCTTCCTTTTCCCTCTCTCTTTATGGGCTGTTTTAAAAAATTAAACAGTTTTGAAGCAAAGTCTTTCATAAAGTGCTTTGCTCTCGGTTATTGTTTATTTGCCATGGCCCTAAATCAAGTCCATAAATGAGAAAATGGTTTTGGCTCCCTGAGTGAGGCCCGAAGTGCCGAAGGCAGCATCTGAACCACGGGGGCTCTCTCCTTGGCTTTGCAGACGGCAGGCACTTTATATCGATCACCTCAAAAGTATCGCAGGACATGCCGCAGTCTCCCCGTTACAGAGGAGCACCTGATCCTTGCCCCTTGAGTCACTCCACCAGTAAAGGGCTGATTCTTTGGACACTGAGGACATCACAGTGATTTCTACCTGCTTCCTTGCACCCGAGTAGAGGCAACTATTGGCTGTTCTAATGCCCCTTGTCTGTTGCCATAGAGGTCATTGTGTCCTCACCAAGGGGGGCGTTGGCACAGTGATGGTCTTGAACTAGTCCGTAGGGAAGCGCCACTGCTCTATAAAAAGGGCTACAACAACCATTGCATGTGATTTTAGTGAATGTGGAGGTGGATGGTTCTGACTATTGACTTAAGAAAAAATCTGTCAGATCATGTACTTTTAAGAATAAAGAGCATGTTTAAAATGACATGCTTTTAGGTATAATTTTGTCCTTTCCATTTTAAATAGTATTTGGTATAATAGGGGTGTAGGAAAGAAGGACGTATTAAAGAGTGTGGATGCCAACTACATCTTATTCAATTTACCTATGTATATTTGTTGTTGTTGTTGTTAATCCTTACTGGAGGATATTGAGGGGGAATAGAAAAGAAGGGACATATTAAAGAATGTGGGTGCCAACTACATCTTATTCAATTTACCCCTGTATATTTGTTGTTGTTGTTGTTAATCCTTACCGGAGGACATCAATTGGATGCCTCCTGCACATGCCCCAACCAGGGCTGGGAATCAAACCTGCAACTCAGGTACATATCCTTGATTGGGACTTGAACCCCCAGCCCTTCAGTGCACAGGCCAAT
>NW_006299714.1:1184384-1205301 GCF_000327345.1 Myotis davidii
AATCATTGAGCCCCACCGGCCAGGGCAACCTATGTACAATTTTGCTTCGACTCACCTAGCTGTTGGAAAGACTTTTGCCATAAACCAAATCTTCCAACACATTTCAGAGTCACTTATTCATCTTCGGGGCACAACATGAATATTTTATGTCCTTGCACTAGGAGGCGATATAATCGCCTATCCATAGAAAGGTCCATTTTACATTTAGGATTTTATTGGCATTTTAGAGGGTAGGCACATGTGAAGGACCTGTGTCCGTCAATCATTAGGTATTTGTGTTATGTCCATGAAGTCCATGTATCCAGGAGCACAGTATGAACAGGTAGTCGTGAACTGTCATCTCCAAAGGTTTGCAGGCAAGGAGTGCCAGGGGCTTGGAGCTTTGAAGAGAAGCTGAGCAGAGCCTCTTGCCATCCTGTCCTCAGGGGAGCTGGTCACATATGTGGACCATAATGCTTTGCTTCTGTGCAACCTGTCCCTTGCCTCTGAGTAAGAAAGCAGACTACTCCGCATGCCCACACTGGACACTACTGTCCTCCCACTGCCTCCCCCGGGAAGACAGTGTTAAATGATAACCAAAGACAAAATTCTTTAACTAGGAGCCCTTTGTCATATTAAGGAGATCTCTCTTTGCTTCAGGCTGTAAAACTGATGACCATTCTGAGAGTTCCTGATAGGCCTGTGCTAGCTTCTGTGGCCTATAAAAAGAAGGGGGGAGATGGCATTTTTAAAATGAGGGGTTGCTGTGTAGGCTGGTCCAGGTAAGTATCGAGGACAAACCTCGATTTTCTCTCTCGCCTTCCTTTTTTCATCTCCTTTTCCTGTTTTTCTTCCTTTTCTTTTCTGCCCCTCCCTCCCCTTTTTCTTCCCATAAAGCAAGAGGGATAAGAAATGTCTGAGTGAATGTGTTATCTGTTCTGTAATCCCCACCTCTGAATGGAGAAGTGTGCATATGTGAATGAAATTTCAATGAGTTAAAAGATGGGGATTGATTATCTTTTGGGGCGTGACTATACTAATGCTAAGCTTACCTGTCACCCTTCTTTGGACTCTATCAATTGACTGATTTACACACATATAACTGTTAAATATTGTGTGTACATATGTCACTGACTATTTTTATTTCTAAATGATCAGTGATTAAAATACCAATTCCAATAAAACACCAATAGCAATGCAATATCTGTTTTCCTGAAGCACATAGAATCAATTAATAACCAGAATGTTGCTTGGTAACATGTAAAACAGATGGTCTTAGTGTAGAAAGGGGTATTCTAATTTAATTGAATATTTCCAGAGAACTGAAACCCTATACTTTTAACTACCAAATCATCAAACGTTATATTTCAGCATACATTTTTCTGGTTACCAAATCATCAAATGTTATATTTCAGCATATATTTTTTTCTCCTTATAAAGATCATAGGTGTTGACTATAGAAAAAGTTAAGAGAGGGTCAGAAGAAAAAAGTATCCTGATTTTAATTATGCAGTAATACTTTTTAGTAACATCACTGTTAACCCTTGATTTTAGCTTTCTAGTCTTACATTTTTTTCCCCCCTGTGGCTATATACACATACTTATGTACAAAAATTAGGGTCCTAGTGAGCACATTAACAATTTTTATTTTAGGTGCTCCTGAAATTCTTTATACACTTCTCCATCTTCTTGAATACACTAACTTTCTTGGTGTTTTCAGATCACTATTTTGTACTGTGTGGTGTCTCCCATCTTATTTTTATGTTTCTTGTTCTGCTGTTAATCTGTCTCCTCAAGTTAGGACCCTAACATATCCTCTGTTCTACTTTGTGGTTCACTTGTGCTGGGACTTTGTTTAGCAGGTAACTAAGCTTCTTCAGAATGTTGTTGAGTCAGTAAGATTCAGAGAGAGGACTTAAAGAATGAGGAGTAGCGTTCTTGTTGAGATTTATGGTTTTATTTCCAAAAGTATCCTTGTTGGGAGGCTGAATAACGACATGCCAAAGATGTCCATGCCCTAATCTCCAAACCTGTGAATGGTACCATACGTGGCAAAGGGACTTTGCAGGAGTGATTAAACAAAGCATCTTGAGCTGGGGAAATGGGCCGCGTGGAACCATCAGGGTCCTTATAAGAAGAAAGGTAATAGTTACAGGGAAGGAGATGGGTGACAGAAGCAGAGGTTGGAATGATATGCTTTGAAGATGAGGAAGGGGCCATGAGCCAAGGCATATGGATGGCCTCTAGTTACTGGGAAAGACAGAAATGATTCTCCTTCAAGCCTCCAGAAGGAATATATGTCTGCCAGCACTGTGGTTTTAGCTCTGTGATCCATTTAGGATTTCTGACCTTTAAAACGGATAGATAATAAATCTGTGTTGTTTTAAGCCAACTAAGGTTGTGGTGATTTGATACGGGAAACTAATACACCTTCCAAAGAGTGAGGTTTTTGGAGGGAGAATATCTCATACATTTTAAAATTCGATACACAGTACAGCACACTAACTAAAGGTACAAAAGAAAAAAATGAGCAAATAAATGAATATTGACTTCACTTTTTAAACGTATAGTCTTGGGGATGTCACCATTGACAGGAATGAAATTCTGCAGTTGTGGTTTAAAACAAAAAGCCTTCCCTAAATTTAGAGGAATCAGGAACAGATACCTGTTCATTTATTAAAACTCAGCTGCGCTTGGGGATGTAATTTCTCTATTTAATTGAACAACGCTTATTTATTTCACAACGCCCTTGCAGCACAAAAAGGGAAACACTTTTTTCAAGGGAGAGCATTCCTATTAGTACTCCCTTTTCTTCAGTCTTACCAAGAAGTGGCTGGGGACCTCAGGAACGGAACTCGCTCTGTCTCTGCCAGCTGGTGCATAATCACTATCAATAGCTTCGGCCGGAAAACGACTCTCAACACATTCTCCTGTTTCATAGGTCAGTTGAATGACCTAAGCAAGAAGTTCTGAGCCTGTAGTCACCGTCCATGCCGTTGAGATTCTGGCTGCTGTGAGAAGTGATTAATGGGTGATGGGGCCACCTTGGCAGGGCCATTTCTCCGGGCAGGCATGCACTGCGTCTCCTCTGCTTGTCCTGTTGGCAGGTAACCCTTTCCTCTCCATGTACTTGTGAGAAAGTCACTTACTTGGAACCTGTGTGTCTTTCTGTTATTCACAGTTTCAGAGAGTTTGTTTACCTTGTATTTAAGTCCCCAGCCAACAGGAGTGACACATTAGAAGCTTGGAGAAGGGATACTCAGGCCAGCTACTCTGACATCATCAGCACGAAACCCAGTTGAAAACCTGATGGGAGAATTATAAAAGGTGGAAACACTGATGGTTGCCTGGGGCTGCTGCCACTCACACCTCCGAAAGCTGCGTAGCCGTGTCATTAGTTTTTATGCTGATGACCTGGATTAGACTATGTTTTCTACACCTCATGAAAGATGGGGAAAACGTGTTTAACATGTTCATAGAACACTTTCTATACTTAATAGCTAATTAAAAATTTTTTAATCCTCACCCGAGGATTCGCTTTATTTTTAGAGAGAGAGAGGAAGGGAGAGAGAGAAAAACATCAATCCCTGCCTCTCGTATGTGCCCCAACCAGGAATCGAACCCGCAACCTAGGTATGTGCTCTGACAGGGAATTGAACTCACAAACTTTTGGTGCATGGGACGACTCCAATAACCTGAGCCATCTGGCCAGGACAATGGCTAATTTAAATTTTGTTGTTTTGCTTAAGGGTATAAACATTAGTTTCCTATGATGACCTATTCCCTAGAGATTCCCCAAAGCTCTCATGAATCAGCCTTTACCATAAACCCTCAAAAATGATTTGAACCCTTTTCTCCCTTGGGGAGAGCTATAAAGAGAAAAAAAAAAGATTTGTTGTCTCTTAAAAAATATGTATTTCTCTCCCTCCTCCCATTATTGGCTTACTTGACTTTAATGCTTTAGTAATGTGGTTGCTTTTTTCTTTTTTTTAATTTAAAAATTTATTTTTTTCTCCTACTGAATGCTATGACCAGAGTTGCATAGCTAACATCTACTCCCAGCATCTTTTGGGCCATGAAGTTTAGCCAGTTGACCCCGTGTCTCCACCTTGGTTTCCTCATCTATACAGTTAATGGTGCTAAGAGTGTCTGTCCCTAGGAGAGCTTTGGTAAGGACTAGATGAGAAGGTACGCAGCCTCCAGCACACTACCTGGAACAAAGCCCTCTCCATGGGTTATCCCTCCTTTTCCTCATTCTCCTCAGGACCCTTAGAGGTCATCCCTGCTGCTCTCAGGAGGGCAGACCAGACTGGCAGGTGCCAAAGCAGAGGCTGGGGCCTAAAGGGTCTGGCTTGGGAATGGCTGTCCGTAAGCAACGTTTGGCTCCCTTCTAAGAGGAGTTCCCCTCGAGAGCATCAGGCCCTAAACCTGGATCAGGTTTGTTGCAAGTCTTTCCAACGCGAGTTCCTCATTATATAGCACAGATTTAAATGTTCCAGCAGGTTATCGCGTCACCCCAAAGTTTAAACTGAGAAATCCTTCTGGCAAGGATGAAAGGACAGGAAGGAGGCTTGCTGGCCAGTAAAAACAGAGTAGAAGAGAAACTTGTGCACGGATCACCCACATCAGCACAGCACATCCACTCCAAGCAGGCAGGAGGTTTCTCAATCCCCCAGATCCAGCCAGGGTTTTTTTTTAGGTAAGGATCGGTCTTTGTGTTCGCTGTTTGTCTTGGACCTCTTCACCCTTTTTTCCCATTCCTGGTGCTCCGTCCCCTCCTCCCCTCCTCACCCGCCTTCTCTCAACTCAGTGGATGATCAGAAAAGAGAAGGGAAGGATCGTGTTTGAACGCCCTTTGTAAGAACTCATGAAAACACCAAGGCCTTGCTAAGGAAAGGGGAATTTCGCCCTGAAGTGCGGGGCTGTTGGCTGGCCGTGCCATGGGATGCAGAGACCGCTCAGGCCTCCCCTACATTACCTTTGTGTTCCTAAGGAAAGAATTTTACAAAAAAACAACAAAGGAAGACCTTCCACTTGTTAGGTTATGCTTAGGAATTCTCAGTTTGAACTTGAAAAATTTTTCCCTTCTGAAAATAGCACCGGTAGGGAAATGAACCTGGATCGGTTTGGTAGAAATGTTGTGCAGTGCTATTTGTATGTGTGTGTTTTCAGGTTACCCTAAAAGAGGGAAAATAGCACAACAAGTAAGTTAGGTGTAGAGTACAGTTTACACAGCCGATAACTTCGTTAGGAGATGGTGTAACTCAGTGTTTGTCTACACAGTGTCCTGGAGGTTCTCCTGTCTCGGCCTCTTTAATTATACCCCATTGCATTTTCCGTCTTGTTGCTGTTCCCCTCACCATAAGGAACATGTGTCCATGTCATAATATTTAAACATCCTTTGAGGGCTCTATTACTGCAATTGAAATGGAATGTCAGGAATCTTTTTTGGGGGGAAATATTTATTTTTAGGACTATTCTTCAAGCCTTGGCTTTGGGAACTGTGAAGGCTTAATTATCTGTAGGAATCAGTCATCGGTCACATGCTTGCCTAGCAGAGAGCAACAAGATGAACATCTGTGTATTTCTTGGTTCTGGGTAGTGCAAAACACCTTTGTAGGAAAATTTACCTCAAAACAATAGGTGCAGTGTCTGGTTCTGATGTCCGGGTTTGAGAAATTGTCTTTGTCTACGGTTATCTCCTGTCTTGAAGCACTGAAATGCATGCTGTAGCATGATGCCCGCGTGTGCCTTTCCTGGCGTGCTGCTCTTGTGAGCTTGGCCCTGGTAGACTTCAAGGTTCTCCAAGTTGGCCAACCCTCAGGATGAACTCTTGGAGCGTGATAGGCTGGAATTGATGGCAGGGGCAGCCCAGATGACTGCAGCTATGATTCTGGTGTTGAAAGAGGATGAAATGGAGCTATTCAGAACTGATGCAGAGTTACTTATTTCAATTGATCCCATCTTTGTAGGCTTCTTTTCAACTTTAGAACTGCTTCTTACTTTGGCTTTGTGTGTTTATCTTTCCCTTAACTCTCTGGCCATAACCTCTTTGAGCCAGAGGAACTTAGAATTTGTGCTTAATCTGTGCGAATACAGTTTGGAAACTTAAAGGTTAGGAAAGTTATGTGTCAATAGGAAATTCAACTTAAACCAGAACTGTATGTGTAGGTCCAAGACCTGAACCCATTTAACCTGGACTCACTAAGCCAACTGCTCGTTTGGTATTGATGTTGCCTAAACAGAGACAAGTGGGTAGCGAGCATTGCTTAGCGACAGCTCTTCTAGAAGCTTCTGCTTTAGGTGAAATAAAAAAGGACCTTAATTACCTTTGTTTGTGAAATGTTTCATGACACCATTCTGTTGGGGGGGGCGGTCTGTAAAAATACTGCTGTTGATCTTGTTTTGTTTTCTTGCATAGACATGTTTGCTTGACTCTGGTTATTCTTAGCACCCAGCAAATTTCTCATTTCCTTTACGTTCATGCTTTGTATCTAGTATGGCCTAGTACAGGGGTGGGCAACCCCTGGCATGTGTGCCAAACATGGCACGCCAGTAACTTTTACTGGCATGCGAAGCCCTCTCTTATAATCTTCCATTTACAGTTTTTTCTTAATATCGACTTTTTTACTTTTCAGATAAATTCAGTGTAGGTGCATCTTAAATAATTTTACATAACAAGTTATCTTAAAGACCATAGACATGGACTGACGAGAGAGGGGAAGAGCAATTTCTATGCCTCTGCCTTAACTCTCCCTGCCTTCCTAGATCCGACCAGTGTTTTGGTTTCATCCACACACACTTGTGAATCTTTGTTCTCAGTGATAAATTTTGTTAAGTCTTGTAATATGAGTAGCCTGATGGATGAAAGCAGTAGCTTGTGCATATCTGAAGGTTACGAAATATAAAGCTGATGTAAAATCTCTGTCATCAGTGATGCAGCAGCAAAAGTCCCACTGATAATATCAAGCGGAGTCATAAAGTTTTCTGTCGGACTATCAGTGTACATGTATACATTAAAAAATAAATGTATTTTTCATCATCACATACTGTGTTTTTGTCGCTTGAATGAATGGCAAAAGTCCCACTGATAATATCAAGTGGAGTCATAAAGTTTTCTGTTGGACTATCAGTGTGCATGTATACATTAAAAAATAAATGTATTTTTCATCATCATATACTGTATTTTTGTCACTCGAATGAATTTTATTATTTCTTCAAGGTTCTTCACATACGTACCCCTTAAGAGATATCAAGTAGGCGTAACATGTTCTCAAAAAATTAGGTTTGGCACGCAGAAGGATTTTGAGTCAGAGATTTTGCTGGTTTTGGCACGCACTCACAAAAAGGTTGCCAACCGCTGGTCTAGTATGTTACTTGTTTGTAGGCAGTATAGCAAACAACTTAAATTGTGAAAATTGACTTCCCAGTTTTATTATCCCTGCTTCATAGACTGCAAATGTTTAGAAAGGCACTCTAATTGGTCGAAGCTGCCGAGTTCTGAATGAAGTAATGAGGATTCAGAGATATGCATGATTTTATTGGAAGCACTCTTCATCTTTCCATTGGTCCTATCAGAGTACCTAGCTAATGGCAAATGCTTAATTAAATACTTGTTGGATTGAACTGATATCGTCAAACATTGCATTAGTTTTTATAGATGTACTTGATGGAGGCCAGATTTATGGAGATTACCTAGGGGCTAAGATTATATTACTTCCATGGCAATTCTGTTAGTAATCTAATATAAAAAAATGGTTGATCTGAACAAATCTCATTAAAAACAGTTTTATAATTCTAAAACACAATGTGTGCAAAGCACAAAAAGTCTCCCTTAAGCATTTATCTCTCTCATATCTATATCTACATTTAGATGTATATATTTAACATGTATCTGCATTTAAATATGTAGAGAAAAAGATAGAGGGACAGAATATCAACAAGGTTATCCCTGGTTTTGGGGAGTGTGAGGAAAAAAGGTTAAGAGAAAAAAAACACACCAGGCTGTATGTAGCTGGTAGTGTCCCCACCTTTTGCGTGGGGAGGGGAACGCCACATGGTAAACATTTTTATTGTCATCCAGTAATGCCGAGGTCCAACCCCAGCAGGTCCAGGGGTCCCCAAAGGTGTGGACGGAGTCGGCGAGGAAGGAATGACACGGAGACAGCGTTCAGTTGATCAGCAGCCTTGCCAGGATCTCTAGCCACAATCTCCAGCGAAGTTCTGTGTCCATGTTCTCTTGCTAGGTTCTCCAGCCAGGTTCTGTAGCCATGTTCTCTCGCTAGGTTCTCCAGCCAGGTTCGGTCGCCAGGTTCTGTAGCCGGGTTCTTCAGCCAGGTTCTGTCTAGGTTCTCCAACCAAGTTCTGTAGCCAGGTGCTGTCCAGGATCTTTTGCCATGTTCTCTCCAGCGAAGTTCTTCTGTCTCTAGGTTCTGTGTAGGTTCTGTCTTCTAAGGTCTGTCTTCTAAGTTCTGTGTTCTAAGTTCTGTGTGTAGGTTCTGAGTTCTGTCTCTACGATCTTCATCTAAGTTGTGTGTCCTGTTGTCTTGTTACATCTGTATTTATACCAGTTGATTCTAATCCTATCAATCTCTATTCCAAAGGTTAGGGCGTTTCTTATCTCCATTCCAGGGAGTAAAGATTATGTACTTTAGCATGATTGTTCATAGTTAAAGTGATTAATTACCCGCCTGCCAGTTAAGAGGTTTTATTCCCTCCCTAACTTCAGGGGAAAATCCCTACCTGGGGAAACAACCTTTCTCAGAGAGGTGACCTTGGTTAAAACACATAGTGCCAAGAAGGTGAGCAAATATATTAAGAACAGTATGCCATATATGCCAGGTCCCTTGAAACAGCAAGGATGTACCAGCTCCCAGCACAGTAATCTTTGATAGCTTGCTTTTCTGTTACATGGTATTCCATAATATAGGTATTTGGTTTCTTTTGGTTATTTTGATCAGTATTAATGAAATAAAAGCAAAGCAGATAATTCATATTTGACTTTGGATGACCTGAAGTTTTGCCAAGCAAAATGATGCCTCAACACCTTGATTCGGCTAAGGACTCCCTCCTACTCTTTCTCTGTTTTACCTTCTCCCTCTCCTGCTTCCTTCAGTTGTTCGTAGGGCTGGCTGTGAGCTGAACTGCATCTTCTGTGGCATTGGGTCCGAGTTGCAGCATTTTTATAAAGGTATAGCTCGGTGTTGATGCATACATTAAAGTAGATAAATGTTTGTTTCCACAACGGATTTTCTTGGAGGGGGAGTTAGCTAGATTCCTCAGAAAGAATTAACCGGATTCTGAATTGGGTGTGAAATCAGATTTGTGCTTTGTTGTCACAGAAGACCCTGGCTTTGTCTGGCAGAATCCCTGCAGCTTTTGAGCCCTTCTAGGCAGCTCTGAGCAGTTAGTCAGCCGTGGGCAAACTACGGCCCGTTTGAAATGAATAAAACTAAAAAAAAAAAAAGACCGTACCCTTTTATGTAATGATGTTTACTTTGAATTTATATTAGTTCACACAAACACTCCATCCATGCTTTTGTTCCGGCCCTCCGGTCCAGTTTAAGAAACCATTGTGGCCCTCGAGTCAAAAAGTTTGCCCACCCCTGAGTTAGGTGGCAGTGATGGAGGAGAAGGAAGAGGCATTTCTGAGGCCCAGAGGGTCTGAAGAGGTTTTGCTAATGCCCCTAAGCGAATTTGATGGTTTATAGTTTTTTCCGTTCTTTTTGGGAGGGATCCGTAGCCTTGTAGTCAGTATAGGTGAAGGCTGTAGGTTTTCTCCTCAACAGCCTTCCTGCCAGGTAATGTGTAGCTACTAAAACAAATTTCACTTGGAATTCTGCCTCACATGCCAATTCTTATTATGGAGCAGGGCCCAGCGTGACAATTTCATAAGCTCAGGGAGGACTGAGTTCTCTGTCCTTTTGTCACTAGAGGCAGAAGGAGACGTTCAAGCCACGTGATTGACTCCTGCGCATCCTTACAACTGGACGTCCTAAGGCCAGGGGGTGGTCCAGGGGGCTTGGGGCTTTCAGACTTTCATGTGCTCTGCGTAGTCAAGGGCAGGAGCACACACAATATTTCTAGCCAGTCCACGTTTAGAATCACACCATTTCACCCACGAAATCATTGTTCACATCCACTTTGCTAACTAACATAACAAAGCCTCCGGTATTTGTGAGAGAAAGAAACAATCAGACTCCCGCTTTGGACTCTGGAGTGTCCTTCCGAGTGGAGGCTTTCAGATGCCGGTGGAGCCCCCTGGGGGGTGTGCTCCGCTGGAGGAACCACCCATTCCCAGGGCGGGGGTCAGACCCAACCACCACGCATGTGTTCCATGAGCTGTGCCGAAGTATTTGAAATGTAATTACAGACAACACAATAGGAGGATGTTTTGTGATCATGCTAGTGTGTGAGAACCAGATTGGGAGATGCATTTGGACACAAAAATGTTGAAATATAAGGAACATTTTTGTGGTTGACGGGAAAAATTGGAAACACATTTGACGTTGAGACAGGCCTGGAAAACCTGGGACACATGGTTGCCAGAGAACCGGCCCTTTCGGTGCTTTTTCCTGGGCAGAGGCAACTTGGAAGTGATATAAAAGCACAGAATACAGTCTCATACACTTCTTCTTTGCATAAAATATAGATGAATACTCAAGTAACATAGATGAACACATACAAACCCGATGATGTGTGTGGGTAGCATAGTACAGCATACACAGCCCTTTCGCCTTTAGCTGCAGTTTTCCAATGTTTGCTACCATGAGCCTTTTACATTTTAAAAACTATTACCTCTATTGGTATCGACTGTGTTAGAAATTAAGATGGGAGAAATTTTAACATAGTATCAATACAGTTAAACCCTCTAAACCTACTGTGTTTAACAAAATATATATATATATATTTTTCGTGAAAAGTCTGTATTTTTCCGATGAAGAAATTCAGTGAGATGCATGACCATCACATACATTCTCTCAAGTCTCTTGAAGTATGTTGTGTACTAGAGGTCAGCTGGCTCCTCTGCCTGCCTCTGCCTCCAGCCTGTTGCACTGTTACGCTTGCTGTGTGCTCTGAAAAACGCTGGTGTGCATTTGGGAGGCAGTGAGGGTGAACGAGGCAGAGAATGACTTGGCAGTGTTACGAACATCCTTTAGATCTCACAGACCCCCGGAAAGGACAATAAGGATCCCCAGGCGCCCTGGACGGCACTTGGAGGACCTCTGACTCAAAGTTTCAGAAAGTGTGCTTTGTTTACCATGACTTAGGTCTGCCTTCTACTCCGGGAGTCCAGGGAGAGGGAAACATTCATCATTGTAAGAGCAGTTGCTTGCAAAGCGTTTCAGCTTTGGGCGATTTTTCACTCTCATATTAAGTTTTCACTGTAGTATTTTAATGCATTTATGACAAGAAGAAGTGGTACTGTGTACAGTGTTTGTGTGTGCGTGCACGCGCGCTCTTTAAATAGGTTATTTGAGGACACTTGTTTTATTTTCCTCACCTTATGTGGGTTATATTTCACACCTTAGGAGAGAGTGGTTTTGGCAGAGTATCACCTAGCCCCTAATTAACTATATTTACCCTCTCCACAAACTCGTGCCCTCCATGGAGGTCAAAACAAGTCTTTTTCCCAAGTCTTTCAGGAACAAATCTATCATGTAGGATCTGTGTTTTGAAATCTAAAGTTGCAGTGGACTGATACTTTTTGTTAAGTGAAGACAAATGATGAGAAAAATGAAAATTACTGGAAAAACAACAAATACAAGCCCCAATTTTTTATTCTTTTATTCATCTACATGCGACTACTCTTTCAAGTTGCCGTAAAAGATTCTAAATGCTTAGCCTCTATTTCTATATTATCTATATTGTTCTGTATTATCCCCTCGCTGTCTGGGAATACCCAGTTCACACGCTGGCAGGGACCATTTGAGGAGTGGCACCGATGACCATCGCAGCCACTGTGCCTTCTCGTGTAATTCAAGCCTGGAACTTGACCCATTTTACTTCCTGCCTCCCACCCTCAACCTCAGTTCCAACGAGAGAATTCTTGTTTATTCTTTTCTGCCTCCTCAAATAATACTTACATTGTGTTGTCTATTGGGAACTTTGCTACAAAAGGAAGGTAGGCATATTTGAAGAATAACGTTAAAAAGGGTTATTAAAATACACACAAAACGTAAGTTCCACGAACATTTTTCTGACCCTTACTTTCTGATTTATTGGTTTGAAGGGACAAAAGAGCAAGTTAGAAAAAGAAGGTTGTCTCAGATGGCTGAGTCAAGGGATGGAATGAGTGGTCTCTCCATTGTCCTGGGGTTGCTTACAGAGTCGTTTTGTGGGAGATTGGTGGATGAGGGGAGGGGAAGACTGCAGCAGTCAGAAGGGGTGGCAGCTGAGAAAAAGAGGAAAAACAGAAACAAACATACAGGTCAGCCAGGGGCAGAGGAGGCTGTCGTAGATAAAGCCACTTTGGTTTCCAAGCCGGTGACTGTCAGCTGGGTCTGTGGTCACCACTGTCAGTGCTGGGATTTCTCTGGGCACCTACCTGGCAGTTATTGGGTGCCCACCCTGTGCCAGGCAGGCTCCTTCCTCTTCATGTAACCTCACTTAATCCTTACAATAGGCCCTCGAAGGAAGATAAGAGGACAGCGAGGCTCAGGAGGTAAAATACTTGTTCAGGGTCACGCAGCTGGTAAGTAGGGAGGCTGAGATTGGAACCCACAACAGCATGGTGCCAAAGGCGCTTGCTCTTTCCAGGTCTGCAAATGTGAAAAAGACCAGAGTGAAGATTGGGGGGCGGGGGGAGCCCACATGAGAGCTGTATCATGTCTGATACTTACGGCAGTGTCATTTCCCACCAATTCCTGCCTTATTTCTCCAGATAAAGAAGATGGAAGATCATGAAGTATCTGTTTCCAGAAACATTTTTAAGGAAATCAGAGAGAGGCCAAAAGGGACTTAGGTTTCTCCAGAGAGGAAGTAGAGAAACTCAAGTATAGCAAACCACTAATGCCAGATGTTATTTATCCAAAGGTTTTTGGCGACGATGCGGTACTTTCTGGATTGCGGCTCGTTCCCTGCAATCTTTCTGAAGCTGCTTTGAGTTTTAAAAATATACGTACCTGAATTTGAAACCGTGGTCATTTGCTCCAAAATATGCTCTTAAAACCCTAAATTCTTGTAATAACAATGGTGGAAGCGCACAAGGAGTCATTCCAAATGATTATTTGAAGTATTATTTTATTCCAAGTGGAAAAACATATTTCAGAACTGGCCACTATTTCAGCTAGAGTAAGCTGTGTTTTTGCTTTTTAAAATAATCACATTTAGCACTCTCTTACTACATACACAGGGAATGTTTCCTACTTAAAGTTTTGATTATTCCTAATGGGAGGCTAGAAGAAGGTTTCACTGTAGCTGTCTTTGAATTTTCTACTTAATTGATAACAAAAGCTTTTAGACAAAAAACAGTACTTAATTACCCTGTGAAGGTGTGGAGAGGTGGATGGGGTAAGGGCAATTAAAACTTTCTCTTAAGAAAAGGACTCTTGATTTGTGATCTCAATTCCCTAATTATCCTTCTTTTCCTGTATGACATTTCAGTAACATTCCATCTCTAATCTCTTTATTTTTGACCATTTTTTTTCTCTTCACTTAGAGCAGTGGTTCTCAACCTTGGCTGCACATTAGAATCACCTGGGAATCTTTTTAAAATCCTGATTTCTGGGCCTCCTCCTCCGGAAATTCCATTTCTTTGTTATAGGGTGGGGCCACAACATTAGTAACAAAGAAACAGAATTTCCGGAGGAGGAGGCCCAGAAATCAGGATTTTAAAAAGATTCCCAGGTGATTCTAATGTGCAGCCAAGGTTGAGAACCACTGACTTAGAGAATATTTTCCAGTTATTATTTTTTGCTCCTGAGACTTTAGTCAAAGAATCTCATCTAATTGTTCTCTTATTATTTTCCTACCAGGGCATTCTTCAATCTGCCTTTCTGTTTTCCAACACAACCATACAGCCCCTGGTCTCGGGCCTAATTTGATTTCCAATACACCTCCCCAATTGATAGAAAACTTGGAATGGCTTTTTCTGGCTAATCTATTTTCTTTTTAGTAAAGAGTGATACAGAACCCTTTTGACTCTGGTGTTGAAAATGTTCCTAAAATAATAGCCCACAGCCTTGCCTGAGTGAGCACAGTGGAAATGATTGCCCCCTGATGGCTGAAAACCTCAGTGTCTGAGAGCGGCATTTCCAGATACCGCTTCTGTGGGTGGTCAATGGAGAATGAAAGGAGTGGAGAGGAACAGCTTCTGACATAATTGCTGGGGATGCAAGGGATCTGGGTGCTGTGTCTCCTCTGCCCCATCAGAGAAGCCCCCTCCCACTGAGTGTGTGGGAGTTACAAGTGTGCAGAATTTCTCTGCTTCCCTTTTGGGGAGGCATACCTTGGCAGTGCCTTTTAAGACATCCAACGGCCAGGGAGTGGTGCTTTTGAAATACATTTTCACGATAATGAGATTTCCTCTGAGTTGATTCCGTAAGAAAGTTTGGGCTGATGGGGACCTGATGAAGAGCCCACCTTCACATTATCCTGTTGATGATCAACCACACCGAACCCGCACTGTGCTGCTCCTGGGACCCAAGGGTCCTTCCTGGCGAGCTCGAGGTTTCTGCAGGCTGCCTTGACTTGGTTGTGCCTCTGGCTTCCTGGGGACTGGCCTGACAGCTGAAGGCTGTTAAAGTGAAGCCCAGTGGGTGTCCAAGGGGAACGGTCTGCTCCTTACTGCGGAACAAACAACACTCTGACCTTGTTCTTGGGTTATGCTGTTGACCTTGCATTCCTTCCGGGGCTAAGGTGATCTCGTACCCACAGTAAAAGGAGACTTTTCCTTACTAAGGGAGTAGTTGTAAGGGTGCAGGCACTCACTGATGGTAAACGCTGTAACTGTAACAAAGGTTATATCCCAGAGCTGGGCCTGGTGGGGAAGAGCGCTTCCCTGCCTGCATTGGTCTGAGTGGACACCCAGCCCCAGGCAGAGAAATAGGGGGCTCTTGCCTGGAGTATCATCCGATACTGCCAGGTGATTATTTCCCTCTTTCAGTGGGGAGGCTGGTTGGAAAGTGCTCATTCTGATCTTTCCTAGTTTTTTTTTTAAAAAAAATATATTTTTATTGATTTCAGAGAGGAAGGGAGAGGGAGAGAGAGAAACATCAATAATGAGAGAGAATCATTGATCCCTGCCTCCTGCATGCCCCCCTCCCCCCACTGGGGATTGAGCCCACAACCCGGGCATATGCCGTGACCAGGAATTGAACCCTGATCTCCTGGTTCATAGGTTGATGCTAACCATTGGGCCATGCCAGCTGGGCTGGTCTTTCCTAGGTTTGAATTGATGGGAGTTTTTCCTTCCCAGCCACTGAGCCAGTTGAGAAGCACCACCTCTCACGCTTGCCACCTTCAGCTTCTGGGTTACTTTGCCCAGTTGGTGGAGTTGGTGTGTTTCCAAGGGGAATTCAGGCTAATTTAGCTTAAAGGGAGTATGAGTAGAAAGGTAAATCTATAGGCCAAAGGAAGCCCTGGATGTTTTCAAAGTATAAAAGAACAGCTTTTTGAATTATCAGTTATGTTGGATAATTGGGTGTATACCCGGTGGCTCACTCTGTCACTCCAGTTTTGTTCCGTGGCTATGTGAGGATTGACTCTCTTACATTTTTCCCTGAATCATAAGCATTGGATTTTTTTTAGCTCTCCCTGCCACCAGCCTTCCCTTCCCATTATCCAGAAAAATTTGGATTAAATTAGAAAATCTTAGTCACTAATGGATACAAACAAGAGAAATTAAGCTCAGTTTATAAAAGAGCTAGTGGTTTTTCAAGGTCAAACAGTGTCAGAGGAATTTTATGTTTCATTTTTATGTCTGCTTGGGATGTCAATGATGGGAGTAAGAACCGGAAAATTCCTGTGACAAAGGTTTTAATCAGGGAAGAGAGATATGGTATTCAAAATTTGAAGTTGAGGACTTTAAAGATGTACTCTCTTAGCAATTGACAACTATGCAGTGCAGTATTAACTGTAGTCACTATGCTGTATTATTACTTTTTGTTTTTTTAAAAATACATTTTTCCACTAGCTGGTTTGGGTCAGTGGATAGAGTGTTGGCCTGTGAACTGAAGGATCCCGGGTACGATTCCGGTCAAGGGCACATGCCCAGGTTGCAGGCTCAATCCCCAGTAGGAGGTGTGCGGGAAGCAGCCAATCAGTGATTCTCTTTCATCATTGATGTTTCTAGCTCTCTCTCCCTCTCCTCTGAAATAAATATTGATTTTTTTTTAAGAGAGGAAGGGAGAGGAAGAGATAGAAAGTTCGAGAAGTTATCTACATGATACTGGTGAGAATGCAGAAAACCAGGCAGTCTCACTCATTATTGCCATGAATATAAAGTGGGGAGTTCATGGAGAGCAACTCTGTAATATCACTTGAAATCATTATGCACGTATCCTAAAACCAACTGAACACAACAGAAATGCCCACCAATAGAGCACTTCGTTAATCTGGTAAATGGAAAATGGTACTTCAGTGTACTTTGAATTGGTATTTCTTTGAGTGAGGGTAAACATAGAAGAATATGTTTGGCCCAGCTGGTGTGGCTCAGTGGTTGAGCATCGACCCATGAACCAAGAGGTCACCAGTTTGATTCCCGGTCAGAGCACGTGCCTGGTTTTCGGCCTTGATCCCCAGTAGGGGAAGTGCAGGAGGCAACCTATCAACGATTCTCTCTCATCATTGATGTTTCTGTCTTTCTCTCCCTCTCCTTCCTCTCTCTGAAATCAATAAAAACATATTGTTTAAAAACAACAACAACAAAGATTACCTTTGACTGTCAAGATATTAGATTTGATCACCAAGCTCATGGGCCCTTTTCTTTCTAGTTTATATTCTCTGCCTAAATGATGTTCTATATTCCTATTCAGTTACTATCCACTTGTTTCCTATTGCTGCTGTAATAAATTACCACAAACTCAGTGTTTTAAAACAACTCAGATTAATTACGTTACAGTTCTGGAGGTCAGAAATCCAAAATGGATGCCACTGGGCTAAGGTCAGTGTGTCCGCAGGACTCTGTTTCTTGTGGAGGTTCTCAGGGAGAATCCCTTTCCTTGCCTCTTCCAGCTGCTCGAGGCTGCCTGCATTCCTTGGATTGTGGTCTCACCTCCATTCTTAAAGCCAGCAGTGGGGCCTCTTTGAATCTCTGACTCTGACTGACTCTCATCTTTAAGGATCCTTGTGATTGCATTGGGAGCCCTCAGAGAATCCAGGGCAATCACTTTATTTTAAGGCCAGCTGTGGGCAATCTTCATTCCATCTGCCACCTTCTATATTCTCTCACTGTGGAATCTAATATCTCACAGGTTTCAGAGGTAGGGCTTGGGGGCCATTATACCATGTAAACCCTCCATAACCAAAACAGAAGTCATGGTTTTCCCACTTTACACTTGGTCTTCTTCTAATGTTCTATGTCTTAGTAAATGGCCCTACTTATCAGTTGAGCAAATAGATACCTCAGAGTTATCCTTGATCTCATTTTTGTTTTCTCACATATTGTCATAGGTTGGAGGATGGATAGGTAAAAAATTCAAGCACCACAGTTGAATATTCTTGGTAACCCCCTTTGAAAAGTAATTAAGTCTACAAGTATTTGCTGTAATTTCTGTCAGGCACTGTTTGTTGTTAGGTGCTCAGAATACAATGTGTTGTATGAGCTCTTCACGAATTTCCTGTCCTCCTCTGACATATAGTAGAGATGGACACACAGCATACATATACCTAGATTTATACCCTACATACATGTACATATATACATAGGCACACAGCATACAATTACATACATATAGACATATGTATATAATTTGGAAAGGGGTGTGTGTGTATACGTACATGGATGAGCTCATTGAATTCAGGGTGACTTCAGTAATCAGGCATCAGCCAACATTATTAACTTGCAGCCAGGGCCGTTTCTGGTCCAGTTTCCAGGGTGTTCTCTGGTCTAGTTCACCCACTTGTTCTCTGTGGGAGAGACACAGGGATCTGCCAGTTAGCCTGTTAATAGCTATGTTTTTTGTGTTTTTTTTTTGTCTTGTGCAGAGGAAGAGAGTGGATGTTATCCTCTGTGGCCTATTTAGGACCTCATGAATATTGAGTGCCACATGTCTCATGTATAATTCACGTCTATGAATATCTGGTGCCTCAGGTGCCTCATGCATATTTAGTGCCTTATGAATATTAGGTGTCTCTTGTATATTTAGTGCCTCATGAATTTTAGGCGCCTTTTGGTCTTCCACCCCTTTTCTGTGTTCACATACATATGTTCAACTTTATCTAACATGTCTTACTGCCTATTAGCACAACTTACGAATTTCATCTATTCTTTTATTTTCTTATGTTATTGGGCAGACTTCTCTGCCCTGTTGAGCACAATTGAATTTTCTCAGGCAATACAGCCAAGGGTACATTACAGCTGTCCTATTATAAAGTTCCATGAGCCTATACTACCCAGAAACTTCAGGGAAAGGAAAATATTTTTTCATTTTCAAAATTTCCAGTCAGTACATACACATGTAGATATTTTCCGATGTAAGATTTTTTTTTATAATAACTTGAGTAAAATAAAGCTAAAATAATGAATCGAAATGTTTATTAAAAAAAGACAATACTTTCGGTAGTAATTGATAAGATGGTTTGTTCTTCCTGTGTATTGTGGGAAGTAGTTCATTTCATTTCATTAGTAACATGTCAGGAAGGGCCGTAGGGTTTGCATCTTCTCTGCCACCTTCAGAGAGGGTCTCACAGACACCTCACTCACCCCGCACATACTAGAGGAGTGGTATGAGAAGTGTTTGCATACAATAGAAGTGCTTTCCAACGTACTTGAAACAAATACACTTGATAAATTGGGGAACCAAAAAATACAAACTACAAATAAGTTATTATACCCTTGAAATATAAATATACATTTACCTGTTTTGTTCTGCTTTGTTAGAGGACCAAGGCCTTTTCTGAATATGGGGGACATTAGAAACTCATATTTTTAGGATTATTTATTTGACAGACATATTTGGAAGAATGTCGGTGATGTGCAGGTAGATTAGGAGAACTGCTTCTGCTGTTTTTGCCAGTTTCATTTCTCTTCTATGTCGAACTGAAGCTGTGATTCTGTGTCCATATCAATGACAGAACAGGAAAGGGGAGCATTCCTTGTAGGAGAGGTTCCCATGGGTGGCATTCTGGAGCCGTTTAGGCAGGCAGGGCCTGGCAGCCTGAATGGAGTTTTGCAGCAGACCGAGCTCCAGGGCATGATGCCCACCAGGCACAGCATGGCACAGGCAGTGCTTGTCAGATCATGATTCTTACCTGGCTTTGAATGTATAAGAATAGTTACTGTCCAACACTGACCGAGGCCAGGTCCTGGTGGAGTGCTGTGCATGGAGGTGCACCTCTGGTCCGCATGCATGGGCTATGGAGCAGATGCTGGCTGCCCACACCTCTTGCCACTCAAACACTGGGTGACCAGTGTCCTGATTTGCTCAGGACAGGGTTTTCCTGGGAGCCTGGAAACCGGTTGGTGAGTTTGCCCACCTAACCCCTGGGAGTCCTGTCTGAGGGCACTGTAGTCAGTGGAGCTTGCTCACATCAGGGGCCCTCTTCAACCAGTGACAGGCTAGGGGTGGTGGGTGAATCCTGGCCTCCATGCCCTGCGAGGGGACAGATCTCAGGCATCTCTCTGTCGGCTCAGAGGGACCCTGCCTTACACCTGTACCAGCTTCCCTTTCCACTGTCTTCCCCGTGCACGTTCCCACCTCCCTATCAGCGGCCCCCTGGCATCAGCTTCTGCATAAATTACTTTCACTCAGGTAGTTGCCACAGAGTCTTTGCACTTTCTGCTGGAGAATCCAATAAAAAACATGAATAGGAACTATTTTTACCCCCATTTCACATTAAGAGTAAAGCGAGGTGCAGGGAGGTTAAGTCATTTTGCTCCCAGTTGACAGCTGGCACCTGGCCGAGTTAGCAATGAACTCGTAGTGACCATGTTATCCACAGCTTTTGTTCCCATCGTCACCCGTTTATAATTATTTCCAAATAATCTAACATTTTATTTATTCACCTGGAATTAACAAGCAACCATCAATCCATGGGGATGATGGATGGTATGTTATTCTGTCGCCGCTAAATTTATTGTCTCAGGATTGAGCGAGGAGCAAAACATGTCTCTTAGAAGAGTTTGGGGCTCTTACTATGCAGAGATCCATCTCTTATCCATGGAGTTTCCAAACCCAGTGTAGTTGCTGACTAAGGATGCAGCGCTGACCCCGTTCCCTGGCCGAGAGCAGGGTGGTGACATCTCTGATCTGACGGATGTGAACGGCCTGCTTGTGCTAAGGAGTTGTGTCTGCTGGCTGTTGGCGTTCATCCTAGAGCTCTCTATCTATGGAATGACTCATTATAAGGACGTCTATTAAAAACAAATCTCTCCCCGATTTAGAGCATCTCTGAAAGATTTTGCCTTAATTAAAGGATTTTGGTGCTTTCAGTTCCAGCGGCTGCCGAGAAATGTATGCGTTGAGGAAGGCTGGGATCGGCAGAGTGCTCGAGTTCCTTGTAAAGACAGATGCTTTGGGACATGAGTGTATTTCCCTCTTCCTTCAAAAGCAAGAGGCTTGGGAATCACACCAGACTTTAAAAAAAAAATGGTTTACTCACAGCCTAAACAAAAGTGCTCTGTTTCTCTAATAAAAAATAAAAATGAGTCCACTTAATCTGAGCATTTATGATTCTTTCCCATTGCTCTCAATCTTATAGTTTTACTTAGGTTTAGGAAATCTATTTAAAAAAAGTGTGTGTGTGTGTGTGTGTGTGTGTGTGTGTGTGTGTCGGG
>NW_006299714.1:1205343-1216826 GCF_000327345.1 Myotis davidii
GCCTGGCAAATGATCCACACAAATAAAATGAGGTTGTGCACAAGTGTAGAATATAACCATATGTCCGGCTAGGTATCTGTGGGAAATATTTTACTTTAAAAGAATTCTGCTTTAGAGAAACTGATCTTTGACCAGATCTGCTCCCTGTGATTGAAAATGGGCTTGCCTTTTCTAGTCCTTTCATCCCCTCTACTTCTTCCTTCCCTCCAAGATCTAAGCAGACACTTGCATCTTTAGGGACCATGTCTGAATTGCGTCCTGTATTCTACTCTGCATGTGACACACACACTCTCTCTCTCTCTCTCTCTCTCTCTCTCTCTCTCTCTCTCTCTCTCTCTCTCATGGCTTTCTGTTCTCAATTCACATGGCTTTACCTGCTGTGGAGTCATAAGAACAAATGTGAGGAAGGATTCAGTTCCAGGTGGGCACGGCATGGGGCCTCTTCCCTTGATCCTGACTGAAAAGCACATTCATTTTATCTGTTGCTTGGTGGAAAGTATGGGAAGTTAAGCTCCACTGTTGGGAAGGTTATAAAATGTCGCGAGATAACTATTTCGCCAGGTGCTCTGAATATTGAGCACCGCGAGTTATTTTCTAAAGGCTGATGTGTCCACAGCGGGTGAGGTGAGGGTTCCTTTCATGCTGCAGGCACCCAGCCTTTCTAACGCATGCCCTGCCTCTGTGGACTGTGGAATGAATGAATTGCTCTGAATTCTAATACCCAGTTCTGTTTCTAGCCTCTGCCATCAAGTTTCATAGGTTTGATAACCACATGTAAAGTAGTACTTAGTAAGTTTTCTCAAGATGAGGTGGTGCTATTTTTCTGGAATATATAGGATATATTTCCCAGAATATGACAAACCTCTGGATTCTCTTCATACCCTCCATAATTTCATAAATGTAATTTTGTAATGTCCTCAACTTCTCCTTACTGGAAAGAAAATTTCCATGGAAAGCTTTGTTAGAGGAAAAATATGCTCTAATAAATACCTCATTCATTATATTAATTGCCCTTATCTGGACACAGTCCTTCATTTAGGCGTTGTGATGAGAAATAGATGCAGTTTTAGATGTGTGGCTGAATATTAGCTTTGATTAAAGTCAGGATAATATTCTTTGCCTTCTCTTTTGTCATTTTCCTGTCTTTTTTTCAGGGAGGAGAGTAATGGAGAAAGTTGGGGACAGATTTTGAGTTAATATCTTTAGAGAGAGCCTGTGATGATGTTGATTTTCTAAATTTTAAAAAATATTCATCTGAATTTTTTTTTTTTTTTTACATTTACCTGTCCCTCTTCTTCTGCCTGTCCCTTCATTCCCACCTGGAAAAGGGTTGACATAGTACCCAATCCATGTGAACTGCTTGATCAAGGAACATCTCCATTTAAAAATTCTGAGACCAGTTTCTCTCCCTTTCAAGGGGAGGAGAGGGATAGTGAACAGAATATTTTCTTAAGAGACTACTTCTTCACAAACTGTTGCTACCTGATTGTCTCCCAACCAACACTTTTACTCTACCCAATGCAATTCTGATGGTTTTTCACAAAATCTGGAAGAAGAGGGATGGGAGGGAACACCTGCATTTCTTTATATTTTGTGATTCATTACATTTTTGGAAGTTCTTTGGATAAAGGTTGCTCAAGAATCACTTCAAGATGCATCCACTGAAGCTCAAGTTATTGTTTCCTAGTTGCTGGCAGTGAACTTTCTCTCCTCCCTTTGCACTCCTTGTCTCTGTGTGAGTGTGCGGGGGGTTCCTCTTGCTTCTCATACAGCAGCACTGTTTTGAGAAGTTGACTCCCAGCCCTTGCTGTTGTAACAGGCATGTAACATAGCACCCCATTTTTCAAAATCGTTTTTGTTGGCTTGTGATTGCGCTTGTAAAAGGTGCTTATTTGGAAGCCTGCAGCTGTAGTGTTCTGTTTATAACCTCTGAGTAGGTGCAGCTAAGCTCACTGTATTGCACTTGGGGAGAGCTCATGGATTCGGGGCCAGGAAATGGGGAGGCTGAGGCTCTCTGGTACCATGGTGGGAGTAGCTTGGCAGGACCTTCTAGAAGGCAAGCATTCTAGCTCAGGTAGATATTTGAAGAATCTGGGCAAGATCTACTGTTTTGTATATTTATTTTGACTTTGAAATATCCTTTGGAAATCGGACTTTACTGGGGTTAGATGTATGAGAATATATACATTCATAGAATCCTTATTTCCTCACAAATAGATACTTTAAAAAATGATTAGATTGCCCTAACTGGTTTGGCTCAGTGGATAGAGCGTTGGCCTGTGGACTGAAAGGTCCCGGGTTCGATTCCGGTCAAAGGCATGTACCTGGGTTGTGGGCACATCCCCAATAGGAGGTGTGCAGGAGGCAGCTGATCGATGTTTCTCTCTCATCAATGTTTCTCTCTATCCCTCTCCTTTCCTCTCTGTAAAAATCAATAAAATATATTTAAAAAAATGATTAGACTTAGTGATAAAAATTCTTAAGTGGTTTTTACTTTTATGGGTCCAAGAAAATTTAGAAAATAAAGAAAATATAATAATATAATTATATTCTTTCTTAGCATACACATTTTGGCCTTAGTTTTTGAGTGTTTATTTAAAGAATAATAGTTACAATCATATTGCACATATGGTTTTATGACCCACTTAAAATTATACCTTATTTTTTCCTTTTCAATTGAATAGTTTATTATAATCAATTTTTCTTACTACTTTAAAGTTCTGCAAATCATCTTTTCAAATAACCATAAAATGTTTGAATAAGCGCCTATATCTAAATTCTTAATTCTCATATTGCTTTTCTCATGTTTTGCATCAATATTTGTGTCAATAGTTTTCCCTTTTTCTTTTATGTTTTGGATTATATTCTTAGGACCTAGTCTCTTAGAAATAGAACTACTGGGTCAAGTACAGGGAAATTATAGTTTTTCTTTATATAAAGGGTTACGATCATTATATAAATTATGAAACCTTTACCTGATATAAAACTTTTAAATTCTCTGGAAAAAATACACTTTTTTAGAAAAGGATGTATTCACGTGTTGTGTATGACCTACTAAAGGTCAAGAATGTATTTTCAAACCTTTCTGAAATTAGGCTAAACAGATTTAGCAAAAATCAGAAAGATATTCTAGAGAATTTTTACACCACTTATTGCAGGGAAGGTGCCTCAAGCATAGGCATTCACAATTGGACAGAACATCACCAACTCTCAACCCAGACAGGAGAAGAAATTTTCATTGCTTGTTAGAAAGACTTGAATATTTTGAGACTGCTGAATAATCTAGGCCTAAGACATTTCATTTCTTGAACTTAAGAAAAATTAGTTTAAACTTTCCAAAGTAAACAGTGCAGAAAGCTGCTGAGAAGATGGAACTTTTCAAGAAAATGAATACTTTCAGGCCCACTCTGCTTTTCTAGCAGATTCAGTTTAATTGAGATAGAATGTAATTCCTGAACCAAAGTTACCACTCTGGGAATAAGAAAAAAGCTATGGCTTAGAATGTGACTACCGTATTTTGCATCGTAAATATACACACATATTTTATGAAAGGAAATCGAGGTAATGGTATCTGTTACAACTTTTATCCTAGGCCAAAGACTATTACCTTAAAATTACTCTTCAAGCATTGTTGAGATGAAAACCACATTTAAAGGTGGTTTTCTGCCTACCGATGAAAAATGAATTCACATTAACAAACCAAGAACTTTAAATGGAATAAATTATACTCAGATGTTAGGGTTCAATTAGCTTTAACAAAAACAAATGATTCTTTTCAGAGATGAGAATTGATGGCTTAGCCCTCAAAGAGTTTATCATTTTTCAAACCAAATGTCTCGAGAGGAGGCGATCTGCTTAATTTTATAAAAGTAGGCTTGTGATTTATTAGCAGCAAACTGCTGAGTTTCAGAAATCAGAGCTCCCCTCGATGTTTTCCTAGGTCTTCTGAATTAGGATGCCTTGATCTCTAGTGACGTGATTATGCAAAACCACATTTTGTAGAAGGTTCAATTGTGCTGCCAGCTATGGAAGCAGGACACAGTGGGAGCGTAGGTGAGATTTCTCTGAGCAAATACTTTTGTTGCCTTTTTTTTTTTTCTCTCATATCTGCACTCATTCCATAAACCTGTAGATCATAGACTTGGTCCTTTCAAGGGGAGGAAATAAGTCCTCTCTGACCACTATTATCTTAGCCCTTTAGACAGGCTTTGAGTATAGCAAAGTTTAGAAAGGGACAGAAACAGTCTTAATAATAAAATGTGAGTCAGTAACTGCATTTTTTGGTTAGTACTGAAAAGCAGCTTCTCTAGCTGTAATAATGACATAATTATAATGGATTATAGTAAACTAGAGGCCCAATGCATGAAATTCATGCAAGAGTAGGCCTTCCTTCCCCCGGCTGCAGGCACCAGTTTTCTTCTGGCACCCTGGGACCTGGGCTTCCCTCTGGCTGCTGTAGGCACCCAGGACCTGGGCTTCCCTCCGGCTGCTGGTAGGCACCCAGGACCTGGGCTTCCCTCACAAGCCCGGCTTCATCCGGAAGGTTGTCAGGAAGGACATCTGGTCTAATTAGCATATTATGCTTTTATTATTATAGATAACCAGAGCCCAGGCATGGCCTTAATGCCTACATTGGTTTATGTTGTCATATTTAAATCCTTTACGTGCCTCAGAATAGTTGTATCTCTGTAGTCTTGGGGTTAAGGTGAAATGTGATAATCAGCAATGGGCAACTGGCTAGAGTTATAGAAGGCCCACTTGATGGAGATTTTGGAAATAAAGCATCGATCTCACCATGTGATTCCAGTGATGTCACAATGCCCAAGGCTTAATTGTGGTATGTCTATGAAAATGCAGATTCCTGGGCTCTCATAAAGACTAAAATTCGGTGGAATCTGTGGGCCCCAAACTATGACTTTTTTCATGAGCACACCCCTCTCTTAGTGTATCTTAAAGTTGGCATGCCTGCAGTCGACTGGAGTATTAGAGAACCTTTATCCAGTTGGACAAGGCATGCTTGCTTAAGCACACCTGAAGCTATTGGGAGTATGCAATGAAAAGAGATTAATTCTGTGATAAATTTATTGACAACTTAAAAGAGTATGGAAAGATCATGTGAATTAATGGTCCTTTTGGTAGGTCACTGACTGTGTAGGAAGGAGAAGTGGCATAGATACATACTATTTGGAAGATCATTCATCGAAGAAAGGCCATTTCTAAAAGAAACACCCTACCAGTATTGCTCAACTAGGGGTATTGGCTCAATGAGTAGCACAGTTCCTTATAGAGCTGGATTCTGTGACCACCTTGGCCATGGGCACTAAATGCCTGCACCATTACCCTCCAAAATGCATCCTGTGACAGTGGCCACCACCACCAACAACCCACATTTTTCCAAACAGCCCTCTCAGGAGTGGTGCTTTCTCGGGTAAAGCATCTATCAGTGTGTGCCCACCTGAGTTATTCCTGTCCTCAGTCACCGGGGCTCCCCTTCCTCTCTGCTGTCCTGTACCTACGGCTCCTTCAGGAATCGGTGCTAATTTGAGTGCTCTGAGGCATATAAAAGGGAACCTAAAGTTTTGGAAAGACAGACAGATAGACATGGGTATTCACAGCCATCTCTCTCCCCAGAATTTACTTTTCCATCTCCCCATGTTTCAGTCCTTTCCCACTTTAAGCAGTCAGCTCAGAAGCTCCCTATGAATTTCTGGTGTCTGCGACTCTCATGTAACGTTCAACCTTTAGTCTTGTAATTTTTATTACTGCCTTCAAAGCACTTACTGTTGAGTAAGTCTATAAGTTCTTTCAAGTCAAGGTTGCTGGCTTCCATATATTAAATGCGTATAGAGTGCTTATTTGTATGTTTTAGAGGTGAAAACAGAGCCTTAGGGAGGCTCAACGACTTGTTGGGAGTTACTCCGCTAGTAAATGGCAAGCCTAGAGTGGAACCCAGGTTTCTCTGACTTCACAACTTTTATCTTCTTATCGTGTGCCTCAAGAACTAAATAAGTTTTGTTCAAATGAATCAGTAAATGAGTCTTTTAGTGTTCAGTTGAATTGGAGTAGTCCTGATGGAAGCAAGCATATCTTTGCGCCCTCCCACCCCTGCACCCATTCTGGTGGGGAGAGTAGCAAACAGACCGCTTTGTCATATTTTTCTGCCTATAACCTGAACTTGAAACATGCCTGGAACACATTTGGTTCTGATTTAAAACAAGTTGGCTTGCCCCATTGCCATGTTATTACAAACACAAAAGAAATATAAACTTCATTCCATTAAATAACCATCCACATAAACTCTTAAATAGTTTCATGGTTTTGGACTGGGCCAAAGCTGGATATTAAGGAAATGATTATTAACATTATGTATTTTATTCAAACTACTCTAATTCTTTAACCCTCCCATAACCCTCTCAAAATAACAACCAACCTTTTTCTTCCTCCCTCAAGATGTTCCCAGGAGGTTAAGACAGACACAGCTTTGGTTTCAGCTGCTGACTCTCGCGATTTCGAAATATTCCTTGTTTTCAGTCCTTTGTAGCCTGTTACGATACTCTCTACTTGAATCTTTATAATCCTCTTTGGGCAACAGCTCAGTAAGTTATCTCTTGTAGTAACATTGTACAATGGAAGCATAATGTGAACCACGACTGTAATGAAACATTTTATAATCACAATGAAAATAAAACAGGTGAGATTAATTTTAACAATACAGTTTTCTTTGACCCAAGATATAAAAATGGTAGTATTTCAACATATAGTTAAAAAAATTAATGAGATTTTTTACTTTTTCTGTACTAAGTCTTTGAAACCAAGGTTGTTTTTCACATTTGGATTCAGACTAGCCACATCTCAGTAGCCGCAAGTGGCTAGTGGTTTTGTTTTGGACAGCACACCTCTATGAAAAGACCAGCGTAAGCTCACTGTGGTGTGTTAGGTATTCATTTCATTAAGTTGAGTGAAGGCCTTCGACACCCTATAGCTTTTGATAAAGCAAGAAGAGTGTTGATTTAAAAAATAAATATTATGTAAATACTCAGAGTTGTCAAATAGTGTTTTTGACCCCAGGACAGACTAAGTGGTGCTTTAAGGATTGCTTATCTAGGAAGAAATAGGGTCTGAAAGCAAGACATTTGACATGACCAAAGTTTCTGTTAATCAGTTGGCGTGAGATTTCATTGATGTGTGTTAGAGTCATCAGTCCGTGAGGAAGTCTTCATTGTCAGGCCAACAAGTTTGAAGTCTGAATAAACTCTTAGCCAGAGTTGCTTGAAAAGTTCAAGTTAAATGTTTCTTGAAGCAATTAATGTAACTTAGATGTTCTCAGATTTTGGGGACTATGTGTTTTCCTACATTTGACAGTAACAGATGCTCTCTGAACTAAAAGCTGGTAGACTAGAGCAGCAATTTTCAATTTTCTTCATCTCATGGCACACATAAACTAATTACTAAAATTCTGTGGCACACCAAAAAATTTAATTTTTGCCCATCTGACAAAAAGAAGTAAGTGTAACTTTGATTCATTCATACCAGACGGCTATTGTTGTGTTGGCTGTTGTCATTTTTTTTTTTTTTACTGACAGTCCAAGGGAAAAGAGGTCAGTACCCCTGACTAGTTAGGTATTGCATATTTTAAAAATTCTTGCAGCACACCCACTGAAAATTACTGACATAATCTATAATTAGAAATGTACACATAAAAATTTCCTCTTTTTGCTTTATGCATGTTAGAGAATATCTCTATCTTTTGGTTATTAAATTTAGTTGTGAATCACAGAGGTTTTCCAAATATTGGATTATTTAGTGTTTTCAACTAGAAGTTTCTTATTATAGGCATAAGTTGTTAAAACTTCTCCACTGCAAGTTGCGTAAAATCAGTATTCCAGTCTAAAAGGTGCTAGTTTAATTAGGGTCTGTGTTGTTCTATGCTCGGTACGAATTTATTGACTATCCATTATTCATCTTGGAGAGTGCATTAGTCATTCTGCCTCTTTAGGTAGCTTACATCCACCTTTGATCTTCAGACTTTTGCTGGGCTGTTTTACATACTGTGGACTGAAAGTGATGCTGTGACAAACCAGTAGTGGTAAACTTTGGTTCACTCTCAAATAGGAAGAAGGATTTCAAATGATATTTATCTTTTTTTCCTAATTAGAAAGTTCAATCTATTTAAAGCATTCTGGAAAATACAAAGGAGATATGATAAATGACCCAATAATTTAACCACTCAAATAACAATTGTTAACATTTTGGTGTTGGTAGTTTTTCTCTAACATATACACTATATGTCATGCACACATCCATATTTAACCCATAGTTTTGAGATCATTCTGTGCATCCTGTTTTATAGTTTCTTAAACAATTTTGAACATGGGGTTTTCTTTTTCACTGCAAATATAAAACAATAAGAAAGTAACGGAAGAAGAAAACCATTCTTACCTATCCAGCTACTATTAAAAATTATATTTATTTTTGTCTGTTTCTTCTTGATTTTTCTCAACAGGCCATGTGATGTGTTCACAGTGGACTCTGGGAGGCAGGTAGGGAGTTTTGGAAAGATGAAGTCTGAGAATCCAAGTGCCTACTGTGATATATACAACAGTCAGATGACACTACTCAAGTTTATCCTTGAAAGTGTTCTTCAGTTGGTTAGGACATTTGAATGATTTTAATTGCAAATTGAAGAAACTTTAAAAATCGGCTTAATATCTACTGTTTCTTCAATCAATTCTCAGAGCTTTGCACACAGTCTAGAGTGTTAGATATAATTGATGAACATAAAAGTTCTTTGGTGTATGTGGATACTGCATCTTCTGCATCTTTTGCTGGTACCTCTTTCAGTAGAATGGGCCGAATTGTTAGGGAACTTTTCTGAAAACAGAACTATATGCAAAATAAAATATGTGGCGTAGCTACGTTTGCACATGGATTAAATTGATACCATAAGTGAATGTTTTGAATTTTCAGAAAAATATTTTTACAGGCGAATCAGGCTACCTAATGATTACACATTTATCTTTCAGGCGACCTTAAGGCAGAGCAGCCTTCTTAGTTACAAATGTGCTGTAGTTTGGTTGTGTTTAAAAAAAGGGAGGAATGCCCAGAATCTTTACAGATTTGAAGATTTATTTCTCATTTTTTATAGTTTGAACTTGTTTTTTTTCCTGCTCAAATTCTACAGGGGTAAAGAAACCCATTGCTTATCAAGGGAATGTTGAAAGATACTCTACTATGCTTTAAATATGCAATGCATAGTCCTTGTGTTTTTTGATTTGGCTTTGTAAAGCATAAGATGGTATAATGGAAAAGCATTTCAGAATGAAAGGGACATTTAAACATGTTTCCGTATGCCTATGAAGAACTTAACATTGAGCCCCCCCGCCCCTCCCCCCCCCTTAATTCAGTAATTAACTAGACTTGCCCCTGTAGTTTGGGGGACTGTAATAGTTTACACCTGTTTCAACTTTTGCTGTTTTTATTGGCCATCGCTTTTGCCATCCCATATTTCTTGTGAAGCAAAAATATGAAATAGATTTTGCTTTTGAATGTGTTACTCTGAAGTTCTTTGTTGTTTTTTCCTTGTCCGAGTAAAGGCTACCGGCAGTTCCCTAGTGTCCCGAGGATGGGGGGATTGAAGGAAGATGTGAATCCTTCAATTACTAAAGGGGTTTCTGTCCCTCTGCTTGTCCAGCTGTTGTAAAAGACATCCAGGCTTTACGCGTGTAGCATTATCGGCACCCCAGCCTGAGAGGAGGTTTGACATCGCGGCTGGGTATCATTTGTCCGCGGTGTTAACATCAAAGAGATCTGTTGGGATCTGCAGAACATCCGACTCTGGGAGTGTGAACCGAGTCCTGGTGTGAACAGAGACCTGACCCGTCGCGTCCGCACTATCAATGGCATTCCTCAACACAAGCAGATAGTGCGCAATGACATCAAGCTGGCAGCCAAGCTGATCCGTACGTTGGACGACAGGACCCAGCTCTGGGCCTCTGAGCCAGGGACGCCTCCTCTGCCAACAAGCCTGCCCTCTCAGAACCTAATCTTGAAGAATAAATATCACTGACTACCTGATTGAGGAAGTGAGTGCTGAAGAGAAAGAGCTGCTGGGGAGTTGGGGGGGGCGGGGGGCGGGGCTGAGGAGCCTCCTAAGGAAGGAAACCCAGCGGAGATCAACGTGGAACGAGATGAGAAGCTGATTAAGGTTTTGGACAAACTCCTCTATGTGCGCACTGTGCATTCCCTGGATTATGATAACACATGCGAGCACGCCAGTGAGGATGAAATGCCCAGCCGTTGTGGCGTGATCCATGTTCCGGGACCCATGCCACCCAACCGCATGAGTCCTGGCGAAGTGCTAGAGTGGCAGAAGCTGACCCCACTGCTGAGTGCGGGGAATCTCTTTCAGAAGAAGAGGCCCAGGCGGTGGGTCCCAAAAATCCTGAGCAGGAAGTGGGAAAAATTGTCACCTCTAACACCCAGGCCTGGGCAGGGATAAGGGGCAAGAAATTCAAGGGGCCTGAGTCTGTACACAAACGCATCTTCAATAAGCATTCGGAGAAAATTGAGGAAGAAATAATACCCAAGTTTGTGGGAATAGAAGGATCATACCTCAACATAATAAAAGCTATATATGACAAACCCACAGCCAACATCATACTCAATGGGCAAAAATGAAAACCATTTCCCCTAAGAACAGGAACAAGACAGGGATGCCCCCTCTCACCACTCTTGTTTGTCATAGTACTGGAAGTACTAGCCATTGCGATCAGACAAGAAGAAGAAATAAAAGGCATGGGATAAGGGAAGAAATTCAAGGGACCTGAGTTTGTACACAAACGCATCTTCAATAAGCATTCGGAGAAAATTGAGGAAGTGAAGAAGGAGGTAGCATTTTTTAACAACTTTCTCACCGATGCTAAGCGCCCAGCTCTGCCTGAGATCAAGCCAGCTCAGCCACCTGGCCCTGCCCAGGTACGGCCCCCAGGCCTGACTCCAGGACACCCCTGTCCACACCAGACTCCCCAGAGCCTGGTATGGCCAGCTCCAGCCCCCTATGGTGCTGGCCGGGGGGAACTATGATGCCCTCCGAGGCCAGGGAGGTTATCCTGGGAAACCTAGAAACAGGACGGCCCATGGAGATCCACAGGCCATTTTTGAATACCGTGACCTGGATGCTCCAGATGATGTGGATTTCTTCTTTTTTTTTAAATTAAATCTTTATTGTTCAGATTATTGCACTTGTTCCTCTTTTTCCCCCCCATAGCTCTCCTCCACCCAGTTCCCAACCCACCCTCTGCCCTTACCCCCCACCCCACTGTCCTCATCCATAGGTGTACGATTTTTTTTCCAGTCTCTTCCCGCACTCCCTACACCCTTTTCCCCTCGAGAATTGTCAGTCCACTCCCTTTCTATGCCCCTAATTCTATCATATTCACCAGTGTATACTGGTCATCAGATTATTTATTCACTTGATATTTAGA
>NW_006299714.1:1217591-1237030 GCF_000327345.1 Myotis davidii
GGAAAAAAGAGATAGAAGAAGAAATAAACAAGTGAAACAATACTTCTTGTTCATGGATTGGTAGACTCAACATCATTAAAATGTCCATACTACCCAGGGCAATCTACAGATTCAATGCAATCCCAACAGCATATTCCAGCATAAAATATCAATAGCATATTTCACAGATCTAGAACTAATACTCCAAAAATGTATATGGAACTAAAAACAAAACAAACAAAAAAAAACAACTCAAATAGCTGCAGCAATCTTAAGAGGAACAAAATAGGAGGAATCACAATTCCAGATATTTTAAGTTATACTACAAAGTCACTGTAATCAAAACAGCCTGGTACTGGCACAGGAACAGACATATAGGTCAATGGAACAGAACAGAGACCCCAGAAATCAGACAAAGCCGATTATGCTTAATTAATATTTGACACAGAAGGCAAGCACATGCAATGGAGTCAAGACAGTCTCTTCAATAAATGGTGTTGGGAAAATTGGACAGATACATGCAAAACAGTGAAATTAGACCACCAACTTACACCATACACAAAAGTAAACTCAAAATGGATAAAGGACTTAAACATAAGATGGGAAACCATAAAAATACTAGAGGAATCCACAGGCAGCAAAACCTCAGACATACGCCGAAACAATATCTTCACCGTTACAGCTCCTAGGGCCATGGAAAGTAAAGAGAAAATAAACAAATGGGATTACATCAAAATAAAAAGCTTTTGTACAGCAAAAGAAACCATCAACAAAATAACAAGAAATCTTTGTGTAGGAACTGTATTAAAGGGTTGCGGCATTAGGAAGGTTGAGAACCACTGTCCTAGGGCAATGGAAAATAAAGAGAAAATAAACAAATGGGACTACATCAAAATAAGCTTCTGCACAGCAAAAGAAACCATCAACAAAACAACAAGAAAGCCCACTGCGTGGGAGAACATATTTGCCAATGTTATCACTGATAAGGGTTTAATCTCCAACATTTACAGGAAACTCATACAGCTTAACAAAATGAAGATAAACAACCCAATCAAAAAGTGGGCAAGAGACCTAAATAGATACTTTTCGAAAGAAGACAGAAGGAAGGCCAACAGACATATGAAAACATGCCCAAAGTCACTAATCATCCGAGAGGTGCAAATCAAAATGACAACGTGTTACCATCTCACACCTGTCAGAACGGCTATCATCAACAAATCAACAAATGACAAGTGATGGCGAGGATATGGAGAAAAAGGAACCCTTGTGCACTGCTGATGGGAATGCAGACTGATGCAGCCACTGTGGTAACAGTATGGAGTTTCTGCAAAAACCTAACAAGGGACCGATCTCCCAGTGATGCCACTTTTAAGAATATATCCCAAGAAACTAGAAACACCAATCAGAAAGGATATATACACCCCTATGTTCATATCAGCACCATTCACCATAGCTAAGATTTGGGAACAGCCTAAGTCAGTGATGGCGAACGAACAAGGACTGATCCAGAGATGGAGCGGCATTGATTGGACTGTCGGGTCTTGGAGGGAAGGTAGGGGAGGGTGGGGGTAAGGGGAAGAGATCGACCAAAGGACTTGTATGCCTGCATATAAGCCTAACCAATGGACACAGACACCAGGGGGGTGAGGGCAATGAGGCGATAAGGACACATATGTAATACCTTAATAAAGAAAAAGAAAAAAGAAAAAAAATAATACCTAAGTTTATATAAAAAAAATGTTCCCCAAGCTCCTTCCTCCCAGTCTCTCACTTCTTCAGTGTTTGTATTTTGATATTAAAGATTTTAGAGTAAGTTTGAGAATTGCACTTCCATATTTGAGCATAGAAGGATTTCTGTCTGTGGGGAGAGAATACTCTGGTGGAAATATTATTCTCCCTTGAGTGGCTTCTTTGGGCTTGACAGCTTTGCTTGAGTGTGGGCAGTAAAAGTCCAGTAGGAGACCTGGGAACCTGGGAATTAGGTAAGAACACTCCCGGCGAAGCGCCAGTGGCTGGGACCAGCCATGGTTTGTACCTGTGATCTAACCAAGAATCCAACCAGATTCTTTTACGAGGGCACTTGTGGTCTTGGGAAATGGATACTTCTCAGGATTTAGGGCGAAACAGGCTCACATTTGGAGTTTCTCAGACATACACATTTGGCATAAAAAAGAACAGTAGTTTTTGGTGCCAAAGAGTTTGCCATTTGGCTCCCCTCAAATCATAAGGTTGCTAAAAGGTGCAAGTTTCTGGTTAAATCTTAGTTGTTTTTCTGGAACAAAGTTAAGTATAGCTTGGGTCTAACTAAGGAAATTCCCCCCTTTTTATTCATTCTGGGATTGAAAGGCCATTCTATGAAGTCTGTTCAGACTTGGAATGAAGGGGCATTTCAAGGTTGTGACATAATGAGTTTGTCATGAACAAAATAAGTGTCCTAAACGAGGTTTCTGTAATAAAATATAGTTGTATCATGAAATCTTAACTGACGAATTCCAAGTTGTGTAAGAGTTCTGTGTGGGTGAAAGGGGTGATTAGCTGCCTTCCTTCATAGGCTTTTGAAAATATCTTGGATTCTAAAATTTCTTTTCAAAGATGGGTTTCCTTGATGTCACTAGAATTTTTTCAAAATGTTGTGTCCTGGTATGTAGTGTTCATTGCCATGCAATTGTGTTATATATATTAGACCCCTTTAAACTGTTTTTAGCTTTAGAGATAAAGACAGCCCAAGAGGTAGCAGAATTGAAGTCCCTCCAAGGCACTTAATAATAAGTCTGCATCATTAGGTTTGGGTACTGATGTTTTACCTTGCCTGGGTGACCCCCTTTAGCTAGGATCAACCACATTTGCTAGTTTATTTAGAAAGAGTAAGCTTTTGTTCTTAAAATTGGCTCTTAATGTTTTTTTTTTTTTTAAAGCTTTAATGTTGATACATTTCCAAGTTAGGGAGAGAAAGTCAGAATCTGTAGAGTTAACTACAAAAAATCTTTCTGTGGAAATGTGTGCTTCAAATGCTCACGTCCATGTGTGCACTCGATTCATGCTATTGATGGTGTATTTGTGCAAAAAGTAAAGTTAAGATGCTATTGGCATTATGTATTAGTGTTTTGCTGCTGTAACAAATTACCACAAGTATAGTGGCATACAACATTAATTTATTACCTTACGTTCTGGAGGTCAGAAGTCCGAAATGGGTTTCATTGTGCTATATCAAGGTGTTGGCAGAGCTGTGCTCCCTGCAGAGGCTCGGAAGGAGAATCCATTTCCTTACTTTTTCTAGCTGCTGGAGGCTGCCGACAGTCCTTGGCTTATGGCCCCTTCTGCCATCTTCAAAGCCAGCAGCATAGTATATCTGTATCTTTCTCCTCTCCACCTCTCTTGTTTGTTGTCACACACCCTTCTCTGTATGTTTTTTAATTGTCGCATTGCTTTTTTGGACTCTGAGCTTTCTTCTTCCTCCCTGTGATTTCACTGGATCCACCTGGATAATTTAGGATAATCTTCCTGTCTCAAGATTCTTAATTTAATCACATCTGTAAAATACCCTTTGCCATGTAAGGTAACATATTGATAGGTTCCACGGATTGGGACATGAACATTTTTAGGGGGTGTTATTTAGCCTGCCACACATTAGAATACAATTTTTAATTCTTTATCTTTTTAGCTACTGTTTTCATACTTTCCTTCAAATTGCCCTTGGTAAGCACGGAGACTTGTACTCTGCGCTCTCTTTTTTTGGGTGAAAACATATCAATAAAAGCATATCCCAAAATTGTAGGTGTCTTGTCATTCATTCATTCATTTATTTATTTATTTATTTATTTTCTTTAATTTCTTTATTGGTTAAGGCAGTGGTCAGCAAACTGCGGCTTGGGAGTATTAAATGTGACATTAAACCTGTGAAAAAATAATTTATAATATTGTTATTATCTTGAGGGTAGAGATAATTTCTTTGAGTTTTGAGTCCTCCACCAAACAGAATGACCTCCCTTACTTTTTGGGTCTTTAATCATTTTAATAAGTTCCAGGAGTTGCTGCTCCAGCTCCTTTCTTTGTCCAGGCCGGGGTGGCTTCTCCAGTGAATCCCTGTTCTTCTGCACTGGAATCTGAGGCCCCTTTGGTGTTTATCCTCTGAAGGATGCACTTTGAGGCTATTGCAAGCAAGATAAAATCGCCTCTCTCCCTTTAGTCACATTTCCCACCTCTGCCTCCACAGATAAAAAAAAAAAGTTCACAGAAAGTTAAGATGTTTGAACATAAAGAGCTGGGTTTGTCCTGTGTTTATAGGCTACCTCTTAGATATAAAAAGACTGTTCAAATACAGTGACCTTTTAATTAATCTCACATGAAGTTTTATTGTTGTCTGTGACGTTACCATTACCATTTAATTCTGATGTGTTTTTCCCCCTCTTTATATAAGCCAATGAAGGAGTGAATTAAAGTAGCATATAATGCCAACCGAAATCCAAGTAGAGAATATGGTCACTGCACAGCACAAAACTGACCCAGCTCAGCAGGCCATGTTCTCTGAGTCCCGGTTGAAAAGGCAGCTTCAGGCCTGGGATTGATTACAGACAGGAAGTGCTGAGAGCACTACAGCCGATTATATTGGTGGTAGCATTTGTTCATATAGTTCTTTAAATATGAAAGGAGATTCCTTTCATCTATGTGTGACAAGAGATGTGTGAGTCTTTCAGACAGGAAGAGGAGCTGGAAGTATAATTGTTTGGACTAGTGTTTTACTCTTTATTCCTTTCATACCCCTGATGAGGCCTGTTAGCAGACACTGAGATTTGGGAGAACAAGAATGGCATCTTGTTTACCTCTGGATTCTCCTACCTGATACTTGAGAGTTTTTGAATACACAGGTTGCAAAAAAGGAATGATTTTAAATGTATACATTTTTATTTACAGCTGCTGCCGAAGGAAAAGGCAAAAGTGGGGAAGACTTTTTTCAAAAGGTAAGTTGCTTTTTACTCCTGCCTTGGTGATAATTAAGGAGAAATATACCCATACCCATCTCAGTAGAAACCCCTGAACGATCCCCTTCCATGTGAAAGGGAATAGGTTCTTTCTTGATAAGATAGCCAGAGGTGCTCAGGGCGAGGTAAGGGTGGGATGCTGTGTGTCACTTAACCATTCTAAAAAGGCTCCTTCTGGGCAAATCTAATGAGGTGTTTTACTTGGAGACAAGGAGGGCTGCCAGGTATACTGTCCTGATTATCTTCTTTTATTGCTGCTCCCTTTTTTTGCTCTTCCCCAAGCATAGGAGGAGTCCCTCATAGCTTTCCTCATTTCCAGTAAGCATGACTGTGGGCGGGATGTACCTTTAGACCTACTTGCTCACCATCGGTAGCCATGTCACTTCTGTCCCCGGGTGTCCTCTGAAAGTTCTGGTCTTCAATGAAGACACTCTGCCCTCACATATAGCAAAGGGAAATAGGAGTGGAGCTGATTAAACAATGAGTATGAGAAACTATGAAGAGCAGTTGACTAATTCTGATCAGCTCAGTTTCTTAAAATAACTGTCTTATATAAGGGAAGATGCCTATTGTTTCAGAGAAATTGATTCTAGTTTATGTGTTTTTTTTTGTTTTTTTTTACTTATTTGGCTTTATTGTGTTTGTGTCTTTGCTGTTGGGATCTAGAAAGTGTGTGTAGGAACCAACATGTAGGGTGCCTTAGGGGAAGGGAAGAGGGAAAATATAGCAGCAACTATGGATGAGATTAAATACTGCTGCAGAGGGTCATCAGGCCTTGGGAAAACACCTCTGTGTAATCAGACATGACCTTTACAAGGCCCTTTATTCTCTTGACTTCTGTGTGATCTACTTTCTTTTTTTTTTTTGGTCACCTTCATCATTCATCTGCATTCTCTGCCAAGAGTATTAAAAGCAAATATTTTCAGAGCTGATGCTTATATTGCCATTTCTTCATTCTGAAAATATTTATTTACCACCTGCTGTGTGCTACACACTGGAGAGACCAAAATGAGCAAGGCATCATCCCTGCCCTAAAGGAATTAGTCTGGTGTCTGGTGATATCGTCACAGAAATAGCAGGAGAGTCTGGGGCCATGGAGGATTAAGCACTTAACTGGGACTTTAGGAGATTAGGAAGGACTTCTTGAGGTCTTCACAAGAGTGGACGTTAGCCATGTGAAGAGGTAGGCTTGGGTGGGTTGGAAGGCATTCTAGGCGAAGACCCAGAATGTAAGAAGGCTCAGAGGTGGAAAAATTTATGTGGTGCTCATACTCCAAACATTTGCCTGGCACATAACATATGAGGGGTTCATAGTGCAAGGTGAGCTACAGTATCCTATATGATGAAATACCTTCTTTTAAAGGGGGGGGGGGCGCTATCCTAAAGGGCTTTAAAATTTTTAAAAAATTAAAAAATGCTATGTAGGCCAAATAGAATGTGCCAGACCACAGTTTTCCATCCCTGCTTTAGGGTCAGGCTATTGAAGTTTTATGTACTATGCCTGAAGCCTTTGACTTGGCAGTCTCTGACATTGGTTAATATCCAACTTGTCCTTAATACCTGGGCATTTCGGAATGCCCAGCCTTCCTCTAGGGCAGGCTTGCCACAAGGGGAAGAAAACAGAGGACAGAGCAGAAATCTCAGATTTGTCTTGGGTTGGCCGTGATTGGGCAAATAGACGATATTTGTGGAAGGAATTTTTTTTTTTTCATTGTTCTTTAACTTGCAGATAAATGTAAAAAGCAGACGGTTCAGCTTTGTATGACTCAGACATTTTAAAAGCTGAATCAAAACACAGCATCTGTGGTCATAAAGGACCTTCATTCTTAGAAGATTTGCTAATATTTATCACTCTTTGTGGAGCCCTATATACATTCCAGCCGTTTAAATAGGAACACATGCTTGAATCCAGGAACATGTGTGTGTCCCACACGCTATGAGTTGGAATTGTAGATTCTACTCGTGGTTACAGGTTAATGAGGTCCCTGAATAACTAAATGAGAATAGTTTTAATCTCATTTTCTTCTTTAATTCATTAGATAGAAAGCGTCTTCCGATAGACAAGTGCCCATATAGGATTTGGATACTTAACTCTGGAAAAAACCTGTAACTTAATAAAAGGCAAACATCCCAAGTTCCAGAAGAGTAATGTTCTGTTTTGACCAGACAGAAATAGACATTATGGTTCATCGACAGTAGAATGAAGTAATGGAGAAGGGTTGGATTGTCCTCCAGGAACTTCCTCCTAGTCACACATATTCCAGTTTCATGTAATGACATTTGGGGAAACATTTAAGAACAAGAAATAGGGCATATTGCTGGTCATTAGCATCTTTGAAAAATACTTCTCTTCTTCCAGAGTAATGAAATTCAGAGGCTCTGTGTGCTTATTAGAACGTGTTTTGGCTCTGACTCCAGGTGTGTATCACAAACCAAAATTAAAACCTCTCTGGTTTTAAAATTTAAAATTTGACTACCGTATTATTTAAAAAAAACATCGTAGTCTGGAAGGATACCTTCCCAGCTTCATACCGGCTCTCCCTAAAGAGGGGATTGGAGGAGGAGTGTGAAACTTTTTCTATGTTACATCGGTATTTGTACCTTTAGAATATATGTAAAGTCATAGCAATATTATTAATGTAAGTTAATTATTCTCACTGAAAAATTTTGAAATTTAAAAAATGAAAGAAGCCCTGGCTGGTGTGCTCACTTGGTTGAATGCCATCCCACGCACCAGAAGGTTGCTGGTTTGATTCCTGGTCAGGGCACATGCCCTGGTTGCAGACCCCAGGTAGGGGGCGTGCAGGAGGCAGCCAATGTTTTGCTCTCACATCGATGTTTTCTGTCTCTCTCCCTCTCCCTTCCTCTCTCTCTAAAAATCAAAAAATTTAAAAATATCTTTAAGAATAAGAATTGGTACATTTCCCAAAGGGTTTACATTGTAGTTTAACAACTACGAAGATCATGAAATGCATTGTCTCAAATTTGACGCTGTAATAGTAGTTCAGTTTACTATATGTGCACATAAACTTTTCCCATTCGGCCATAGTTAATGTTTCAGAGATCTACCTGATTTTCTGTATACTGCTTTATTGCATGTGTTTGAAACATTTTAGTTCCCCTGACACTCTATTAGGGCAAAAGACTAACCCGTGATAGCAGAGAAACCCAATAATATAGTGGTTTAAGGAACAGAGCTATTTTACTTTCACCTAACATTCTAAGGTGAGTATTCCCATACTGTCAGAGACCCAGATTCCTTCTGCAAAGTAGCTCTGCTGTTCCTTATGTTATGAACCTCATCCGTATGGTTGAAGGTGGGTCACCATGTCCAAATGTGAGCTGATGGAGAACAAGAGAGTATGGAGGAGGCGTGCCATGATCTTAGGGGCCAGATCTGAATATGCCATATGCCACTTCTTTGTACATTCCCTTGGAGAAAACTGATGGACATGGCCTTGTATAGCTACAGTAATGGGGGTGGGAAGGGGAGGAGAAGCATACAGAGGATATATTGATTTTGCAAAGCACTATTCAGCAAAAGAGATTGTTAGGAAAAATGTATGTGGTCAGTTTTATGTCTCATGAGCTATGCTTTGAAACCTTTTATATTACTTTGTTAGGGCTGCTGTAAAAATCTTCAACAACCTGGGTGGCTTAACCAACAAAAATTTGTTGTGTTGCCTCACAGTTCTGAAGGCTAGAAGTCCAAGACCAGGGAGTCGACAGGGTTGGTTCCTTCTGAAGGCTGGGAGGGAGAATGTTCCGCGCCTCCCCCCGAGCTTCTGGAGATTTGCTTGCCATCTTTGGCATTCCTTGGCCTGTAGAAATGTCATCCCGATCTCTGCCTTCATCGCCATGTGGAGTTTTCGCTGTGTGTATCTCTCTGTGTCCAACTTTCCTCTTTTTATAAGGACGTGGGTCGCATTGGATTAGGGCTCATCCTAACAAAATTACATCTGCAGTGACCCTATTACAAACAAGGTCACATTCCGAAAGGGTTAGGATTTCAACATACGAATTTTGGGGTGACACAGTTCAACCTATAACACCTTTTAATGGAGGAAATGACTTTGTAGAAAAATGTACGATAGCCTGAAAAATTTGCTAACACTATAAATGTTATTTATAACATTTTGGTAGTTAGCTTGATTTGTAGATGTTAACTGCCTAGGCATGTTTACCAAATCTGTGTTTTTCTTATTACCAGCCATTTCTAAACTGTGTAGAATAGAGTGTAATTGATGTATAAGAAAGGGAAAAACATTTAATTTGTTATCTTACCTTTGAAAGACGACTACTGTTATACAACCTTAGTCCTTTCTGTTTATGTTAAAAATGTGTGAATAAAGTGCCTTTTATTTATTTATTTTTTAAAAGGTTGCTTTTAAAAAAATATTTTTTATTGATTTTTCACAGAGAGGAGGGGAGAGGGATAGAGAGTTAGAAACATCGATGAGAGAGAAACATCAACCAGCCACCTCCTGCACACCTCCCACTGGGGATGTGCCCGCAAACAAGGCACATGCCCTTGACTGGAATTGAACCTGGGACCCTTCAGTCCACAGGCCGACAGCTCCATCCACTGAGCCAAACCGGTTTGGCAATAAAGTGCCTTTTAATATTGTCTGATTGGCTGATAGGATTATAAATTAGACTGTTTGCTTTGGATTTATACCAGATATTTTTATGTGTTAAAACTTTACAAATTCCCCAGTTATTGTACCTTATTCTTTGGCTCTAACTAACTACCCTGACAAAAGGAGGGAATGGATACGACTTTATCAATATCCTCTTCAGTTCTTTATCCACCCCTTGTGGCAACCTTAATTGAAACACATGGAAATGATCTTGGGTTTTTACAGTTCTTCGGGCAGTTGTTCATGGCTTACTCACTGTCTGTCCTGTTTCCTTTTAATCATTTTTTTTTCATTTCTCTTGTGAAATGACTATGGCCAGATCTTGGAGGGGAAAATGTGTTGCAGTATATGAGGTGGGGATGAGTCTAGTGATTGTATTACAGATGTGACTCATCAAAGCAAAAATGCATTAGGGATCTAGAATCCCAATGGCTGAAGAAGACAAAATCCAGTCAGCAGCGTAATTGATGAAAGCCAACTTTTCCATTGCATTGGGTTATATACGTGCCTTCTCCACAAAGTACACAGGACATACTTTAAATGTGGGGATATTTTATACTCTTAAAATATGTAGGTTTGGAAAACTGACCTATAAACCATGGCTTTCACAAAAGCTAACAGTACGACTAATAATAAATAAGACACAGTTTGGTGGTTTATGTGGTATATTTTTATTACCCTCAAACTCATCCTTCTTTGGCAAACATTGATTTTGTCATTTTGAAACTGGAACGTTAGCAAGTGTTGCCTTGTGGGGAAAAATGACTTGGAGGAATATTTGGCTCCATCTGTTCCTCAAAATGAGTGTATTAGGTGGTCTTAGACGGGGACTACTTGAATCTTTTTATTGAGGGGGAGGTAGAAATCTCTACTTTAAATAAAATTGCTTCTACTTTCTCCACTGGCCATTATTTTGTGTATGTTGAATAGATCATATTCCTCAGGTAATAGAAATCTGTTTGATTTAATTATTTCAACATGAATTCAATAAACTGTAGCCCATGATATACTTTTCCTAACAACTGAGTCTTTATGCTTAATCATTTTTATTAAAATTTGATTTTAATAAAATTTGGATATTTCCACGTTTTAATCTTAGTACTTGTTTCAATAGGTAATACACTCTCATGATTCACAATTCACAATGTTACTTAGGGGTATATATACAGTGAAGAGTACAGTATTGATGTCATGGTTCTGAAGATACACTGAGAAAGCTATGCAGAATTGCAGTGTTTATTTCAAACTTAAAGATGATCACCAGTGCATGTCATCACTAATGGACACGTAGGCCTTAAAACTGACATTCGGGGTCACCGACTTCTTACCCCATTATGGCCCTGAGAACAGGTTTCAGTAGGAGAATCTGTGATCATGGTTCTCCTAAAATCCTGGCTAAGTAGGGATAACTGGACACGTATAACATGAAGGTACAGTCCAAGAAAGCAGGTTGTCTGGTCCTCTTCTAGACAGGGTGTTAAAGATAAGAATTGGCCCTATTTTATATTTTATCATTTGCTCTGTCTTCTGTCAGGAGTCTCGCAAATAAGTATTAGTGAGAAAAGATTAAGTAAAAGAATAAGTGATTTGCTTGGCATTCATTCTTTAGTTCCGTCTGTGTTCATTTGAACACAAGAAGCCTGGGGGTCAGACTGTTTTCTCAAGCAATGCTGTATGTCACCTGCAGAACTCTGTCATAATGGTATACATTTGACAGTCACTTCACACAACTGCTTTGTGAAAAACACATTTGCTGTTTGTTTGTTTTTTCCCTCTCTTTCTGCAACCAGGGAAGTAGAGGATGCCATTGAGAGGATGCCAAATGTGTTTAATACCCTCATTGCTCCCGCAGTTTTTTAAAGTGAATAATAATTTTAAATCAATATCTGCTGAAAGTTTGGTTGTAAATGGTTAAAACCCATTTGCCCTTGTTTTGCCATTTGGAGTTACAGGAAAATTTAAAGATGGTTTTTATATCTCTGTGCTGTCTTTTCTTCAGACTAAAGATTTGGCTTCTTATTTATCTTATGACTTAATTCTCAGACCCCTCACCATTCTGTTGACTTTCAGGAGTCAGTAAAATGTCCCATTTTAAATGTGGCAGTGGTATCTGGATGTGATGTTTTGGATGAGGCCTGACCAATAGAGTTACAGAGAGTGAGGCCATCGTAGCCACAATATGGATATGATCCAGAAGGAGCTGAAGACTGTACCATTTTCAGGCACTGTGATTGGGTCACAGGCATGAAGCATTGGCATTTCTTGCCATTCTTCGTCCAGTTGAAGAGGAAAGATTGGCTCCAATGTCATTGCGAGGTACATGGTATAAAAAAAGGAAACTTGATTTCAGACTGGCAGGTAAAGACCCACTTAGGCATAACTCATGCGTCTGTCTCTTACTCTGAAGTCTTGACCTGGCATTTGGCTTGGAGACCATGGGGCACTTGTGGTTTCCAGACTATGAAAGTGTGCAAAGCATCCCTCTCAAAGCTTTCACCTCTTTCTGTGACTTACTAATCAGAACTCCTGTGTGCTTTTGTTTCTTCCTTGTGGACCCCATAGGGGTACCTAGGATGGAGGTTATCAGCCTCAGGATGATAGTCCGTAGTGTGAGAGGGGCCTGTGCCTTTTAGGTGACTCGAGTGGATGTGATGGCATTTACCAGTAATAAAGAGCTTTAAGCTATACTGATTTAAAGCGGGTTCACTGAAGGATCAGTGCATTTTACTTATTTTTTTTAAAATGTATTTTTATTGATTTCAGAGAAGAAGGGAGAGAGACAGAAGAAACATCCACGATGAGAGAGAATCATTGATCAGCTGCCTCCGGCATGCCCTACCCTGGGGATTGAGCCCATAACCCGGGCATGTGCCCCAACTGGGGAACCGAACTGTGACCTTCTGGTTCATAGGTTGATGCTCAATCACTGAGCCACGCCGGCCGGGCAAGATTCGGTACTTGTTAAAGCTGGATGTGGTGGTGGTGTCTTTTTCTTTTAGACAGCAATCGGAATGGTCTTGGGTTGAGATTTTTTCTTCTTCTTCTTTTTTTTTTTTCCGAGGTTGGACAGCTAGTTTGTGACAGCTAGGACTTAAAGAGTGCTTTTAAAAAAATATTTCATTGATTTTTTACAGAGAGGAAGGGAGAGGGATAGAGAGTTAGAAACATCGATGAGAGAGAAACATGGATCAGCTGCCTCCTACACACTTCCTACTGGCTATGTGCCTGCAACCAAGGTACATGCTCTTGACTGGAATCGTACCTGGCACCTTTCAGTCTTCAGGCCGACACTCTATCCACTGAGCCTAACTGGGTAGGGCAAGAGTGCTTATTTTTTTTAACTTTAATTATTGTTATTAATACAAAAATGATTTCCTTTAAATCAGCAATGATGCCTTTGTGGGCAGGCGAGGCTTCTATAATGAGAGAAATTACATCTATAGTTGCCAGTGTTGGTAAGTAGGAATTAGGGTCATTGTGGTGCATTAGAGGGACAACCAAAAGGCTGGAGACAAATTAATACAGTAACAAAATGGCATGGATTTGTCCCTCATACTTTGTTTAAACAGTCGCGATTTCACAATCACATTAAGGTTGGTCGTTCTGAAGTTTGTACCGATACTTTCCTCTTTTATTCTACCTGCAAGAGTTACAATAATACTTTGTTGTCATCTCATGAATAGTCCTTTCTTACTATTGGGATTATTTTTTTAAAGTCCAGCCTTTTGCTTGATGTGTTTAATATTTTCATCTTATTTAGGCAAAATAGATTGCTGTAGAATTCATCCTCGGGCTAATTCAACTCTTACCTCACCTTTTTTTTTTCTTTTTGTCTCCGAATGCTACTTTATAATTTATGTACTTTGTGGTTTCTGTGGTTATATGCCTGCCTTCCCATAAACCATACCATGGAAAAGGAGAGGAGCTAGCCAATTGTGTACCACCTAACTGCCTCCCAGCCCTTCCGGCCTCAGCTGATGGGCCCAGATGTGGGCTCCAGACCCAAGGCTGGCCGTTCTGTACACACTGGCCATGATTGTCTGACCGGCTCTGGACACTCACCGAGTGAGATTTGTCTCTAATACATTGGGAAGCTGCTAGTAAGACCTAATGTAGAAATGGGAATGGAGTGGGAGGTAGGACGGGTGCAGGCAGAGCCAGAGGTGACAGTGTTGGCCATGGGAAACCTGGAGTTATGAGGGAGAAGAAACGGGGAGTAAGCAGAAGAAAACCCATCCCTGGAAAGGAACATGGGGCCGAACACAGAGAGAGCAGATAGACCGGAAGTGAGAGAGACCCCTGCGGAGCCCGCCCAGTTTGTGATGCTTCTCACGTGGGGACCAACAGGTCTCCTTGTGGTCTTATCCCCTTTCCTCCTGATGGAATTGACCAACAGATGAGGCCTGGTAATCAAGAAACCAACTGAAACACACAAAAGGCATTCTGGGACTTGAATAATTGCATGATCATTCTCTCTCCCACAGGTTTATTCATTCACACTTTAACAAAATTTGGTATGTCTGTGCGTTCAGTAGTTTAACCCCTCAGTGAGTGACTCAAATTAAGTTACGAGTATATCTTTGTGAGAGCAGTGCTCTTAGATAAGACATAGACATTTCCCGCAAACCTGTCACTAAAATATGTAAATAGCAGCCATACCACAGTATGTTTTAAACCATGAAAATACATTGTGTCAGTGTATGATGAACACTTTGTGTAATGTATAGACTATATAAGAATACTAGTCTCATTCAGGGTGTGTTCCTTTTTGCTAGTCAGTTGCCAGCATTTTTTAAAGAAATAATAGGGTCATTACTATTAATATCTAAGGGGGAAGAAGTATATATTGTCCTTATTTTCCCAAAAGATTTCATGACAGGCTTTTGTGGTTCATATTACAATGTCTTCCTTCTCCGTGACCATTGATATGAATATTGCGTTAGTCAATATTATACTTTTTTTGTGGGAAGTTTGTAGTCAGCCAACATGCAGTGGGATTCGTACAATATAAAACATTTTCTGTTTTTCCTAATAGTAGTTAAGGAGAACGCTTTGTAACATAATCCTTGAATTAAATTATTAAACATCCCGAATGTTACTCGCTCATTTTGTATGTTTAGCAGTTGTGGCTTGTCCCAAACTAATTCTTTTGCCGTTTTTAAATTTCTCTGCATGTAAATTTTTTGAAAGGAGCTGCCTTTTGGCACTTGAAGTGGTGGAAAAATAGATTTTATTGCCTTTCTTTTTTCTTGGTGATATCAAAGTGGTCTAGGAAAAGTATTTAAGGATGTCTTTCCTTCCTTAGCAATGACCACTTTTAGTACTTTTTGTCAACCTAGATTATCATTGTCATTCATATTTTCTGCTTCTTTCTGGTTAAAGTGATGATGGGTGGGGAATGAAGGGATTTAGCCAGGGATGAAACCAACTACAGGCAAAAAAATAAAGGATATAAAGGCTTATTATGTTTTCTTCTCAATTTTCTTTCTTGAGTTCACCATCAATTGATTTTTTGAGATGGAAAAAACCCCAGCTCACTTCCCATGTGCCTGTTTACTCTGGAGTTACCAGGAAACCTTGATCCCCTGTGAATCAGAAAACTTTAAACTCAGAAAGTCTGGAGTTGTTTTCTTAACTAGAACTTCTTCCTGTTTTGTTTTTCTGTGAGATTTTCTAAGACAATGGTCCAAATTCATGCGTAAGTCAATAGGAGGTGCTGTTTGAGACATTCCGTGGCGTATTCTCTAGCTTGGTGGGTTTGGAGAGCCTAAGTTTTTCTTGGCTTCAGCTAGTGCATTGAGAGGGAGTAGGTATTAACAAAATCGAGGAAAGAGTATTTTTCAGTGCTTAATTGAAATGTGGATATGTCTGTCTTCTCATTTGAGTATCCCTTCTCGTTAGTATCCCTCTCATAAGTTAAAAATCGGGTGAGTCTTAAAAATGCTCCTGTTGTCTTGTAGGCTGCATGGGAATGCCAAAGAAGAAATAATTTCTGCTTTCAAAGAGCTTTCAAGCAGAGTGGAGAAGATGCTTATAAGAAGGGGTTAGAGTGAGCGACTACGTACAGACTTTACCAGGTGCCAAGGATGCCGTTCATGAGACATTGACTGTCCTCTCTGTGAGCGTGGCCCTGGGCCAGGTGCAGGATGGCAGAAAAGAGAAGGTGGTCGTATGGCTCCTGTTTTTAAGAAGGTTACACTCCAGAGGAGGAGTGGCCCATAGGACCTCTCAGTGTGGCAAGACTGTATAATAGAGGAACCTGAAGGAGTGATTTGTTCTACTCTGAGCAATCGAGGAAGGCTGCCCTGAGGAGATAGGGTCTGAGCAGGGATTTGAAGGGCAGGCTAAAAGAGTGTGACTAGTAGGTTGGATAAGGTTAGGAAAGGTTTTGTAGAAGAGTCCTGAGGAGAGACAGCGGAGTTTAGATTAGGTCAGGCTATCTTCTAGACCTGTGATTCATGCCCTAAGTGTCTTAACGGAGGCAAGATGGAAAGGCATTTCTGGCACAAGGAACCAACGACGTGCCTTTGCAAAGGCAACGTAAGGGACAGAGGAGAGTGTTTGTCTGTCATCTAGCCCTGGAAACACTGAATTAAAAGTGACCCGTGCCATTATGTCATTTCATCTGAGCTAGTGACTCACAGATTCAAGTGAAAGGTTGAGAGGATGAGTGGCAGGATTTGAAATCCAGCTTAAATTGAGGAGATGGTATTGTTTGTGTCCATTGTCTACTCAAAGATGATGCACATTAAAAAGGGTGGCCGGGATAACCAAACATTTTGCCGTGTAGTTTGTTTTGCAGCTTCTGACTTCCTTATGAATGCTGGGTGTAGGGATGTATCACTACTTTTTTCTTCTCAGTTACTTTCCCGGATAATAAATGCATTTTCAGGAAGATTAACTTTTAACTTTGCTTTGAAACATGAGTTTTCAACTATTACAATACATCCATTGCAATTTGGATGATAAAATTTCCAAGCTTGGAATGATGGCTATAAAATAAATAGTTAGCATCGTTTAACTAAGTCCTGAACCTTCTGTGATGTGCAGTTTTAAAACACGTCTTTTCCAGGAAGACAGTGGAAAGTTTTGGCTTCGCAGTTGACGTCTGGCTATGTTTCATGGAAATCATACTTAAAACGTTTGAGAAATAGGTACCAATAATTCAAGTTTGGAAAAGAATAGAAAATTTGGTTCTGTTTGGATAAAAGTAAAGATTCCCTTAAAGAAGTTGTTGCCGATCAGTTGAGCACACTCAAGTATTAGCATTAAACCGCCAGTGTAATGAGGACTAAGTACAGAGAAGGGAAGGCCAAGAATACTTGAGACCTGCTATCATGTGCAGAATAAATATAGCGCATTCTCAGTTTTTCAGGGCCAGCTTTTTCTAGCTGAATTATTAACTAGAATTCACATTCCCTTTCCCATTTCTCCCGACTCTACCATTAACCATTTTAGGGACAGTAAACTCTTAATATATAGCAGAATCCCTAACCCCCCTCCCTGTAGCTTTGCCTGCGTGTTACCGGAATTGGGGTTCTTGGGTTCCCCAAGACAGAGATCGAGAGGAAACCCCAGAGACATTTCCAGACGGATTTTATTAAGCTTATGCTCAAGCACAAGGGAGGCAGCATAGAGGGAAGGAGGAAGTTCCCCTGAACTGACTTGGGGGCTTGGCTACCTTTATAAGCTGGCGACAAAGTGGGCAGGCTTTTTGAAAAAAGGCGGGCTTGCAAAATTTTCCATTGCAGAGTTGGGGGGGACTTCCTTTTCTAGCTGCCTGGCCTGGTAACTCTGTTTCCACCCGTGGCTGTGGGGGCAAAGTGGCAGACTGCTCATTACTGCCACCCTAGGAAGGTCATCAAACCTTGATGAATGGCACTTTCAGGTCAGTAGTTTAAGCAGGCAGTTAGAAGGGAGATAAAATCAGCTACCTCTGCATTTTTGAGTAGGTGGTGGAGGGATGGAGACATTTTTGTGTTTCTTCTAGCCATCTGGTGTCCTTGGGGTCCTGGGCCCAGGTCCCAGTGCTGTCTCATTTGGACCTTTGAAAAACTGTTGATTCCCAAACTAGAGATTCTGATTTAATTGTTCTGGAAGTAAAGCTTGGGCATTAGTTTTTTTTTTTAAGTTTCCCAGGTGACTTTAATATGCAGCCAACTTTGGAAACCACTGATGTGGGGTATAAACAAGTGTAAAGAGAAAATGTAAGTTCATGTTGGTCTCTAGTGCTGATTTAGAAGGGAAGGAATTTTATGTGTTTTTTGTGTGTGTCTGTCAGTTACTAGCGGATTTCACTTTCTGGCGAGTTTCATTCTCTTAGGACTAAATATTTCATTGTATGATTTTCAAGAGGGTATGCCGCGAAACGCTCCTTCTGCATTATGTTAATAAATGTACTATGTTAAAAAGTTGTTTCCTGCACAACTTCTTACAGACTTTAATGGGCTAGTTATTTGCATTTTGTGAAATTGCTAGAGGAATATAAATGCAACAGTTCACAATATTGTTTGATCAAATCCTTTTTTTTGCTGAAAATCCGGTTGACAGCAGTGATTTTGAACCTTTGAATCTCATGGCACACATAAACTAATTACTAAAGTGCTGCAGTACACAAAAATACATTTTTTGCTGGTCAGACAAAAAAAATAGGTATATTTTTAACTTTATTTTTATATTTTTTGTTAATCCTCACCTGAGGATATTTTTTCTATTGATTTTTAGAGAAAGTGGAAGGGAAGGAGGTAAGAAGGGAGGGAAGGGAAAGCCATAGAGAGAGAGAGACATCGATGTGAGCAAGACATTGATTTGGTTGCCTCCCATGCATGTCCTGACTGGGGTCTGGAATTGAACCCATGTCATTTTGAGCTCTAACCACTGAACAACACAGGCCAAGGGAATAATGAGAACAATTTTGATTAATGGACACCGGATGGCTATTGTTGAGTTGGCTGTTGTTATTTTTTACTTGACAACCTAAGGGAAAAGAGGTCATGGCCCCTGACTAGTCAGTTACTGTATGCTTTAAAATTCTGTAGCACCCCAGGTAAAAATTACTGGTCTATAGAATGAAACAATCAGAGAATCATTTGAAAATTTATTTTGTTCATTAACCAAGATCTATGTTAGGGCTGGATGTGACCATGGGGGAGTCTTTCTTAAAAGCGCTTGTTAGATTCTTAGGATAGAGATGAGAGTGTATTTCAGTGTACATGAATCCTTCCCCAGATACAGTTGTTACTTTCTTTCCCTGCTCAGCATTTCTTTAACACCTCTCCATTGCCTCCCAGATGAAGCTAAATATCCACCTTTGGCACTGAGTATTCATTACAATTTGGTTACTTCCTGCTATTTAACTTTGTCTCCCATTGTCCCGAAAAGCAATCCCCCTGGCACCAGCCAGTGGTATCCTGAAGCCACGATTAGTCCTGATTCGTGTGGATGTAGATAAAAATATTTACCCACCTACAAAGTTTTTTTCTTGTCTATATTTCTGATCCTCTCCAGTTGTATTGCTAAAAGTCTCACTCTTTTGTGGGATATTCTGGATTGGCCCAGTCTATATTGACAGTTGCCATTTATTTTATACTAGAGGCCTGGTGCACAAAAATTTGTGCACTCCGGGGTAGGGGGGTCCGTCAGCCTGGCCTGTGCCCTCTCGCAGTTTGGGACCTCTCAGGGGATGACCACCTGCTGGCTTAGGCCTGCTCTCCGGGTGATTGGGCCTAAAATGGCAATCAGATGTCCCTCTGGCAGCCTGGCATCCCTTGGGGGATGTCCATTTGCCAGCGGGGAGCAGACCTAAGCTGCAGTCAGACATCCTTAGCGCTGCTGAGGAGGC
>NW_006299714.1:1237544-1242192 GCF_000327345.1 Myotis davidii
TGGAGTTTGTTTAGCTTCTATAATTGAAACATTGTTGCCTCCGGAGCTCAGAGCTGGGCTGCGGCAGGCGAGGAACCATGGCTTCCTCCATCGCTGGAGCAAGCAAGCCTCATGTTCGCTTCTGCTGCCTGGCTGCTGGCCGCCATCTTTGTTGGCAGTTAATTTGCATATCTCGCAGATTAGCCAATGGTAAGGGTAGTGAAGTTATGGTTAATTACCATGTTTCTCTATTATTAGATAGGATTGGCCTTTGTTTAGAATTTATTAAAAAGTTACTGTTCTTGCATTGCTTTTCTGTTCTTTTGAGTTGGTGTACTAATAGTGCAACTATGAGCTCTTAAATTGAGAGACTCAAGGATCTAGAGGCCTCCACATTGCTCTGTGCATGTTCGGGGCTAAGTAACTCCTTAGAATCATGCTATTGTAGGATTGAAAGGGACCTTAGAAATTTCCTATTTTAGTACACATATGAGGAAGACAAGATCTAGAGAATTTAAATGATATGTTCAAGTCATATAATTATGTAATTTTTGAAGTTGGGGAGGAAACTCAACCCACTGTTCTTTTCAGTATGAACAATTATCATCTTTTTAAAATTCAGGTGATCTTTTTTTAAAAAAAATATATATTTCACTGATTTTTTACAGAGAGGAAGGGGGAGAGACAGAGAGTTAGAAACATTGATGAAAGAGAAACATCGATCAGCTGCCTCCTGCACACTCCCCACTGGGGATGCGCCCGCAACCAAGGCACATGTTCTTGACCGGAATCGAACCTGGGACCCTTCAGTCTGCAGGCCGACACTCTATCCACTGAGCCAAACCGGCCAGGGCCCAGGTGCTCTTTTAAGAAAAATGAAAATCTCACGTCTTTCTTTCATAATGGAAAAACACACAGTAAATTTTATATTGCTACTTAAAATAGATCAAGGCAGTAAGATATAGTGCTGTCTTGTTTTTCACACTCCCAACACACAGAGATGCTCAGGAGGTGTGTATGTCTAGGAAACCGGGGTTTTAAAACTTGGATGTTCCAGAGATAATTGCAGTTTGCATTTCTTCATACATCACTGTCTCCTCCTCCTCCCCCCACCTCCTCCCCCTCCCCCATCCTCTTCTCCCTCCTCCTCCCTTCTTCCCTCCCCTGATTCATGCCATTCTGTTGTTTTGAATCAGTCAGTGGACAAAACAAATAACAGATGTCAATATTATAACAAACACTGAACTAGGAGCTATGAGATCTGGGTTCGAATTCCAGTGCAGACCAACTGTGAAGTCTTGGCAAAGTCATTTGGCACCTGACTTGCCCAGGTTCTCTTACTTTTACAAAATGGGGACAATTCCTCACAGAATTGTTTAAAGGAACACATATCATTTGAAATTGAAGAGCACTGAACAAATGTGAGGGATTATTTGACTCTTCAGAGAGCTCCATCCAGGCCAGTGCTGGCATCTTCAAGGTGGAGGGAAGGCTGCAGGGCTGTTATGTTTTAGAATGCGGGTCCCTGTCTTTAGTTGGCTGGGAAAACCGTACACAATTCTATAATATTGTTGGCACTCTTCTCAGTTTACAGTTGTGATTGTATCTTTAAATTGGGGATGGTACTTTCTGGTTTCTTATATTGGAAAAAGATTCTATATGTTGGTTTGTTTTACTTAAATATGCTCATATTTTTGCATTTTAGAATAGAAGTTTTTTTTTTCCCGTCTAGTGTAGATTTTTTTCTTCTATTTTTCTTGAGATGGTTGTTAAGTTCTTATGCGATAAGACGGGTGTTCACTATTAGAAATACTGCTATTTACTGTGGCTGGATGAGGTTTGCTACCAGTAAAAAATTATTAGGGCAAACTGAACTTTTAATTTCTTAAATATATTTTTATTAATTTCAGAGAGGGAGGGAGGGAGAGGGACACACACACACACAGACAGACATCAGTGATGAGAGGGAATCCTCGATCGGCTACCTCCTGCACACCTCACACTGGGATGGAGCCTGTAACCTGGGCATGTGCTCTCACTGGGAATCAAAACGTGACCTCCTGGTTCATGGCTAATGCTCAACCACTGAGCCATGCTGGCTGGGCTCTGGTTTCTTTTTCATAAAGGAGGGGCAGAACCATCTGGTTTCTCAAGTTTGGTATTCTGTTTTTTAGTGCACATGTCTAGGTCCATACTGTAATTGTTCCCAATAAATCAAAACAGGCTTCATGTAGCAGCTCCTAGAGCGTATTTGTTCTTCATGTGAGATTTATGGAGCACTCTTATATTTGCCAAGACTTTTATTTTCCTAAACTCCCCAGTAAGATAAGTCAACAGGAAGGTCTTCAAGTGCTAAAGCAGTTGCTAAGTAAGCCTGCCATTGAAATTAATCCAGGTTAATCTTCTCAGAAACCGTGTGGTAATGAGAAATGGGGACAAGAGATTCATGATTTGTCCTCAGCCTCATGGCAAGTTCTTGCTAATTAAGTTTTGGACAGAAATGGTAATTTTTCATTAAGCATAAGAAAACATTATTTTGTTCTCCCTTTTCTGGTGGAGGCAATATATAGCAATTTAAACAATATAAGTGTCTCAGAAAGGACTGGGTTAGAAAGGAATTGACTCAATAGTGTAATTCTTTTTTTAAAAATTGTATTATAGATGTCCCCCCATTCCTTTCCCTCTTAGCCCTCCTCCACCTAACCACTGCCCCACCTCAGGCCTTCATCACACTATTGTCTGTGTCCATGGGTTATGCATATATGCGTATATGTTCTTTGGTTAATCTTTTCCCGTTCCCTCACCCCCCTCCCCCAGTCCTCCCCTCTGAGGTTTGTCAGTCTGTCCCATTTATCCATATCTTTGGACCTCATTTGATCATCAATTTATTTTGTTTATTAGATCCCAAATATGTGAGATCATGTGATATTTGTCTTTCTCTGACTGGCTTATTTCACTTAGCACAATAATCTCCATGCTGTATTCCATGGTGTAAATGTACCACAGGACTTTTATCCACTCATCTACCGATGGGCACTTGGGCCGTTTCCAGATATTTGTTCCTGGTTTATACCATATGTACTACCTTTGTTTAGTGACTGCATTCTTTGCAGAATTTACTCTTTGGATATTGAAAGGTGTTGGTTTTATACAAAGAAACCAAAGTTATTGTAAAATGCTTGTACCAAAATGTTTACCCATAAACAGGTAGGGCTATCATGAAATGTAGTTAATTGGTCTTTATTCATACTGAAGAAGGCTGTATTGCGGCTTCTTTACGTGTACAATTTTAAGGCATTTTAAGTCATCTATAATAATAAAAGTGTAATATGCTAATTAGACTGGACTTCCTTCCAGACGACCTTCTGGATGAAGCCAGAGCTGTGAGGGCTGAGGCAGCTGTTGCGGTTGCCTTGGGCCGAGCAAGCCACCGTGGCTGCAAGGGCCGAGCCCCTTGCATGAATTTCGTGCATTGGGCCTCTAGTCCTATATAATAAAACCCTAATATGCAAATCGACTGAATGGCGGAACGACCGGTCACTATGACGTGGACTGACCAGCAGGGGGCAGACGCTCAATGCAGGAGCTGCCCCCTGCAGCTGTTGCGGTTGCCTTGGGCCGAGCAAGCCACCGTGGCTGCAAGGGCCGAGCCCCTTGCATGAATTTCGTGCATTGGGCCTCTAGTCCTATATAATAAAACCCTAATATGCAAATCGACTGAATGGCGGAACGACCGGTCACTATGACGTGGACTGACCAGCAGGGGGCAGACGCTCAATGCAGGAGCTGCCCCCTCGTGGTCAGTGCGCTCCCACAGGGGGAGCACTGCTCAGCCAGAAGCTAGGCTCACGACTGTGAGTGCAGTTGCGGTGGCAGGGGCCACTCCCACCTCCACGCCAGAGCTAAGGACCCCTTGGGGGATGTCCACCTGCCAGATTGCGAGAGGGCGCAGGCCAGGCTGAGGGACCCCCCCACCCCAGCCCCAGTGCACAGATGTTGTTCACCAAGCCTCTAGTTAGATTATAAAGAAATCACAGACTCTCATTCTCTCCTTTTTGTGAGTTCTTGAATTCTACAGACCAAGAGTTTACATATGCAGTTTATAGACATTTGTTAAATCTTAAGATGGTTGTTGCAGCCTCGGAATAAATTTACTCATTACATATTTGTTGAATGAATGAATGAATGAAATGATGAGTTTACTTATTAAAACAATTTTTGAGCCCTTTACTATGTTTGGCTTAAAATCCAATGGTGAGCAATTCAGACATAGGGAGCAAACAGAAATTTTACTGAAGGATATAGATAAAATAAAAGGAAACGTGCAAATAAAATAATCACAGTACATCTAAGAAAGACATGTGCACGGTGCTGACGTGGGGAAAGGCCTGTTAAAGTGGATGAGCACCTCAGAGTAAAAAAGAGCTCTTCAGTTTTTTAAGTTCAGGGGACAGCTAACTCTTTACTCATTTGCTTTGCATACACAAAAAGCTTAAGTATTTACTTCAGTTTTCAAAAGCAGTTCTTTCCCCTCCCACTTAGACCAACACATTTAAGAAATCTTAGCCATTAAGGATATAATTGTATTTTCTTTCAGTTGTCTTTAGTGGAATGCTTTTACAGTGCTTCCAAAACAATAATGCATTCCTTAGAGCCAGGCCGCCAGGCC
>NW_006299714.1:1242224-1250820 GCF_000327345.1 Myotis davidii
TTACCTATGAGGTCAAGACAGTTGGTAAATAATTTCTTTTCATAGAACAGCTAAAGTGGGGGAGGGAGAGGGAGAGAAAGAAAGATTTAACGTAATCTAAGCAGTCTGATCCCAGAAAATTATTTAGGGCAGCTCTGCCCTGTGGTGACTGCTATTCATGATCAACTCCGTGTTCGGCCGACGAGGGGTTTGTTTGCCATTTAAGTCAGGGCAATGCTGGTTTTGTGGTTCTGCTGCTCTGCCCTTTCTTCAGGTCGAAATTTTTCTAGGGCTTGTTGCAAATTCAGAGGCAGATGTTTGCCTTCCCTAGGCCTGGGGATGGTTTGGCGCCATCTAGGTCGATGTTTTTGCTGTCTTTGAATGCTGTGGCTGAATAGCTTCAGGCAGTGACAACAGCTGAAAGGAAATGTTATGGTGGTGACTTCATACCCTGGGCCAGTCAAGCATTGATGAGTCTTAAAGAGACTAATTGTGTGTTTTTAAGTTCTAATACAGCAAAGCTTTTCACTTACATGTACTCCAGGGAAACCAATAACTTCTACACTTTGTAATGAAGAATGAGTTGGCCACATGGTTCATAATGTGGTTATACAGAGAGAACCATGTTTAAGGGATTCTTTGTCTTTTTTAAAATTACGATAAAATGCACATAACAATTTGCCATTTTCACCATATTGAAGTGTACAGTGCAGTGCCATTAGTACATTCATATTGTTGTGCTACTTAAGACATTCTTGCTTTGAAATAGCAATCCACCTGAATTGATATTTTGATACTAAGATGGCCACATATAGAGAAAAAAATTTAAAATTGAAACATAGATACAAAATATTTTTGCCGGAAAGACAAAATTTGAAGTTGTGATAGAGTTGCTGCAAATGTACAGTGAAACTGGACTCACTTGCACACGTAAATGAACGGTACCTAGTCCCTCTGAAGCTGGCATTTAGGGTATGAAATAGCTGGTAGGGAGAAGCACGGCCTAGGGAGAAGCACGAGGAAGTCTCTGCATGCTGCGAGGGGTGCAGTGGGCTCCGCTTACGGGTGAGTGACAGTGAACAGCAGCTGCTCACGGTGCCTTTTTATTCCCACGCTGTGAAAGCAAGATGCTAGCGGGCAAGAACCGGGGTCCCGTCACAGGTGGATCTCAGCCAGTCTTCCCTGAAATGTTTATTCAATGTGTGCGCGTTGGGTTCCAGGATGAAGAATAGTGACTTGGGCAGGCCAGAGGAGGAAGTCAGAGAGATGAGTTCTAGGCGGACTTTATCCCTGGAATTTTGTGGAACCGTTTCTGGAATGAGTTCCTGGTGACTTGAGAACATTGGCAAAACCTCGTGCCTGGGCCGTGCAGTCATCGTTCCAGCCCATCCTCTGCGTAGCCAGCGCAGGAAAGTGTGGCTCACCGCACAGCCTGTCATTTAATTGGACAGATCAGCAGAAACACATACGCTCCTGAAAGGATGGACCGTTATTCTTCTACTTTAATGCCTAGGAGGTGGTATTTATGAATGGGCCTTGTAAACCAGGTCTCTCTTCGCTCGGACACCATCGAATGAAATTTGTGTGTTCCGGCTTCCTCAACTAATCAGTACTTCAAGGAAAGCTGAGTTGAATTCTCAGCTTAAAACCTGGGGAATTGAAATCCCTGGGTTGGTCAGTCTCCTGAAGGCTTTGTGATGGGGCCTCTCTCAGATTGGGCGGAGGCGGCGATAGTATTCTCGCTTAGGTGACAGCTGCGTGCATCCAAGAGCATTTGGCTACCTTCAGTGATTTAAATCACCCTCCTTTGATTACAGAGCTCTTTGCTGTCTTCTTCCTTTGTGGCTAATTTTGTCAAACTTCCCAGTTATTTCCTGAAGCAGTTTCCTCCTTAGTCATCCATCACCATTTATTTGTCCATCAGGGAAATTTCTCAGTTACCGCTAAACCATATAGCTTGGCTGGTGTAAATTGAACATAGCATTCTTGTATTTTTAGTGTGAATCCTGAATGGCAGAATGGCCAACCTTTAAGATACGTTCTGTTACCCCTGGCTCCAAACAGGGAGTTGAGGTGCCTTCATAATCTACATTTAGTGACAAAGATTGAGGAATAAATGCTAGAGGAAATCGGTGTGATGGGGAAAGAAAGAGTTGGAAAAATAAATTTGACCGGAGGACCAGTAAGGTTTGTATACATCATATACGTCAGATTCTGAGCTGCGCCACCGTGGCCAAAGCGAAAAGGAAACCTGGCCAGTGATAAGTATCACAAGATCCATGAGATGAAACCCGAGTCTGTGGCCCCGGAAGACACAGGCCTTCTTGCTACAGGAACCTCGGCACAGCTGCTGCGGATTTTCTGAAGGAGACCTGCAGCCAGCCTCTAGTTGACTCTGTTGTCGACAGTGGCTTCCCTGGCTGTAGGTTGGTGGTTTTTATGTCTCAGTTGCTGCTTCTTTGTTCTAACACGAGTGAAAGCTGTTCTACAAGAGCTGAAGATCTAGTATTCAAGGATGACCTATACGATTATCAGACACTTCTCCATCGATATTATGTCTACCAGCTGAGTTAGGTGATAAGGTGGTTATCTAGCCTTGATTACTTAATTTGTTTTTATGACTAATTCTAACACTAGGGCCACTTTGCGTATGTAGGACATTGTACGAAGGCACTTGCTCCAGGAGAGATCTTTCAATCCTTGTAGAAACCCTGTGGATTCATTCTTATTCTAGAGAAAGGAAGTTGGCTCAGAGAATTTGACAGCTTTGGCCAGGTTCACCTGCCTGCTGCCGCCTGTGTGCCTTGTACCGATTCCACTACCTGGGACCAAGAAGTTGTCAGGCAAGGAAGACAGTTTAGCTCTTGGGAGCCAAATCTCTCAAACGTCCCAGGGAGCAGGTTTTTCCCACGTTAGCCTGTGCAGCACAGAGTAGACCCCTGGCCACCCTCACCTGGGCGTCTCTGTTTAGCCCCTTGTGTGTTGCAGACAATGCTGCGGCATTCCACAGCTGGCTCCCTTGACAACTCTCACGTTGTGTGCCCAGGGCCACGTCAGAGTGGCTGGAAAATTGAGCTAAGAACAAGTGTTTTCTTGCTTAACTTTTAAATATTCTCAAGCTCTGAAAATATAATTTAATTTGGCTTTTGTTGTCAGGAAGGGAAATGCTATAAAAAGAAGAAGAAAAAAAGTCTTCCATGTAAAGACTCTTGAAATCTGATAATATTTTTGCCATGGCTTCTTGATTACAAGTTTAAGTAAAAAACAGTGTAGAGATGATCTCCTTCCATCATTTTGACAGTTTAGTATATGTTCAAAAGAATCTTTATTATGCCTGAATATCCATTTTATTAAAATACTAGAGGCCCAGTGCACAAATTTGTGCACCAGTGGGGTCCCTCAGCCCAGCCTGCAGGATCTGGCTCAAACCGGCTCTCCAACATCCCCTGAGGGGTCCTGGGTTGTGAGAGGGCTCAGGTCAGGCTGAGGGACCCCACTGGTGCACGATTAGGGCTGGGGAGGGACATGGGTGGTTTGCCAACTGGGGAGGAACCATGGGAGGGCTCCAGGGTGTGTCTGACCCATCTCACTCAGTCCTGATCGGCCGGGCCCCAGCAGCAAGCTAACCTACCTTTCGAAGCGTCTGCCTCTTGGTGGCTAGTGCATGTCATAGCAACTGGTCGACTGTCTGCTCCCTGGTGGTCAGTGCACATCATAGCAAGTGGTTGAGCGGCCTTAGCATATCATTAGCATATTACGCTTTGATTGGTGAAATGGACGACTGGACACTTAGCATATTAGTCTTTTATTATATAGGATATTTTTATTGATTTTCAGAGAAGAAGGGAGAGGAAGAGAGAGATAGAGACATCAATAATGAGAGAGAATCATTGATTGGCTGCCTCCTGGGTGTGTGCCCTTGACCGAAGTCAAACCCAGGACCCTTCAATCCACAGGCCAGTGCTCTATCCACTGAGCCAAATTGGCTAGGGCTGTATGTCCATTTTTAATATCAGTTTATGGAATAGTATTTTGTCTGTGTTTAGGTTTAGCCTGTGCTTAAACAAAGCATTTGCTCTATATGGACAGAAAGGGAGTGGGGGCACCAGCTGTGGATAGCACCATCTATCCATGGCCAATTCTCATTGTGTTTGGTGTTTGTTTTACCGCAACAACACACACACACATACACACTTTGTTGTACCTTAGGTCAAGGTAGGGAAGCTGGTGATATGTTTGAAAGAGGGAAAGGTATGCAATTAGAACCATATTGGCATCTTGGCAGGTATTTCTTTTTCCAGGGTGAACGTGCTTTAAGAAATTGCCAGTAGTTGCTAGGCAGACTTCAACAAACACAAAGGACATTACCCCAGCATCCATCCTGGCTGGTTTCTCAATTTAAATTTTGCGATCCTGGCTCACACTGTAGTCAACTCTCTTACCATTTGAATTTGAAAGCGCATTGCCAGCAATCCTTTGGCATTCCCAGGCACTGGCGAAGTTAACTTCTCTTTCCCAGGAGGCCAGGTGACTGACTTTTCAGCAAGGGCACTGGGTCCAAGATTGTGGGCCAGGCCATTGGAAGGGCTGCAAAGGTGAATAGCACATTTGTAAGGAAAACAATTCCGTCTCACCAGGGGCAGTTGCTTTTTTATTTGGGGCTGTCTTTTCTGATTACTGGATTTTCCTGCTAAGTATGTGCTGGCTTTTGCATTTTTTTTCTTTCTTCTGGGAAAAGGAACAACATTTTCACACTCAGCTACATTTAGTCCTTTACTTAAATGACATTTCTAGATGAATTTGGAGCAATGCCAGTGAAACGGAAGAAATGCCTTTCTGGACTAGTGGTGAGATGTGCAGAGATTTTAAAACATAATTGTTTAACTATAGGTCTGTTTATTTACTTATTTTTGTTTTGTTTTGTTTTGCACTGCTTCTCCAGGCCAACTGTTCCTAAGAACAGTAGTGTGCCGTTTACTGTTAGATGGAAAATGCAGACTAATTGTGAAAGCTAAAAGTTTAAAAGACAGTGCCTTTTAAATGTTTATTTACTGATTGACGAGAGAGAGAGAGAGAGAGAGGGAGAGAGAGAGAGAGAGAGAGAGAGAGACATCGACTTGCTGCTCCACTTACATATGCATTCATCTTGTATGTGCCCTGACTGCATCCTTGGTATATCAGGACAATGCTCTAACTGAGCTACTCGGCCTGGACAAAAGACAGCACATTTTAAATGCATGTGGTTTTGGGGACAAAAATACTGATAAATATCACTTTCTTTTCAGCTTTCCCAAATAGGATAAACATGCACAGTTAGAATAATAATAATAAGAATGTGAAAGATGAAATCCATATTGATCGGGGCTAAATTTTCCATAATACGCCAGCTTTAACCATATTTCCCAGGGAGGTCTGATAGTGGTGTATCCTTCCAAATAGGCCTGGGCTCTTGGAGGCTGTCTGCATTATCTGTTTGGATATCATTATATAGAAATGAAGCTATGGCGATGGCTGTAAAAGATGGGTTTCCTTCTGCTAATAACCCTTTTTATTTAGTCTCATGTGTCTGGAACACTTTGCTATCTGTGTGCCTCCCGCACAGAATCTCTTCGGAAACTCACAGGAGAAATAATGGAAGCAAAAATAATATTTTAGGCTATGTGAGATTGTCTTGTGAAAAATGCTACAGGTGGCGCCGCCATTTGGGAAACATATGATATGGTATCATTTGCCAGCTTCTGAATTAAAATTTTTTAATAAAACTGCTAACCAGTGTCTGTTTTAGGGAGTTTATGTGCTAATTTTAAATATAACAGAAAAGGTTTATTTTCATAAGTTTATATTCTATTTTGGAAAATGGCACTCCCTCCCGCCCTTCATTTCTTGAATTGTAAAAATGGTATGTACTCATTAAAAAAGGAGAGTATAGAAGAGTACAGAGCAGAAATTAAGAACAGTCAAATTCCTCCCCACAGGTACTAGTCACATTTTGGAAACATCTCTCTCATCCTTTTCTTAAGTGTGTGTGTGTGTGTGTGTGTGTGTGTGTGTGTGTACATATATACAATTTTTTAAAAATTGTCATTTGTTCTGTAAACTAGTCTTTATTCTGTGTGGTTTCTTTTCTAGCCATCAACTTTTCTTTTTAATAAATATTTACAACATCTTGTTTGGTGATCATGGAATCACTTAATCATTTTCCCATTAAAATATGAAAATGTTTTCTTCACTTAAAGAAAGTAGCATTAAACATTGACCATTTGCCTATAGCAGTGACGGCGAACCTTTTGAGCTCGACGTGTCAGCATTTTGAAAAACCCTAACTTAACTCTGGTGCCGTGTCACATATAGAAATTATTTGATATTTGCAACCATAGTAAAACAAAGACTTATATATTTGATATTTATTTTATATATTTAAGTGCCATTTAACAAAGAAAAATCAACCAAAAAAATGAGTTCGCGTGTCACCTCTGACACGCGTGTCATAGGTTCGCCATCCCTGGATAGTAACCATTGAAAAGAGGATGCCAAATTTTTGCGGTAAATAATTTAGTTTATAAAGCATTGACATTGTATCATTTTAGGAAACAGCGTGAATGTCAAAATCTCTTCGCTGCTTTAGAGAATCGGAAATCCTTGGCTTTTAGCTTAATTCAATCATTTGAAAGACGATTCATGAGTTTAGGAAGCATTTGAATACCATGAAATACTAGTTATTTGGAATCCACAGGGATGAATCATAATGGCTAGAGTATCAGAGACTGAAGGAGTGATTCCCCCCTTCCCCCCCACGCCGCCCCCCAAGGTGATTGTCCGGTCCTGAAAGCTGTCGTCTTTATAACAATTGCAAAGCCCTCTTTAAGTTCTCAGCACTACATTTCTGTCTTGTTCATGGGGTGTAAAGGACTATCTTTCACCATTATAAGAATCTGTGCTTAAGGGACTGGAGGCCATTTCTTAAAAAACAAAAAACACCACAGAAATAACAACACACAGAACACACACAAAAATAAACTGTGTGTGTGATCAGGGGAGAGAAGCACAGCCCTGCAGGTTTCTTCCAGCTCCCTTGGTGTTCAGCGTGGACGGGAATTACAGAGAGAAGTTGACAAGCATTGTCGTGATGGAGCGGTTTTTTAAGTGTTGTAAACTGTTCAGGGATACACGCAGCATTCAGCAATGTCTTTTCCAGAAACGACGTTCCCCTTTTCCCCCAGCTTTTGGACATGTGCTGAGTTCTTTTTTTTTTTTTCCAACTTGCTCTAATGTTTTCATGCCTTACTTTAATTTTAAGAGGTTTTCAGGAACAAACGTGACACAGTCAACTGCATTTAAAAACAAGCAACTACTTTGCTTTTTCAGCAAGCTATTCGTCATCTCCAGGGGCAGTGTCGTCCACTGCGACCCTCTTGCCGTAGGACATGGCTGCCGTCAACCGCTTTAGGAGCCTGTGGTACCTGGCGGTTGTAGATGCTCCCGTTGCATTATACTATTCCAGTAACAGTGCATCTCCCTGCACGAGGCGTCAGCGCTCTGACCTTATCCTAATCCTCCAACATTTTTTCTGCTCGTTCATTTTAAATGCCACTTCCTTCTGCCTTTTGCCAGAGAAATCTTTGAAACCAAGCCATACAAGCCATGCATCATATAGAGTTTTATTCTGTGGTGTGACCAACACTCTTGCATGCTAGCCACTCTCTCATGACTTAGTTGATTAGTTTATTACTGTAGAGATGTCCTATGATTGCAAAGGCTGTGGTATGGAGACAGCAATGCCATGCCGTATTTAAATTTATTTTTATTTTTTGTTCATCCTCACCTGAGTATATTTTTCCATTGGTTTTTAGGGAGAGTGGAAGAGAGAGAGAGAGACAGAGAGAAACATCAATGTGAGAGAAGCACATTGATTGGTTGCCTCCTGCACAAGCCCTGATGAGGGCCTGGGCTGGGGAGGAACCTGCAACCGAGGTACGTGCCCTTGACTGGAATCGAACCCAGGACCCTTTGGTCTGCAGGCCGATGCTCTATCCACTGAGCAAAACTGGCTAAGCGCCATGCTGTATTTAGTGTCTGTCTTTCTACCACACACCCATACCCACCCCACTATCCTATGTCTTCAACTGCCCGACCCCTGAGGTACATGATGCTTCTACGTTGGACTTCCTCCCTGCTGTCCGAGCATAAAACTACTTGCCATTCCTGTCTCTCCTCCTAATATGGTGACTTCTGATGAGTTTGCTTCCCTTTCTCCTTTCTGCTTTTGTTTTTTTCTTGAGTGCATGGATTTGAGTAGGACTTTCCTGTTGCCCCATAATTGGCACAGAGGACCCAGTGGAGGGCCATGTGGCTGTGGCATTCTGAAGAGAGTTTAGAAGAACTTCCAACACTTGAGTCCACATACTTCTCCTTCACGCTTGTTAAGAAGAGGCGGAAACTGCTAATACCTGCAGCCACCACTACACACCACCTCGATCCCTCCCAAATCTTTTCCCTAAGAATTGAAGTGGGAAGAAAGAGGTGGAGAGGTGTTGGGGATGTTGTGCTGGTGGGAAATGGGGTGGTCCCCATAAGAGGTCTTGGGAAAGGGGATTTGCCGAGGAAATCGCTCCTGAAG
>NW_006299714.1:1250865-1281980 GCF_000327345.1 Myotis davidii
CTGCAAGAGGAGACCAGCGTTTCATGACCGGAGGGCACACTGGTCCAGTGACAGGCTTGTTGTGTGGGCTTTGAAAGGAGAACTGCGGGGAAAGTCTCCTAGGGTTAGTGTGGGTCAGGTAGACGGCACTGAAGGAGGCTGGCGTCTGCTTTCTCTCTGGTAACCCAGGCACGACGCCGGATCCTGGTGAGTGGAACCCAGCATCCAGACCAGTAGGCATCTGCTGGTGAGGAGGCCTGGGGGATGTCGGTTTTCTCGTGTCAGGGAATGCGCCGTGGGAACCCTCATAGATGCCTTGCAGAAACGCATGCAGGCTTCCGCAAGAGAACCCCCGCCGGAGCCTCCCTGCAGAGGCTGCCAGCAGCCGCTCCGTTAGTCAGAGAAGCCCTGGGAAGCAGCAGAGAGGGGATGGCTGCAGCACCCAGGGAAGTCAGGAGGCATTTGCTTTTTCCTCCCTCCTCTCTTCCCCTCAAAGCTCATCTCCACTGGCATATTCTGAAGGCTTTCCACATGTTAGTCCTTCTGATCCTCCCAACAACCCCATGATGCAGGGTCCATTACTGTTCTCATTTTCCATACAGGACACTGAGGCACAGAGAGAGTGGGTACCTGGGATTTGGGTCCAGGTGGTTTGGCTCCCAAGTCCACCTTGTAACCACCCTATTGTACTGTCCTACCCTCCAAGATCGAAAGAAGTGACTTTTTGTTTGTTGTTTGTTTTGTTTTTACTGTTAACCAGCAGTAAGAAATAACGTTTTACATTCTGACCCAGGATACACCTGCATAAAAATGAGTGAAAAAAATTTAATGCGATAACACATGTAATACAACCTAGTCTTCTCCTGTTCTTTTCACGTCTGTTTCATTTTACAAAATGCTAGTTACCACCTACTGAATAGATGACCTGGAGCTCAGAAGAGGTTTGAAGGGAGCAGTGAACCGCGCCCCATTCCCCATGGGGCATCTCTCTCTGTCCCTCTTTCTTCTCCTCTCCCTTCTCCCATCCACACGGAGTTTCCTGAGCTGAAAATCTAGCTGGTTGTGGAGAGCGGGGTAACTGTGAATTGGTTATGAGTGTGGACGTTCCTCTGCCTTGGTTATGAGAGGGGGACTTTCTCATTCTGGGAGTGACCAGACATAAGAGGTGGGGAAGAGGCCTTCCGAAGGGAGAGGACAGGTGTGCTGATGGGAAGCAGGGATGACGGGGTTCATGATGCTACCCCGCCCCCGAATAGTGATTCCTCTGTGAGCCAGTTACATCTGCTTTCAACTGTTTGAGTGATGTGAGGAGCTTGCAGTTCAACGAGGACGACCCTGTCCTCCATGGGCCGTGCCTGTGTCATCCGTGGGGCAGAGGCCTCCCTCTTCTTACTCACGGCTGGCGTGGAGCTGGTGGGGTTCTGGTTCAGACCTCAGGCTGTTTGGTATCACTAAGCTGGAGCAGGCTTCGTGGAAATGGTTTCTTCTGCTAATCCAGACCTGTTCATTGTGGCATTTATTACTGAAGCATGTCATATTCATTCCTCCTTGGTTTGTAATTTTTTTTCATCAGTAAAACTCAGCCTTTCTTTATTCTTTTCGTTAAGTGTTTAAAGTCAACCTGGAGCTCCCTTTGTTAAAAATAAGTGAGTAAAGATGAGCCCCGGCTGGTGTGGCTCAGTCGGTTGGGGCATCGTCTGGAAGGGTTGGTGCGGTTCGATTCCTAGTCGGGATGCATGCCAGGCTGTGGGTTCAATCCCTGGTCGGGGCGTGTGCAAGAGGCAACCAGTACATGTTTCTCTCACACATTGATGTATCCCCCCTCCTAAGATCCATAAAATTTTAAAAAATTTTTAACATGCAAAGATGACTTAGCAGGAAAAGATGAAACCAACTGCACTAAGTCCTTGAAGTTTTACAGCAGTGCAAATGTTAACGCCAAAACTTCTGTCAGAGTTTGTTGAATTATACTTTCTGGAGACCCCAAAAATCGATGGCTCCCTCTTCACACCACCCCCACCTTACAGATTGCTTTTGTAGGGGACGAGGAATGCTGGCCTTGAGCACTCTCCAGGCTGAAATGATTCTGACCAGGCAATGAGCTTTGTGACCCTGGTCGCCCATTCGTCAGGGGAGTTGGAGGGAAGCCAGGCTCTTCCCTCGGAGAGAGTTTGGCCTTCCTCCTGTGCACTCCCATGCCGGGTGAGGTGGGCTGTCAGTCTCCTTTAGTGGATGTTAGGCCATCGGTTTGTATTGAGAGACAGTGAGCGGAGAAGACCAGCCCCGCCACGCCATTGCCGTGGAGACGTCCTCACGCACAGACGGGACTCTGGGGAGCCTCTGGAGACACTGCTGGCGGGTTCTGTTACCAGCAGCCTCCGTGCTTCCGCCCTGAACAGCTGGCCTGCCTTTTAATTCATGGACAGTGCGATCCTGTGCAAAGGTGGTTTCTCGTTTTGTTCGAGGGATCGAAGGTGCAGGCTGAGACTGTGACCACGCAAGGCCTGTGGTGTGAGATTCTCGGTTCCATCCCTCCCCTTGGCCTTATTCTTCTCCGATCCTATTTTTTTCCTTCTGGGATTCGCTCGATTCTCCATTGGATGCGTTTGTTTCATACGTGCTTTTAAAGACACTTCCAGTCCTCATGGGGAAATCCACCCATCCATGCTGTTGCCAAGAAAATATAACGTGTTTTGAAAGCTTTAGCCCTTTTTATCTCCTGCCTTAGATAGTGGTTGCGGTTGAAAATAAATCCTGACCCCAAATTTATAGTGAAGAGCAGGACCACAGCTTTTTACAAACCTTGGAATCTTGTCCGAGGGTCGGCCTGACTAAGATAAAAGTGATTTCTTCTCGAGATAATGAGATTAAGAGGGATGAAAGGCCACATTAGGGACTCGGTACAGTTAGCTGATACTAAATTTCCAGAAACCACCCAGAGGGCCATTCCAAGTTCAGTGGTGAATCGGGACAGAAAACCTATTTAAAATTCATATTTGACAGCTCAGAAGAGAAAGGTGGAACGAGAGCTGTTGATACTCAGAAGCAAGATGCCTATTAATTACTTGTGTTATTTTGAGAAGTCATTTTCCCTCTTTTTACAATTGGTTATCTCATAAGACGAAGGATCATAATTTTGCCAACTCTGAAGTTATGCAGTTTCCCAAATGCAGTTAAAATAGAAGCGGAAAGAGAGAGCTTACCATCACTGCTTGTGTAAGTGGAAATTTGGGAGTCCTGGGTTTTGAGGCTCTTGGTGGTCATTGAATTAATATATTAATCCACAGACCCTCACTGCTGTCTCCTGACAGTAACTGGGGCTCCAGACACAATATCTAGGTGTTTTCCCCATAATTCTGAATTTACATTAGTACTTTGTAGAAAAGCAAATCTAAGAAACCATGTGTGTGCACACATGCAGGTTTGTACAGGTACAGTGGTTAACTGATAGCCATGTTCCTGGTGAGTTTCAGTATGTCCATGGTAGGTATTCAATAGATGTTTAGTTTTGACTTGGAATTTTATAGCACTATCCAGTTAAAATGGTTATTAATGTAATGTCTTGTTACTTTATATTTTTTAAATATCTTTTTATTGATTTCAGAGAGGAAGGGAGAGGGAGAAGGAGAGAGAGAGAAACATTAATGATGAGAGAGAGAGAGAATCATTGATCGACTGCCTCCTGCATGTGCCCCTACTGGGGATCAAGCCTGCAACCTGGACATGTGCCCTTGACTGGAATCGAACCAGGGACCCTTCAGTCCACAGGCCGACCCTCTATCCACTGAGCCAAACCAGGTAGGGCTAGTTGCTTTATCTTGGAAATAATTTCTTCACATGTCAGAGACATAACATTTTAAAGTAGGAAGGGACCTTAGCTACTACATTGTTAAACTTTTTTGCTTCATGACTTTTGGGAGAAGGGTGTTTGGTATTGATACTGTCCGGCAGTATGTAGCTTGTTTTTGCTTATTTCTTTTAATTACAGAACTCAGTCATGTATTAATGTGTAGCAGAAGAAACAAGCATTGTGCCTAGCACATAGTTGGAGCTTAGTTTTTTTTCCTTTTTCTCAAACAAGTGTTTGCTATTTTGGTTAATCCTCACCTGAGGATATTTTTTCATTGATTTTTAGAGAGAGTGGAAGGGGCGGAGAGAGACACAGAGAGAAACATTGATGTGAGAGAGACACATTGATTGGTTGCCTCCTGCATGTGCCCTGAACAGGACTGGGGATTGAGCCTGCAACCGAGGTACATGCTCTTGGTGGGAATCGAACCCAGGACCCTTCAGAACCCAGAGTTGGGCCAACGCTTTATCCACTGAGCCAAATCAGCTAGGGCCAAGTGTTTGCTATTAATGGAAAGCTCCATAATTTGAAATTTATACAAACGGAAGCTGCACAGAAGTTTCCTTGATAGCCTGTTATATACACTAGAACATGGTGGCCATGCCAGTAAATATTTTAACAACTAATACAAGAGACATACAGGAAACAGTTTAATAGACTTTGTCACACAGTAGTGCATAGTTATGGCCTTGCAGCCAATAATTGATTACATTCAATAAGGTGAATGCAAATATTGCAGTTAAAGACTGGCTATTCTCTAAATTGTAGAGTATGTATAGTCAAAGGGGATGAATTTGATGGTTTGTTGTGCTGATGGTAGCAGCCATATTTCACAGAAGAGAACGCCTGAGATGGGCAGACACAAACAGTACCCTGAGTTGGGCCAAGTGGCCAGAAATAGTTTTGGGATTCATGGAGTTGTCTCCAAAATTCCAGGGATATTGCATCATCTTCATGGGTCTGGTTTGTTTTCAGTTCATTTTGAAACTGAGCCCCGTTGGGGGGACAAATGCTTAATAAATCACATTCACACTAAGACTGTGCACGCCAAAGGCAGTAGCAGAAATTTAAAGCCCCTTTCATAAGCATAAACTTCTCTTCTGAAGTGTGGCTTTATTTTCATGAAATCGTAGTTCAGCGTTTCTTCAAAGTATGCAAAGTTTGAACTCAAAATAGTCCAACGCGGAAAACCGCTGAAGTCCGGCCTTCGTGTGCCCTGTCTGTTGGAATCAGGATACCAAGTATCCTTTACCAAGTACCACTGCTCCTGCTTTGTTCCAGAAAGTGCCTGTTTAGCCTGGACAGATTTTGACCTAAGAAAAAACATCATTGTTTAAATCATAGATGTCCTAATAAGTTTGGTCTTCCCGACTTTTATTTCTTACATTCCTCGACCTGAATAACTTATGCTTGCATCCATACAATGCAATAACACGTAATACGCAGCAGGAAGAATAAATATTCCATTAGAATTAGTTCCCAGATATATTGTAAAGTTAACAATAAAGCAAGTTGCACAAATGACAGTGTTAATTGCATGCTGGGAAGGAAAAGAGGCTGGAGGTCTTTCAGCTTTTGTACTTCTAAATCCTGAATCCTGTAAACAAATTTAAGCACGAATTTTTGGACAAATCATCTTCGTAATAATTTATATCCTTATCTGAGATAAAATTCAGTAATTGTTTTATGATACTAATAAGCATTTAAGAGATTAAAGACTTGTTTTCTTATCATTATTAATATTTTACTTGTAGTCTTCCTAGTGCTGTCTCTGCTAACAGTATCAACTTCATCACTTGTGGTGGATCTTCGCAGCTCAAGATAGATCAATGCAAAAACTTAGGTTCTGTCTACCGGCATGCTAGGTTATACTAAATATAGTAGTTTCGACAGCAGTATCCATCATTTATTGAACAAATATGGTATATTGTAGGATGGGAAGTTGGTGTATTCTCCTAGGAGAGTCAAATACTGGTCCCCAATTCCTGCCTCCCAGAGACTGAATTGGTCAATGATGCTGCCTGGCTGTCTCTTTCACAAGCTCTTCAGCAATTATGAAGAAATTTCCATTTTAAAAGAGTTTTACACCTCCAAAATTATTGCAAAGAACTTTTCCACTCCTATCACCTAGATTCCCAGTTGTTAACATTTTTTTGAAATTTCTCCCCCTTCTATTTAATCTGTCCATGTGGTCTTTTTATGACATGACTAGAGGCCTGGTGCAAGAAATTCGTGCATGGGTGTGGTCCCTTGGCCTGGCTGGCAATCGAAGTGTGAGCATCTGGCATGGAAGGGCACGTCCCAGCTGACCTCTGGGCCCTGGGCAGCACCTGGGCCCCCGGACCCCTGCACGCTCCCCTCCGCCTGAATCATGACACCAGAGTCCCCATGAGGAGATGTGGTGAGCGCTGCTGAACGCTGCGGGCTGGGGTGCAGCATGGGCCTCTGGGCTGCCCAGCGGCACTGCATGGAGGCGGGGCGAGCAGCACGCTCTCTCCTGGTCGGCTTTGCAGCACGCTCTCTCCTGGCTGGCCTTGTAGACCAGCTCCTGGCGAACCCATGGGGAGCACAACTGGCCCCTGCAATCCCTGTGGCTGCGGCCCGACTCACCCAGAAGTTGCCGTGTAGGTTCGATGCTGCATAGTGTGAACCCTGGCATCCCAGGGGAGGGTAGCAGGGGGAGTGAGAGCGAGCTCAGCGGATACCCTGCATTCTCACTGCACCTTCATCCCCGCCCCCCCCCGCCCCCAGGTAGGTGGCGAGAGGACGCAGCATGTCGCCAATGTTTGCCATGTTCCTCGCCGGCCCCTGATGATCAGTGTATGCCATAGCGAGCAGCTGAACTCCCAGTCTCCCGGTCGAATGACCACCCGAGGGGACAATTTGTATATTAGGCTTTTGTTATATAGGATGCTCCATCACCGCTACATACTGCACTGTGTATCTCCCCCAAAGAGGGACACTCTACTACATACATGTGTATATATCATGGCCACTCTGTAGCCTCCTTCCCCTTCACCTTCATCACCCTCCTCCTTCCATGGCTTGTTAGACTGGCACCCTATGTCCTTGCCTGTCCCCCTTCCTTGGATGTCTGCATCTCCATAAGGGGAGGGTAAGACAAAGGACTGCATTGGAAAGATTGTTTGTTAGCAGTCAGGAAATAAATATTATACAAAACCTCTGTACAGTTCACACACATTCTAATTTTACCGAGTGTCCCAACAATGTCCGATTCCCTTTCTGGTCCGGCATCGTATTCAGGAATGCATACTGAATTTGGTTGCCATGGCCCTTAGTCATCTTTAGCATGAAACCCATTGTTTAGTCTTTCCCGTGTTTCTCATGTCCTCGGCAGGCCTTTCATTCTGCAGGGCATCCCTCAGCTGGGACCATCCAGTGTTACTCATGACCACACTCAGGCCCTACATGCCTGGCAGGGGTGATGCCATGCTCTTCAGAGCCTGTCACCCACGGAGACATGGTTTCAGTCCACTCCTCTGCTTGTGACTGGGATCACCTGGTCAAGCTGGTGAATGCAGACGAAGTCACCATTATCCTCTTTGTATTTAACTAGTCTTTTGTTAGGAGATGTTCCCATATTCTAATATCCTATTCATCAAATCTCCATGTATAAGCCCCGACATGCATTAATGGCTCCTTCCTTTTTAGACTTGATGATGATAGTTGCGAAATGGTGACTATTTTCATTGTTTCATCTACATTTATTAGTTAACGTTCTATTAAAAAGAGCTTTCTCGCCCTAGCTGGTTTGGCTCAGCGGATAGAGTGTCGTCCTGGGGACTGAAGGGTCCCTGGTTTGATTCCAGTCAAGGGCTGGATCCCCAGTAGGAGGTGTGCAGGAGGCAGCCAGTGAGTTATTCTCTCTCATCATTGATGTTTCTGTCTCTCCCTTTCTCTTCCTCTCTGAAATCAATAAAGATACATTAAAAATAAAATAAAAAGAGCTTTCTCTTCTACTTACCAATTTACCATTTATTTACTTATATATCAATATGGATTTATAGATTCCCATTTCATTCAGTGGATTGTAACCTGATAATCTCATTTTTTATTTTGATTCTTAAATTGGCCCCAGTGTGTCCTAGATTTGTGCCCTTTTAAGTTGCCTTTTATGTTCTTTTGCCACGTTCCCATCATTCCTTGAGCATTTTCCTGCTTTCTGGCAAAACAAGATGTTCCAGGCTTATCTTGTACTTTCCCTGCCCTGGCCCTGGCCCTGGCCCTTCTTCCTTTGAGTGGAAGGTGGTAGCTGGAATCAGGCTCTGGTCTCAGTGGTGTTGCTGCTTCTGGGCCCTCCTGGCAGACAGAAGTAGGAGCGATAGACGTGTATACATACATGCGTGCACACGTGTATATCTGTGACTGCTGTTTCTATATCTGCATCTGTATAACTTTAGAAAAATGAGTTTATTCCGGTGGTTCAGATTCTAACTCCATTCCTCAGTATTCTTTCTAGCCTTCCCTCTTCTTAGAGACATTGACAAAACTGGCTTTCATTATCCTCAATATATTACTTTTATGCCCAACGAATCAATTCATTCATTTTGCTCAATGTAAGAAATATTCTAACTCTTCAGGAGTCCTCTTTCCTGGGTCACCTGCTCCTCTACTACCCAACTCCTCGGTTTCCAGGCACACGCCACTGATGCTCCGCACGGCACCTCCTCCCTCCCATGCCTGCCTCCCTGTCCCCGGGTTATAGCATCTTCATGCCAGGAGCGAGGTGAAGGGAAGGGTAAGAGAGAAGGTCCCCCCAGGTGATTTAATGTGCTGCCAAGGTTAAAAACGACTCTATTTAACATGTTACGTATGTCTCATTCAGTAATTCAAACCACACACTTGTGTCCTCAGGAGGTTGCAGAAATTTAAGCAAAATATATCTCTGTTATCAGCTCTTTTTATAATTTGCCCAATTCTCCCATAAGTGGAATAGAGAAAAACTTTTATTAATTTTGAGACCACAGTAGGGTATTGACAGCTGTCTTTCCTTCTAATGTTTTTAATTTCCTTGATGGTAGTAGGACATGTTTCCAAATGGCATGGTAGCAGCCTGGTATTGTCAGATATTTTTAGGTGGGGAGATTCTTTCCCTCAAATTGGTGACTTTAAAAGGGCTCCACTGAATTTCATTTTTCTTTTAATCTCTGAAATCTCTCATGCCTCTGTCTGCTTCTGCTTCTACACCAGTGATGGTGAGCCTTTGGAGCTCGGCGTGTCAGCATTTTGAAAAACCCTAACTTAGCTCTGGTGCCGTGTCACATATAGAATTTTTTTGATATTTGCAACCATAGTAAAACAAAGACATATATTTGACATTTATTTTATATATTTAAATGCCATTTAACAAAGAAAAATCAACCAAAAAAATGAGTTCGCGTGTCACCTCTGACACGCGTGTCATAGGTTCGCCATCACTGTTCTACACTAACCTCAGAGGCACTGCTATGAAGACAGCCTTGTGTCCCTTTTCCCTAGAGTGTAGAAATGGCATTTTAAAGGGGTCAGGCATCTCCTAGCCTAACCCCATCCCCTTTAGGAAATTTGGAGAGGAAAGTGGTTGGAAGCCACTGCCCTAAATCATAAAATCAGAGCCCAAAGCCTGATGACTGTCAGGAGATCCTAGCAGTGATCTAAAGCTGAATTCCATTGCTGTGTGATTCACGATGATCTAAGACTTCTCATCTGTTTTTCATTTTCTGAAGATTGTTAAGTTGGTTGCTATTATCAACAATGTTTAAGTTTAAACCATTAAAATCAAGGTGTAGAGTTACCTTGTATTCTGTGTTCAGGTTTTGCTCATTTGTTGGCACAAGTTCATTCTGCAAAGGTTCTGTGGCACACGCTTACCTTAGGTAATCTCTCACATAGTGGAAAATGGCTGAAGTTAGTTGGAGGTAACAGAGTACCTTGAATTAAATTTCATTTAAAAAATTGGATTAAGTATTACTGAATATATACTGACTTCAAATCTGATATAATTTGGATTGTAAAATATGAGGCTTTGTGCTATTACTCATATGACTACTATTACTCATATGACTAAAGATTAAATTCCATAACTTTAAGATTTGATGTAGTTTTAAAAGATGAAATCAAGAAACCAATAGCGTAGAAATTAGTGTGCAGTTTGAGGAAAAATTGCAGAAATAGAGAGCTATACTTAAAAAAAAGTCCTCACTTGAGGACATGTTTAGACATGGGCGGGGGTGGGGGGGAGAGAGAGAGAGAGAGAGAGAGAGAGAGAGAGAGACCTCACCTGAGGATATGTTTATTGATATTTAGAGAGAGAGGAAGGGAGAGAAAGAGAGAGAGATCAATATGATAAAGAAACATCGATCAGTTGCCTCCCATATGAGCCCCGACTGGGGATCAAATGTGCAACCTTCTGGTGTGCGGGATGTTGCTCCAACCCATCGAGCCACCTGGTCAGGGCAAGAACTGTACTTTTTGAGAACTTTCATATTTTGGAATTCTACAGGCTTATGAACCTTTATCTCTTATGTTGTAAATTTCTGTTCACTGTGCTTTCTCTGTAATGAGGCCCTTACGGCCATGCAGCTCCATCGTCTGTGTGTGTGCGCATGTGTATTGAGTGACACCTGTCATGTGTACCCGAGGAAAACCTCAGTGACTGTGAAATTGTTGGTCCCTCCAGGCCAAAGTACCATTGACTCAGAAAGACTAGGATGGCATTAAAGCACAAAATTTACCATTTTTTTTCTCAAATTATCTGCATGAATTATACTAGCTAAAAGAGCTTCTTCAAGAAAAGGATATTTCATTTGGATTTTGGAAAGTTTATTTTTATAGAGTTATTTTAAAGGCCTGAAAGAAATAAATATTTTTAGAAGGATTTTCATAGTTTTCCACTAATGATAAAGAAGAACCTTAAGTAAAAGACTCTTAACTGAAAATGGGAAGAGTTGTGTTGTTCTTTAGTTCTCACATTAGAAACATGAAACCAGAAGTCAGCTAGGTATCCATAGCAATCATTTCTGTTTATACGATGAATAGCACATTTCACTCTGGATGTTGGGAAAGTTCTTGAAATATATATATAAAAAAAGTTCATAAAAAATATCAGGTGTTTTGACTAGAAATTCAGTCACTGGTTGTTTTGCATTACAATGAGGTGTGACATAACTTCTGATAACTTTTACGGCTTTCTAACTCGAGTTCTTGTCTGTGGAAACAGAACTATTTTATTGGTTACACTGCAGTTTCATATGGTTCACCCTAATAAATATATAATAAACTCTCACGAGAAAATAAAAGATATTTTGTAACAATCCATGAGAAGATGGAAAAAGTATTGAGGTCTGATTGATAACATTTCAGTCCACATGTGGAAAACTTGTATTAAATGAGTTTTTATGCATTTGTCTCAGTTACTTTTCTGAAAATTCAAACCGTTCAACTAAAAGAAACATGTGTATCTGTGTACAGCATCTAGAGTAGTACCTGCTACATTATAGGCATAAGTAAGAATTGGTTGAATAAATAAAAGATATTTTTATTTGTAGTTGGTTTTGAAAATTCAATTTATGTTTTATTTAAAAAAGAACAGTTTCCTTTCCACTAACCTGTAGTACCTGACAACCACTATTGGTATGTTTCTTGCTCTGCAGTTTTGCCTTTTGCAGAATGCCATTTAAGTAGAATCATATAGTATTTAGTCTTTTGTGTCTTTTTCTACTTAAATAAATCTTTTGAGATTCATCTAGGTTATTGGTCAGTAGCTTATTGCTTTGGTTCTGAGTAGTAATCTGTTGAATGGGTGGATATACTACTATTTCTGTTGTACATTCACCCACTGATGGGCATTTGGGTTGTTTACATTTATGGCTGTTATATATGGAGGTGCTGTATAATCATGGGTCTTTGTGTGAGCATATATTTTTGCTTCTTTTGGATAAGTGCCTTGAAGTGGAATTACTGGCTCATAGTTTAAGTACATGTTTCACTTTATCAGTTATTGCCAAATTGTTTTTTAAAGTGTCTATACAATTTTGGATTTCCACCAGCAATGTGTGAGAATTGCACTTATTTCACATTCTTTCCAGCATTTTATCTTGTCCATCTTTTTCATGGTTGCCTTCCTTGTGGATTTATAGCAGCGTCTCCTTGGTGGATTTATTTATATTTTTCTGATGACTGGTGTTGTTGAACAGTTCATGTATCGGTTGCCATTCATGTGGCTTCCTTTGTTAAGTGTGTTTAAGATGTTGCTAATTTTTTATTGGGTTGTCTGTTGAATAGAAAGAGTTCTGGATATAGTTCCTTTATTGGATGTATATTATGTAAATATTTTTTTCCAAGTCTGTAGCTTTGTTCTGCGTTTCATCTATTTTTAGATGCCTCCTTTTATATCTTTCTCATCTTGCTGGTAAATCCCCCTCCCATCAAATGCACATGTTGATCACTTTTTCAGTTAGATCCTTAACATATTTATAACTATTTTAAGTGTCCTGTCTGCTCTTTACAATATCTGGGCTACCTTGGAGTCTGGTTCTGTTTCCTGTATCATTTGTTAGAAATGACGCCTTTCCTTTTTGTGTCCAGTAATTTTTAAATCAAATATCAGGTATCAAGTGCTCAATAACAATAGGGGCTGAGGTAAATCATATTAAAAGCCACAAATGGGCACTTGTGTTTTTTCCTTCAGGCCCTAAATACAGGTGATTGTGTCAGTGTGGCCAGTAGTCAAGCTGAATCTGAATGTAGTTGTTGCTGTAGTTACTGTGTGTAGGGCAGAGACTTCCCATTTCTCTGTGTGGACTGCTGCCATCTGATCCAGGATCCAGGCAGGGCTGCACGCCTAGGCCCCGGGCGCTCTCTTGCCCAGGGGTAGACAGGCTACTGCTGCTTGTTTTCTGCTGCAGGCTTCATGGTGGGTGGAAGCTGGATTGCTATTCTCCCTTCCTTCCCCAGCAGGCTCTGTGTGCATGAGGAAAGGCTTTCTCGGGGTGCCTGCCCCTCTCATAATTAATTATCTTTGAAATTTGCATCATGGATTTTGATAGTACAGACAGTCCACAGGTTACGTCGGACTCCATGTACGTCATTTCGTGGTTATGTCGCCATCTCCATTTATTTATAAAAAAGTTCCATCATTTCAAAGTATGTACTTATGTGCTTTATGTTTTTTTATTGTTTATTTACCACAAGTGAAGGTCAGGAATTATCTTTCTTTTAAATTTTTTTACTGTTTCCCGTCATTACTGCTGTGTCTGTGCTCCATGTGAGTGACTAGGTGTTTATGTAGGTGGGTTTCGACTTACGGTGAAAATCATGTTACCTCGCGCTATAGGAACGGATCTCCGACATAACCCCAGGACCTACTGTATCTTGTTCTCTCAACATACTTTTGATAACTTCTTTTATATCTTTAAGCATAAATATTCTGTATCGTATAATATCTACATTATTTTGGTGGGTTTTTTTTGTAGCTTATTTTTTCTGTTGACTCTCACTACTCATAGCTTTGCCCTTCTTCACTGATTTCTTTTTTATTTTATTGTGAGCTCATGTTCATTGGAATTTTTTTCCACAAGACTTACTTGAAAACCATGTTTAAAGTGCTTTGTTCCAGAGAGTCTTTGTGCCTTTGTTGGCTTGGGAGCACAGCTTGGCCTAGGACACTTTAAACTAATTGATTTTGTTGGTGAATTCTGTCACCAAGAGTGCGTGATGTAGACTTGTGCTTAGGAATTCTCAGGGGAGACTTTTCTTTCCCCTCTCTTTCCCCAGATAAAGCCAGACACTCATCTCCCTGTCGATCACTAGGGAGAAGTTTTATTTTATTTCAACCTCTGGGGCTTTATGTGCATGTTTCTGATGTGAACTTCATTTTCGAGTCTCTGGATATGGTTTGTTAAAAATTCAGTTTATAGGCCACCAGGTAATAGTAGACATTTCTATGGCAGATGCTGAGTTCAACCTTCACTAAGGAATTCCCTCTCCTTCCAGAATACATTTTCATGTCTTCCTAAGAATTTTAAGTTGTTTTCTACTCAAATGGCTTTATCTGAATATTCAATTTACCCTACTGCTGGAAATGCAAGTTTTATATGCTATCTATCTTCTCATACCTCTGGTGCAGCGGTTAATACATTGCTATTTTTTTCTTCAGTTAAAACTAAAATTCTAATAGGTTGCTGGATGTGATATTTTAGTTTTTGAATCCCTGGCTAAGACCAGAAATGGTGGGAGGAGGTGGTATACAGAGCTTAAGCTTACCATTCAAGATTATGTGCAAGTATATTTGAGCTGGAAATGCATCATCAAGCATTTATTAGCTGTGGGCCCTTGGGCACGTTAACTAGTTTTTGAGTCTCTTCTTTTATGTGTTAAATGGGAGAATGATGCCAGTCTTTTATAGGACTAAATAAATGAAGCAGTTTAAATAAAACCTCACCTGGCATGTCACATAATAGGCATTAAAATAGTAACATTGACCTCTTCCCCTCTTAAATACCCGAAGAATTATCCGCCATACACTTGTTTTTCTCTTGAGTTTTCCCCTGGAGTTTTAAATAAGGTGATACAGCCCTGGCTGGTGTCGCTCAGTGGATAGAGTGTCGGCCCGTGCACCGAAGGGGGTTATAGGTTTGATTCCCAGCCCAGATGGGCGCATGCGGGAGGCAACCAATCCATGTGTTTCTCTCATATTGATGTTTCTTCCTCTCTCCCCCTCCCTCCCTCCCACTCTCTCTAAAAAAATCAATGGGAAAAAGATCCTCGGGTGAGGATTAACAAGCCAAAGACGGTGGTAAAAATATCTCAGCCATTTTTCCCCATTTTATCTGTCATATCTATTTAAACTCTTTTGACAAATGTATTGGAAGTGGTGCCTTATTCTGACATTTCAGTAATGAACTAGATAAGAGAGGTTCACAGTTAGGCCAGGTAGAAAAATTTCAAGTCATTGCAGCCTGACAGTTTCAGGGAAGACACAGATTATTACCTACCAGGCTAGAATTTTATTTTCTAACTTATTACTATGAGTTTTGTATCTCTGGATTATAGACAGGATTTAAAGAAAACCACCATTCACTTATTCTCGTAGGCCTTCTAGTCCTTAAAGAATGACATTGAAATTTAATCTAGATATACAACTTCTCATTAGTTATTAATGATGCTTCTTTATGAAACTTGTTATGGGAGTACAATAATGGCTTTTTTTAGTGAAGATGTAATGCATTTGAGGGAATTCTGTGAAGTCAGTTCATTCACTATAACCATGAAAAAATGATAGCATAAATTGGAATTCTCTAATACTCTAATTGTAGGGAGTAGATTTAACTTGTCTATTCAAGATTTTTTTTTCTTTAAAAATCAGATGTGTTATCAAGCATCAAAACAAAACTTTTAAGTACTCTTTTTTTGGGTAGGGTGTGGCAGCTGCTTTTCCTACATTCTTGAAGAATGGGTAAAAAACACTGAAATTGGATAAAGGCAAGGGAGACCCGGTGGAGATGGAGGGAAGAAAGAAGTGACCTTCCATCATTAGTCCTTGGAATATCAAATTCACCTTTTAATGTAATTAAAATGCTGAGCCTTTTGGTTTTGCATTTGAGGGAATGGAGTGTTAAAGAGGTGACTTACATTTATAAGAACATATAACTCGTTAAAGGATGCTCCAGACTCAAAGCTACATGATGCTAAGCAAGTTGTTTAATCTTGCTAAACTTCCTTTGCAAGAGCCAAAGGGGATCGCCCCTGCTTTGTAAGGTGGCATGGATGAGTGGAGATCCTGTGTGTGTGTGTGAAGTGCTGATGCATGCCAGGTCCTCAGTAACTGTTCCCCCCTTTGTCTCATCTTAGCTTACTATAAATTACTCCTTTGGGAGTATAATGAATACCAAATTGGTAGTAAACACAGAATTACGTATTTTGTCATCGCCCACTTTTTTATAAAAATGCACAGGGTGCAAACTGGATGTAAAACTTCTTTAAGAAGGTTCCCTGAATCATTTGAGCTTGAAAAAAAAGTTTTACATCATCTTTAGATGCTCAGATGTCAGTCAATGCATTGTGGCCTCGGGTCAGGTACCCCCATTCATACCAAAAGCAGTTTCTTGCCCTTTCTTTTGTGAATTCCTCATGGGTACGCTTTGATCCTCGCTGAATGACCTTATAAAAGAAAAGGAAACTAGCAATAAAGTTTAAAACTTACACTTTCCACTCAGTTTGTTTCCAGATGAATTCACAGTCTTCTGAATCTCACCTTTAGGTCTGACCCTGGTTTAAAAAAATCAAAATTGTGCTTTGGCATCCCAGCCAGTAAGTATCCCAGTAGTCACATTTGAGCTTTCCGCTACTCCATTCGCCCTTTTACCAAACGTATGGTCCAGGATTGCGTCAGTTTAAATGGATGGAGTGTGTGACTCAACATTCTCCCATTTGTGAAAACTTGGTTTCATCGATGACATTGAGTTCTGCTGTCTGTTTACCTCCTGTATTGGGAACACTTTGCTTAGGGCCGTTAGGAACCCAGCATCTTGTAAAACAAGATTTCTCTTCCCTCTCTTAACACTGGTGTACCTAGTTCAGGATTTTTCCTGATCAGACTAAAGAAGAATTTAGAAACTGAAGACTTGGGACAAGCCTTAGGCTCACTTAGCTATTTCTTTTTTCTTTACTTTAACAGTGGGGCTCTAAAAAGAGATAGTGTTCAGGTGTTTACTTGAGGGATTAATAAACCTTTCTCTTGTAAAAAAAGTTTTGTTCAGTTAAGACCAAGCCGATAGCGTACACAGTAAGGAAAGCTACTTGTCATAGAATATTCACCAGATTATGTGTTAGAGCCCCATCTGCTAAAAGTGAGTAATAAAATATAGTTTCCCATGCAGTGTATATGAATGTGTAATGAAAATACGTGTGCTACTAAGTGAAAACTCTTTTCTAATATAGTATCTACAGTTGTGCTTGCTGCATAATAAACTCTCTGTAAGTATTGACTGAACAAAGGAATGAGTTGATACTGAGAATTTTAATTTGTGGTTGGTTTTGAACACACAGTTTGTAAGTTTTAATTAAAAGGACCATTTGAGCTAGGGCTGCATGCAGGTGTGGCCTGTGGTCTGCTCAGCATTCGTTACCAGGTCTCCAGAGAAGAAAGAGCCCAGGAGAGGAAGGTGGACAGAGGTTGGCTCCACAGGGAAGGATGCCTTCTCTGCCTCATTCTCCACCTGCTGCTGCAAGGAAGAGGAGGCATTTTCAGTCAGTCACCCAGGCTTTGAGCAGCATGGGGTCGATCCTGTTGCCAAGGAGGGTTTGACAGAAAGCCTTCCTTCTGGTCATCATCCACAGCATCCCTACCTGTGTCAACATCTTCTTCGCCCTGTCTGCCTTCCTGGAAGTGGAAGCACAGCTTCAGCTGACGATGTTGTTCCTGTGGCTAAATATGATCCGGCACAATCCATTCCTTAGGTGGAATCTGCAGAGAGTGTGGGGGCTTCAGGCAGCTCAGTGTGGCAACCATGAACCTGTGGCTTCCAAATATCTTCAAACAGTTCACGTCTGTGGATCAGGCACCTATGGGTCTCACGGCTTATGTCAACCGTGATGGTCACATCCGATGTGATTAACCTAGTGTGTGTGTGTGTGTGTGGAGGGGGGGCGGGTGGTGAGGAGGGTCAGCACCTGTAACCTGCACGTAATCTATTTCCCCTTTGATAAACAGGATGACGTGCTCACCTTCAGCTCTTTTATCTGAACTCGTGGCCATGAGGCCCAGGCCCGGCCTGTACGTGATGAACCTTCTGGTGCCCAGTGGCTTTCTGGATATCATCCAGACCTTCTGCTTCTACATGTTGGCAGATAGTGAGAATCATGCACCTCCCCCCCACCCCTTCCTGCCCCCCTTAGTGTCTGCTTGGCCTTGTGTCTGTCTTGAATGGTAGTCAGCCTGCTGGAGACTGTCCTTATCACTTACCTGTTCTACCTGGCCATCATCTGGCCCCCACCCATGTCTCAATGGCTTCATTCCCTGCTTCTGCATTGCACCAGCCCAAGGAAATGCCCCGCTGCACCCCAGAAGGAAGTAAGGGTCTGGGTCTGCCCCTAACTCATCTCTCTATTCCCAGTCCTGATCCCATCAGTGTGATCTCTAAAACACAAAGTCATGTACCTTTAATACTTAAAGCCCCTCATGGCCTTCCTAGAGCTTTTAGAAGAAGATCCAAAGCCCTTTTCATAGCTTCCTAGCCGTTGTGTGACCTTGGTCCTTACGTCCCTCTCCGCCTCACCTGTTGCCACTTTCTCCTGACAAGCTGGCCTTTTGTCAGGACCTTTCACGTGAGTTCCCTCCTGCTCTGGGCCTCCCTGCTCTTCTGTACTCTCTGCCTACAATCTTCACGGTAACCTTTAGGCCTTGGCTTAAGTGACCCTTCTTCAGAGAGATCATCCAACCCAGTATGAAGTACAACCTGCCTTTGTTCTGACTCCGAAAACCTGTTTTCTTTTAACTCCTCCCCCACTTTAAAGAAATGATTTCTGCCCTATCGGTTTGGCTCAATGGATAGAGCATCGGCCTGCGGACTGAAGGGTCCCGGGTTCGATTCTGGTCAAGGGCACATGCCCGGGTTGTGAGCTCGATCCCCAGTAGGGAGCGTGCAGGAGGCAGCCGATCAGTGATTCTCTCTCATCATTGATGTTTTAGTCTCTCTCTTCCTCTCCCTTCTTCTCTTTGAAATCTATAAAAATATATTTAAAAAACTGATTTCTTCCCCTTGCCTTTTCTTCATTTTCCCCAGTAGGTTTATTTTATTTGTTCATTTCCCCCAGTATATTGTAGATGTGATCAGCGACTGTTTTACTTACCTAATGCTTGCCACCTTGACTGGCACATATTTGGCAGGCAGTAATTGTAAATGAGTGAATGCTGACCGCTCTACCTGGCATGATTTGTGTGACTGCCTCTGGGGTAACTGTGCTTCATATTGCGGCTCCCCTTTTCAAGGTAGCCACCCCCTTGAATAGACTACAAGACTTCTCCCTGTTATGCTACTTGTAAGCTTCTTTCATGAAACTGCTTATGCTTTGTAATTATCTGTTAATAAGGGTTCTCCGGTTGATTGTTTCCCTGACTGTACTGTCAGCCCGGTGAGAGCAGGGCCCCGGCTGTTTTGTCCATCATTGTTTCTTACTGGTTGAGCGTAGTGTCTCCCATTCATCTTGTTTTGTAAATAAATGCAACAACTAAGAATACATTCCACCAGGCCATATTTTGTAAGAGGATAATCATGTGCCACTTTATCAGATGAAGTTAGGTGTTGGAAATTTAGGATGAATTAAGAGACTCTTAATATTTTTGAAACTGGAATCTGGAAATGTTAGTGGTTTTTAGTTGGATTCTCCTTTAGATATGAATTAAGAACCTAAAAATTCACCAGGGAAAGACAGTTTTGAAACTTTTACTCTAAGCATCACATGCAGGCATCTGAAATGTTGCCAAACCCAGTTCGGCACTGTTGCGGTTTAATGAAATCCTGTACATCTGCCCGCTTGTCTTTCCAAGTCTCCTTCGTGACATCATTAGTGCACTTAAGCCTCCAGAGTAGTTTCTTTGGAAATTTTCATAATCAATTAAATTCACTTTTGAAATGTATACATTCTTTAAATATTATTCATAACTTTTTATGAGCTCCACATTTCCCCCCATATCAGAGAGATTTAAAATTACTTTTGCAGAAAAGTACATTGAGAGTACAGTAGATGTCTTCTACCATGCTGTACCAAATTCAGCAGGGTAACACTTTTTTTTTTCTTTTCTGGCATCCTCTTGGAAGGAATAATTTTCAGTATTAATTGAGGAAAGTTTAGCGGTTTTTAAATTCCTGCCATGTGCAAGGGGATTTACATATAACCTTGGGTTAGGCTTAATTGGTCTCATTTCCCAGCATCCTTTAGCCTTGGGCCTCCCCGGCTTCAAGGTCAGGTGCTGGGCTGTCTAGCGTCCTGTTTCTTCTTCCTGATAAGAGCAAAGCCCAGCTAGTTGTAAAATGCCTGGACATAAGATTTCCTGATTCTTATGACAGGAGCACCGTGTACTCAGCTCTTTTGAGTATTACCACATTCCTGTTGTTTTTCTTTTAACTAATCTCAGGTAAACAGTAGATAAATGAATGGTTGCTGGTTGTATTTGGCATCAAGCATTTTTCATTTAGGCCATATTGTATTCATATGAGTCGTGATTTTGAAATAAATTTATTTAGCTTCCAGCATTTTACTATTAATTTAGTATTATTTTTAATATATTTTTTGGCTTCCAGCATTGTAACATTAGGGAGATTTTACATACCAATCTGATTTGGTAGCTTCTCTTGAAAAAATCTGAAAAGCTGGCTCCTGGGGCGGCCAGCTTCCTCACACGCTGGTGGGAGTTACTGATAGAGGCCTTGGGCAGGACAGGCGCCCTCCTGTTGGCTGCTCCCCCTCCCACTTCCAGTTATTTCCCTGACACTGAGGTCAAGTGTCAGTTACCATTTATCGCTGCTGTGGTTCTGTGGGTTTTCTCAGGTGGAGTAAAAGAGTTCTTTTACCCCTGTCTATAGGCCAAGGGGAAATGTGGGGGAGGGAGGCAGTGGATTCCAAGAAAACGAGAGAAGGTGTATTTATTCAGGAAATGAATAATTTTTTTTGTATCTATTTTTTCTTTTGCGGAATGTGTATTTGAATTAAAAACATACACGGTGCCCATTCATTCCTAATTGTTCCTTCCCCGGCTCCTATAAACATATGAGTCAGGGACTCTTGATTTAGATGCACGATCCTATAAAAAGACAGTGATTCTTTCTGTGGGTACCTCCAAGGACGGAAGCCTGTTCTCCTGGAAGCTTACGACTGTCTTGCAAATGAACTGCCCAGGCATCTTCTCAGGGATTTGCCAAGAGGGTAGCAGTTTTTTTGGCTTTCCCGGTAATTAGACTTTGCCCTCAAGGATTATATATTCCAGAAGAGAGAGCGAACCAGTTTAAAAATAGTGATACAACATAACTGGCATGAGAGAGACAATATGGCAGCTAGAAGAAGGGAAAGATTGCATCTGATGGGGGTAGGAGGAATCTTGAAGTCACCTTTATGGTTGGTGTTGAGCAATGGATAGAAACTCACCAGCAGGAGACAGTGGGACAATAGAACAATTTGAATAAAAAAAGATGGGGAGTGGAGGTGGATAGGACAGTGGGTAGTGATGTTGATGAAAGTAGGGGGGACTGGGGAAAAGTAAAACTGAAAAGGTTAAGTTGTGGCCTGGTTATGGACAGTCCTAAATGTCTGGCTAAGACGTTTGTGCCTAACTTAAGAGATAAATGAATAAGGACTGGCGGACTTTTGAGTGAGAGGAGAGAAACATCAGAGCTCATGATTTGTAGGGGGAAAAGGTGGGAGAGCCGCCTGCCGTGGTGCAGCCCTCTGTGGAAGTGCCCACGAGGGGTATTTATCTGGATGGAAGCGGGTCTTTGGAGAGTGAATCACTAAGTCTGTGCAGTGGGGGGTGGTGGTGAGGAGTGAGGAGGAAGAAGCTGTTGGAGAGGGGAGGAGACAAGCTTTTGAACACAGATGTTGGAGAAGAATATGGCAGTCAGGAGGGGGACCTTGTTTGGAAGGTGTATTCTTCCAGTTTTCAGTTTCTACTCACAGGCTGGCTTCAACAATATGGCTCACATTACTGAGGAGGGCGGAGGTAAGTGAGCTTCAGGGCTAGGTGATCAGGAAGCTGCGCGATGTCCTCCAGGCTGTAGTTGTTTCCTGCCTCAGCCCTGCCTTCCACGTCGATGGCGTTATCTTCAAGCTGATTCTCCTCATGGTCACAGAAGGCAGCCTGAAGCAGCAGGGCTCCCCATCCACACCGTTGTGCACACCTTTGTTCACATCTAGTGGGAGAGGGAAACCTTTTTCAGAAATGTTCTTACGAAAGCCAGAAAGCTTCATTCTCAAAGGCTTCGGTCAAACCCCTTCTTACTTGTCTTTAGCCCAAATTGGGTCACATGTCTGCCTGTTTTTATTAATTGTGGTAAAATACACATAACATAAAATTTACCATTTTAACCACTTTTAAGTATACAGTGCAACTTATATTCTGATAGTTCAAGTTTAATGTATTTCTTCTATTTATAACATGATACCAAATAGAGATCTGATTAATTTTCTGAGGAATTACAATAAAGTGGATCTCGGAGAATGAAATTGTCTTAAGAATCACAGATCCTTATGTTCCAGGGGAGTCAGGAAACTGGTTCTTCACTAACATTGTAGGTCATGACAAATTACCCACCCAAACCCCATGAAGACTCCCCTTGGTTTGGAGCACAGATCAGAAAGCAAGGTTCATGCTTTCTTTGGCTCACAAAGTGTTTTTCACATAATTGAAATACATGTCAATGTTTAGAAATCAGGAGATTTTAATATAAAAATCTGACTCATTTTTTAAAATGTTTTTTGATTTTAGAGAGAAAGGCATGGAGAGAGACAGATGGACAGACATCGATTTGTTGTTCCACTTATTTATGTACCACTCATTGGTTGATTCTTACATGTGCCCTTACCGGGGATCGAACCCGCAATCTTGGTGTATCAGGATGGTGCTCTAACCAACTGAGCTATCTGGCCAGGGCCCTGGCTCATTTTTAAATGGAGAAGTGTTGGCCCCCTGAGCTTGTGCCAGCCACAGGCTACAGCAGAAGTGTCAGAACTTGGGCTTCTGGCTTTCCACAATGCCCTGTGCGCCCCGCACCACCGCCTCCCAACACCCCCCCCCCCCCACACACACACACTTCAGACATTTTGGTTGAAGAGTGTCTTTCTCCTTTATAATGCAAACATACCCTGGGGAAATTAATGCCATCATGATTTAGAATTTACTTTCATTAATGAATATTTACTCAATTCATTTTTTCTGATAAGCAGACTCCTCAAAAATGCCATTTTTCAAATGAGTTACAGGAGACTTTGTAGAGGAAGTGGCTGTGATCAATGATACTGCAAGTGCCATGTAATTAGAAAGTCTTATGTGATTGTTGCCTCTTCTGTCCCCTTCATGTTATCTCCTTCATCACTGTGACTTACTTGAACCATGCTTCTTGACACTGTAAGTGCTAGATTCTAACGTTTAAAAGTGAACAAGATACAGTTGTTGGTCACCGGAAGCCCAACTCATCGGTGGGATTGGTAAGAAAAAAAAAAGGCAAAGAAATAAGCACTATAGTATTGCCACAACAAAGTGAGATTGGGGAGGTTAGAAAGGGGGAGGAGTTTTCACATTTGAACTAGGTTTTATTTGATCAGTAGGAGTTCTCTGAACTTGGAGATAAATTAGCTAAGCCTGCCTGTAGTATGGAACAGTTTGAAAATCTTACTGGTGATTCTCAGTGGAATGGCATCATGGGGCCATGGAAATGACCATGCAAGCTGAAACTGTGCAAAGGGCTTTTAGTAATCAAAGGGGAAAATAAATGAATCTGCAAACTTTAAAAATTGTGGTCCGAACATTGACAGTTTATCTTATTACAATCATAAATATATAGGAAAATGAAAACATTAACGTTAAGCACTGTGCTTAAACGTTAGAAATAGAGAATTGATGTGTTTCATATTTTTGTTAAAGACCTTGTCAAGAACAGTTGGAACAGTGCTGGTTTTTTGGATTGGATAAGCCACAATGAGGAGGGACCATCTTCTCTTGCCTTAGTGAATTGTCAGAATCATAAGTCTGGAACAGACTCCAACATTTCATCCTTTGTACTTTCAAAGTTGTGAAATATCTCCCAGAACCTCTTTAATGTGAAGTTGTTTTTTTGCCAGCAGCAGTCCCTTTGGGACTCACAACCGCTTTTGTTATTGATGCCGATAAGTTTGTCTTCACTAAGATTCCCTTGGCTGCATATCCTGAGTCTCAAAGAGCAACAGTGTCAACATTCCCATGGGCAGCTGTTGATTTTATACCCATTGACATTCGATTCAAATTTCACTTCCAGCCGTGTCATTTTTTGTGTGTTTCTTTTCTGCACTTTTATCTCTGTTGGCCACGTTTCCACTTTTAGTTATCCATTTTTGAAGTATGTCCTTGATTTTATCACTGGGAGACAAGAAGTCAGCACAACTCCTTGCTTTGCTATCTGTGTAGGAACTGATTACAGATGTGCAGTGAGTTTGCACCAACAGGCTTTGAAAAAAGCAGTGTGATTGGTCACAGATAAAGGTGAGCATCTGTGAGCAATGTAGTGATTTGTGTACTGAAGAGCTGGTAGCAGAATTTGTATTTGATATAGGTGCTCACAATTAATGTACTTTGGTAACTGGAATGCACGCTTGTGTTGTTGAGGTATTGGTGGTGTTAACTAAGCTGTGGTAACTGTAATTCATGCATATTGGAACTGTGCAAAGCCAGGATGTCTTAAACAGTTTGTCCTTCCCTTTGTTGGGAATTCAGCATCTGTAGTCCTGGCTACTGAGTGCCAGTGTGGCCCCTTTTGTGTCACTGTGACAACCAAAATGCTTCTCACAGTTCTCCATATGTGCATGAGGATGGGGATTGAACCATTCTGGGGCCAACTGTGGGTCGCTGTGCCATTAATCAGAGAGTGCCGAGCGCAGCCACTTTGCTCACTTACTTCGGTGTTCATGGCCGAGTTTCTGGGCAGTTGAGCGTTCACAGTGACCTCACCATGAGTTTGGGGTGCCTTCCACTTCCTTCATAAGCCAACGAGGTAGAAATGACCCTCTCTAGGGACTTCTGTGACTTAGATTCTAGCTGGACTTTGACACACACACCTATGCACTTTGCTTCACCCCTTTGAGCCCTAATTTTCTCATCTGTAAGATAGGTGTCACATATCTGATTTATAAGATTATTGTGAGGAGCGCATGGGACATGGATATGAAAACTATGTAAGGTAAAGGTGAGGAGGAGTCTGGAGGTGATAAGTAACTGAATCATTGAGATGCATTTCTTAGATTTAAAATGAAATACAGCAGATATCTTTAATGTTTCAGCTAAATAAGCATCCTCAGTTTTTAGACACCCTCCCATGAGAGAAGTTCTCTACTTTCCCAGCGCCACTTTCCAGTGTTTTCTGGTTGGTTCTCTTCTCATTTAGCTCCCTTCAAGGTGAAAGGAGCTATTGACTCACAACCCATTAGTACAAGAAGAAACTTTAAACAGCCTCCTTACTTCTCTGTTGATACAAGGAAAATAGAACGAAATGGGTTGGACTTTGGGAGAAGCAGGCTGCAGATGGCGCCCAGCTGGTAGCCATTTTGAATGATGAATTTTCAATGGTTTCGAGTATAAATGTCAAGTTAGAGTGCTCAGCGTTCTTTTCCTAGTCCAAGAATAAATGCTTCAAGGAAAGTCAGCATAAATAGACATGTCTTGGGTTGAACTGAGATGCTGATTACTTACCTGTGGATTTTTAACTTTACGTCTGGATTGAAGAATTTGGTGAAATAAGCACGTTAGTAGAATGTTGTTGGTTTGGCAAAGGTTTCCTTCATCTGTAAAATATTATCCTAAAATTGCTGCAGACTTGCAAGATGTGTAGTATAGTGAACACTGGTAGATATGTTCTCTTTCTGCATGGTCTGCTAATCTGGAATTTGTTGGAGATGGAAAAAATCTATGACTTGAGCATTGAAGACTGTAAATGGAATTCTTTTCTATTATGGATGAAACTGCACGTAGAATTTGATTCGATTTTACTTGTTTTATTTTCTCCTAATTTTGGAAAGAGAAATTATTTCAATAATGGCCTGTAAATCTGTGATGAAACTTTTTTCAATAGCTAATATAACTTCCTTCCAGTTAAAAAAAATTTCAAATTCCAGCTTATGTAAACACTAGAGACCCGGTGCATGAAATTCATGCACGGGTAGGGTCCCTAGGCCTGGTGGGCGATCAGGACAGATTGGGGCCTTCCTTCGTTATGCGCTGCCCCCTGGTGGTCAGTGCACGTCATAGTGAGCCATAGAACTCCCAGTCTCCCGGTCGAACTCCGTGGGGACACTTTGCATATTAGCCTTTTATTTATATAGATTGCCCTCTGTTTCCACCTCTCCCCTGCATCACTCCTCACAGTTAAAACTAAAACCAAAACAGGAGCATAGGATTCCATGTTTATTAACTACCTTTTTAATATGAAAAAACCAGTACCATTACTCTTTAGAGAGCATCACTCCCTGTTTATGAAATGCAAATATAAATTAGAAATTTAAGATAGCTCTAGCTTCCGAACTGTTAAATATCCATAGCAGACTGTCTTCCTCAGATTTTTTTATGATGAAAAAGTAACCTTTAAAGATGAACTGTAAAAATAGATGTTCTTTCTAATATAACAGTCTTAATTTTAATTGCTTCATATATTTCAAAATTGATATTCCTCGACTAAATACTTTTATTACTATAAGTATTTTCTATTCATCAGATCTGAGATTAGCATAAGAATTAACTTACATTTCAATTATTAATCCCCTGAAAGTAATGAGTAGAGTAAGTTTTACAACAAAAATTTCAAATAGTTATTTTTCGTAGTTAAATTTTTAGATGGACTTCTCCAACGTCTCCTCTCTCCTTGTGACATATTCTAAGAGCGCAGCCAAAGAAACCTAGAAAAACCGGTAGAATTGAGAAAAGATTCTTCTGACAGTGAAGATGTCCAGAAGTTGGAACTGACCTATTTGAAATGACATTACCATAACAGCATCCAGAATTAAGAGTTAGAACAGGTCTTTAAAATATTTAAGGTGTCATTGAATGGTTTTTGAAAAGGATTCAAAACCAGATATTTGTTTTTTGAGGTTTGACTTTGTGAAAGCAAAAACCAGGACAATAATTAAATTGAAATAAAAACCAGAGAACAACCAGCTAGGACTGAGTTTAGGATTTTTTCCCAGAGGCAGAAGGTAGTCATTTTCTTCCCAGAGGTTTTATGGCTTTGCATTCCTAGGCATTCCTCAGCTTAACTGACGTCGTGGTATTTATAGTTTAGTGCCGCAAGGCAGCACTCGTCATTTTAAGCGTGTTTCCCACCTTTCAGTTCATATTTCATACAACAGGGGTGCCTCAACATCTTATTTCGGAAAGGGTTGGTCAGAGTGGGCCACCTAATTGAATTATTCTTTGAGTGCAAACCGAACGCTTTGGGCACTATCCTGACTTGCTTGAGAATTAGGGTGTATCATGGGTTCCTGGGAAGCGATTTCCTTGTGAGGTTTTGCAAGAGTTACTTGGATTGTGGAAAATGTATGATCTCCTCCTGAGAGGTGTCAGTGTTTTCATCCACGATAGGATCCATAAAATTAACTTGTTTCAGTGTCCCCATTTTCATGATTAAAAAAAAAAAAAAAAAGTCACCTTAATGCTCATGGCTTTCTATTAAACCTGCCTGGGTTTTGTGAAGATGGTAGGAGGCTGCCAGTAGCCGCTGTTACAGTTCGTCCCTGCGTGTCTCCTTCCGCAAAGCGCTGAGCCGGAGACACACTAGGAACTGCTACCTCCACAACTCAGTCTGCGCAGTGGCTTGTAGCCCTGGTGTCCACATCCAAGCTCTTGTCCAACTCAACGTCGCCTCTTTGGAACGGGAAGTAAGCACTTAGGTTGGGGTTGGCTGGAAGCCCTGGGCATCTTTTAAAAAATATATGGAACTCGCCTGTAAGCGTCCTAGGTCTTTCTTGCCCCTCGGAGAAATCCCAGGTTTATCTCTGACCTTTGTTCCTTAGCTGCCTTATTAATGTACAGCATCCAGAATTATGATTTAAAACAAAAGTCTCTAAAGAATTTTAAGGTGGGATTTAATGTTTAGTGGTGCTTGGAACCTGGGTTTTGTGAAGGTGGAAATGGAGGCCATAATAAGTTTTTAAAAAAACAAACCAGCTGGAACTTACTTTAGGATTTTTTTTTCTTCTCCTGAGACATAAGATAGTTATTTTCCTCTCAGAGGTTTGACGGCTTCTTTGATTTCAGCCACAGCTTTGTGACCTCACCTTTTCCAGTTCCTGTCTATCTTGATTCTCCTCCCTATTTGTCTTGATGACCACTAGGACATCTTTTTAAGCATAGCTTTCTGACTTGCTTAGTGCCGTTTCTGCCTCCGCACCCTCCTATCCCCCCTCCTCCACCTTCTACCGGGGACATGCTCCACCTCCTGTTCGAGCAACCCAGCTTCAGACTGGGCCACCTGGGCCAGCCTGCACCCACATCCCAGCGGAGAACTGTGCCTCCTCCTCCTGCTCTCGGGACAGCCTCACACCCTACCACTCCCATTGCGGGCGGGTACTGATAGCATACGGATAGCGTACAGTGTGTACGCCAGAGGGACGGACTCGGAGTCATTGTGGATGATGGTTTGAAAAGCTTCACTGATAATTTCCAAGGGGGAATTTTGACTCTGAAGTTGAAGTAAGTAGGGCCCCTTCTGATTTGTAGTTACTTTGCTGGTTCTCAGGGCTTACTTGTAGCAAGTGAGAGGCAAGCACAGGTACCAGATGGCTTTGGTTTGTGTCATGTCTTCAAGTCTATATGGAGCATGTCAATGTGCAGACTCATAGGAGGGTGGTGAAGACAAGACACATTCCCCATCCTGGATGGGTGAGGTGAGCCTTGAAACGCCTCAGCTACTGTCCAGTACCTGCCTGCCCTCCTCCTAGGTTTTTCTACACTCCCCCTCTTCTGCCTGGGACACTTTCTTCACCTCTTCCCTAGCTAGCCCACTTTTCCTTCTCCTCTAGGTCACAGCATTCATAGTCACTTCCGTGAGCTAACTTTTCTTGACTCCCCACGACTGGGTTGGGATCCCCTCTACACACCCCCACCTTGCCCTGCCCTGTTCTGAAACCTGGGACACACACAGTTCATAGTGGTGGGCTAACTTATCTTCGCCCTTGTCAGACCATGTGCTCCCTGAGGGAAGCCCTGTCTGTTTTGCTGTTCCTAGTGTCCAGAACAGTGCCTGCCCCAAAGGCATCAACCTGTCCTTAAAACAGGCCTCATATTACCCAGCAGTCGCTGTGTGCCACACCCTGTGCCTGGGTTTTCCACGTGCTTTCTTTTAAAACCTCACAGCACCTCTACAGCTAATTGTACAGAGGAGAAAAGTGAGGTTGACCAAAGGTACTTGCCCAACGTGATAGCCAGGAAGTGGCCAGGTACTTGCCTGTGGAACCACCTGCCTGTAACGGCTACATTGCACACAACGATGAACAATTGTGCATAGGGACCAACAAGGAGCCTCGTGAGTGACCTGTGTGGTCGGCGTTGGCAGCCACAAATGGTATTTATTGGAGTTGTTCTTTACTAGTTATATAGGTGCCAGATTCCAATAATAAGTCATTTGTTTTCTGTAAAAGGTCTGACATTTACTGCAACTCCCAGGACTTTGGACATCATGTGGAATAAAAGATTGAACTCTTGTTTTAGAATTAGGGGCCTTGAGCTTGGGGTAGCCTCTCTTCCACTCACAGGCAGTGAGTGCTGCTGTGAGTAGGTTGAAAGTGAGTCTTTCCATGAGCCTCACCTCATGTGCAGTAGACTTAGACCAGTGTGAGGTTTACTGAAGTGTATGGAGTAGGCATTTTGACTTGATGCCTATTACCTGCTATTATGATATAGTCACTGGCGCAGTCTTCCCCCCCCATGGAGTATCTAGTGGTGTTTAAGAAAAAGAGGTCATGTGCAGGTGATTGCTCAGAGGTTCTGCACATGATTAAGATTTCAGAAAGTTGTGTCTTCCAAGCATATGGTGTCAGGGGTGCTTCTCTATTATAGTGTTACTAGAGTCCCGGTGCATGACATTTATGCACTGCGGGAGGAGGATGCCCTCAGCCCGACCTGCACCCTCTCACAGTCTGGCACCCCTCGGGGGATGTCAGACTACTGGATTAGGCCCGCTCCCCATGGCAATCGGACATCCCCCGAGGGTCCTTAGCACTACCGCAGAGGCAGGAGAGGCTCCAGCCACTGCTGCTGCACTTGCCAGCCATGAGCCCAGCTTCTGGCTGAGCGGCGCTCCCTCTGTGGGAGTGCACTGACCACCAAGGGGCAGCTCCTGCATTGAGTGTCTGCCCCCTAGTGGACGGTGCATGTCATAGCGACCAGTTGTTCTGCTGTTTGGTTGATTTGCATATTAGGGTTTTATTATATAGGAATAATGATGACACCTAGAATAAATTATTGGATTATCAGGGGTCCTCAAACTACGGCCCGCGGGCCAAATGGGGCCCGCCGAAAACATTTATCTGGCCCACCGGGTGTTTTTGCCGCCGCTGTGTGCATAGGAATTTGTTCATAGCTTTTTTTTTTAACTATAGTCCGACCCTCCAACGGTCTGAGGGACAGTGAGTTGGCCCCCTGTTTAAAAAGTTTGAGGACCCCTGGATTAAATGGTCAAATTACTTAATTCAGAAAAAGAAAAGTATGTAATTTTCTTAAAGCTCCCCTACCTATAGTTATAGCATGATTTAATTTTTTAATTTTCCCTCTTTAGGTCTCTTAGCTAACAGGAAAATTCTGAGTCTAATTTTAGTCACTTTGAAACTACATGTATGTATAGTAGCTGCAACTAACAGGTGATAAAATATGACCAATGAGAAGGCCTTCCTCATTTGGTCTTCCTGTCCTCATTTGGGGACTAATGTACTCATTCATAAATTTACCTGTCCTTGACTTTCAGGACTTGAGTAATTTTACAGATGATATTTTGTGGAACCCTTTATATAATCCCCTCCCACCCCGACCTGACCTTTTAAGACAGGGGCTGTGAGCTGTTCTAGCCCATTGTCAGGCAATTGCATTTTTTGTTTGTCTGTGTCCCTGACTTGACTGTAAGCTTGTGGGAACCAGGAATTGTGTCTCATTTGTAGCTGTGGGTCCAGGCCCTTGTGGCACCTAAATAAATAGGCTTTTTTTTCTTTTTCTTCTGAGTGGTGCACATTTAATGAAAAAAAGCTTTCATTTTAATGTATAAGTTCTGGTAAATTTGTGAAAATTATATCAAATGAGAAAACATTCTTTATGCACATTTCTTCCAACACATATATCTAATGGTCTTTTTCTTTTTCTTTTTCTTTTTGGTCTTTTTTTTTCTTTATTGATTAAGGTATTACATATGTGTCCTTCCCCCCCCCCCGTGTGCGCTCATGGCCTCACCTTCCTGGTCTCTGTGTTCATTGGTTAGGCTTATATGCATGCATACAAGTCCTTTGGTTGATCTATCCCTCTTACCCTCACCCTCCCCTACCTTCCCTCTGAGGTTTGAGCATCTGATCG
>NW_006299714.1:1282343-1288291 GCF_000327345.1 Myotis davidii
CTGTTGCTCATTTTTTTGATTGGATTGTTTATCTTCCTTTTGTTAAGGTGTATGAGTTTCCTGTAAATGTTGGAGATAAATGGTGTTGGGAAAATTGGACAGATTCATGCAAAAAAAAAAAAAATGAAACTAGACCACCAACTTACACCATACACAAAAATAAACTCAAAGTGGATAAAGGACTTAAAAATAAGATGGGAAACCATAAAAATCTTAGAGGAATCCACAGGCAGCAAAATCTCAGACATATGCTGAAAGCAATATCTTCACCGATACAGCTCCTAGAGCAATGGGAAGGTAAAGAGAAAATAAACAAATGGGACTACATCAAAATAAAAAGCTTCTGCACAGCAAAAGAAACCATCAACAAAACAACAAGAAAGCCCACTGCATGGGAGGATATATTTGCCAATGCTATCTCTGATAAGGGTTTAAATAGGCTTTTTATAAATATTTGTAGGATGTTATAACCAGTTAGTATCCGAAACTCTTAAAGCAAATCTTCACATTTTTTATATCCACGTTTTAAAAAGAGGGAGGGCCCGCGTTCAGTATAGTATGGTGGTTAAAACTGTGGTCTTTGCAAAGCAGTCTGGGGTTTTTAGCATCACTCTGCTAGGAAGCTGTGTGAGGAATAAAAAAATCTACTTCAAGGGACTCTTTCACACTCCCCATGTGGGAGTCTGTGCTTGTTTCTCAATAAATTTCTACCTTTTGCTATAAAAAAAAATCTACTTCATGGGCATGCTACGAAGATTCATTTACCCAAACAGATCCTGTGCTTGTTGAGTACAGAGTAGAGAGAGCTTACTTTTATTTTGCAGAGACAACGATAAAAAAGTAATCCCAGAAAATTAGGAGAATTTCAGATTGTGACAAAAGTTAGGAGGGAAATAAACGCAGTGAAGTGGGAAGAGTAATTCTGGTTGGGGGGTGGTGCATGGGTGTGTGTGTTGCGGGGAGGTGACAGGGAGCCATCAGAGTGAATGCAAAGACCCCGAAGGGGTTGCCTGCAGGGCACGTTCTTGAGGAGGCCTGTATAGCTGGAGTGGAGGGAGACGGGGAGGATGATATTTATTTTATTTTTAGATATAGATTTAGAGTTAACTTAGCAATTTAGTGGTGAAGACAGTTATACATATTAACAAGGACAGTATAAGATGAGAGAAGCAGGGGCCGGGTCCTGTAGGGCTGGGGTGGCGAGCATACCTACCTTAAGAGCCAGGCCAGCACCTTGACCTTGTGAAGACAGTGTAACTTCCCTTTGGTTTTCGATTTTAATAGAGACTCCAGTGCAGAGAAATATTTCTCCAAGAAAAGCAGCAGTGCAAACACCGTGAGAAATGGCAGTTGTGATCATACAAACCTGACAGTGGTGATGGCCAGGACTCTTGACCTCAGTGGGAGAGATGCCGTGGGGCCTGGAGGGCTGCTGGAGCCTTCTGGGCCTGACCAGAGAGGGCATCTGGCCCCCCGTGCAGGCCAAGCGTGGCCGTGTGGGGATGCGGGCTGCAGGTGCTAAATCTGCCAAGTTTTACAGAGAACCAGAAATCTGAATTTGTATGGGAAATTCCCCGGTTTAAAAATATTGGCTCACGTTGAAGAACAGAAAACGTTGGGGTGGATAGACAAAATGCCAGACTGAAGCAGCTGCTGAAAGCCGTTTTATGCTATGATAAGGGGATTAGATGAAGTACATGCACGTTAACATGTTCACCATTTAGCCTTCTGCCCTGTCGTAACCAAGACGGAGAGCGAAGAGGCACTTTTAAATAATTGGACCGTTGATGTGTTTCATTATCTCTTTACCCATTAGTTTGTTTAGTTAACTCGAAATCCGTATTAAAAAGTAAGCACCCTATTCTAATTTAAGTGATTTAATGTAATCGGCCGTTTTTGCGGATTTGCTTAGTTGTTTGCTGTACAGTTAGGTGCAGTCTGTATTCATGGTACAGAAGTAAACATTTGTCTAAGTCATGTGATAAAAGCAGAGAAGATCAAAAGATACAAATATTTGGTGACTCACCATTTCCTTACTGCCTCTGTCCTCTGTGCGGCAGTCTCACTCCTCTCGCTTGTGCAGTTTCTGGGCCTCCTGGCCAGTGTTGGCTGCAAGTAAGTGAGAAAGAACTGTGGCAAATATGCCATTTCAGACCAGGCAAAGGATGATGGGAATGTAGCCTTACGCTGTGATATCATGTTTAGAGGCTTTTCATCAGTTTTAATGAAATATCAATGTGCTCAGAGCGAGTTATTTATTCCCTCTCCTTCCCCCTACCCCCCCCCCCCCATAATCCACATAGTTTTGTATTACGAGCATTATGTTTGATGTGTTGCAATCCATTGGCAATTGTTTTGGGGAATTTTATTCAGCACAAGCATTTCTGACCGTTCTGGCAACAATTTGGGTTCATTGCTTGTTCATGTACTTTTTGGTCTTGTTGCCTTTATGTTAACATCCTGGGACATCATGGAGAGAAACACTGGGAGTAACAAAATATACTTGAATATTTCTGATAGATAAAGAGCTTATAAAATGCATCTCTTCCCCTCCCCCCCCAATTTTTTTTTTGGGGGGCATTGCTTTAAAGTGAGATCATTTTGTTGTATCCACATGAACCTAAAGACTTGAAAATGATCTTTCTTTATTAGAAAATCTTATCTGTAAACACTGGTTCTTAATTAAATCAGTATTTCTCTTAATTTTTGTTGCAGATCATGGAGGAAACAAATACACAGATTGCTTGGCCGTCAAAGCTGAAGATCGGAGCCAAATCCAAGAAAGGTAAATTGTGAGAGACGGGGAAATTGGTAGTTTGATAGCAACTTGGAATCACTACAAGTTGGCCAGGGAGAAAATCACCCTTTATCTTTATCATGTTTATCGCCCAATACTTGTCAAGTAGCAGTAGTTTGGAAGGTTTATCATAAGTAAACAATAAGGTACAGCCTTTTATCCAACAACAGAAAAAATATTTTTAAGCATTTTCTTATAATAGAAGGTACTTATAGCAACCTACGTTTCAAGGGTGCCTGCTCATTTGATGGCTATGAATCATAGTAACTCTCCACGAGTAATAACGTATTTTCAGTATATAAACTCTTAATATGTAGGTACATGGTAGTCTTCTTGTTTAACTAGAGGTCTTGTTTATGAGCCACACAGATTTAATACTGAATGTTTTTCCCTTCTAATGTGATATGAACCTTTGATTTTCTTTCTTCACTGATTCTTCCCCTCTTCTCCTATTAGAGAGTGAAAATCTCCCTAGATTTCTCTTCTAGGCTGAGCATTCCCGTTGCCTGGCCTCTGCTTCATGGATGGTCAGAAATGAAAGTCTGGGCACCCTTCGTTTTCTTTCAAGATCACATAGTATTTTCAAGTGACCTGCCAGCATCTATTTTTATGGTTAGTTTTTCTTTTTAAAGTATAGCCTTAGTCTCAGTAAACTTTGTTGTGCGTACTTTATTAAGAGACGCAAGTAGTCATTAGGAGATAATGGAAAACACCATCAAGGATAATGCGAGCTGAGCATTATCCTCGTGGCCTAGCTTTTGTTGTTGTTCAGTTTTTTATTTGTTGCCCTTTCTCCCTGTGACTCTTGTTGCTAACTGGTGCTAGACGCTGCAGCACTTCCCAGTCTCCTTTCTTATTTTAGTCCTTTCTTATTCGTTTAGTCTTTTCAATGAATTTTCTTAGAGTTACTCATCACAAAGAATGCCAGCTATGTTACAGTTGTTGTTATGAGTGTTGTTAGCTGAACTTCAGTGGACTGGAATTCTACAGAAACTCTGATCTTGTTATGTTCTTATTGGTGGTCATGGTGGCAAGAAATGGGAGGTTGATGTGTTAAATAGTCATAAGAAGACAGGGCGAATATCCCAGCATAATTCCATAACTTTGCTTAAACCTTGAATTTGCCAAGTATTACAGGATATATTCTTAGTTCATCTTCAGTGTGTTGAGACGTTTTATTTCCATTGTGCAGAAGAAGAAACTGTCATTATTATCTACTTATTTGGTTGTTTGCAGCCACTTAAAAATCCCTGGCCTTCTGCACCACTTGAGCAACTTGGGACTTGAACATCAACTGGATTCTGGCTTTCTGTTAGGTATTTTTACTTAACGAATGAAATGAGCTTTATTACTATCCTAATAAAACTGTAATCTGCTCAGTGCCTAAAGAAAACCCCTGAGGAAACATGAATGTTAAAGCAATTGCGGACAATTTTGAAAGGTTTATTCTCTTGCTTTCCCTGTCACTATCATTGGAAACTGAGACTTGATTAAATTTTTCATTCAAAATGTGGTGACAGGTTTGGAGATTTTAGATAAGATGGAGATGAATAGGTTAGGTTAATGTTTTAGATTAGTTTCTAGTATTGACACACCCCATTTAAAATGGCCAACTATCTTCCACATTTTGATTATATGTTTTGCTTCGGAAATAAGATTATTTTAGCAGTACATTTGAGGGCATTTAGCGTCATTTCCACATGATTAATGTTAACTTTTGGAATTGTTTCTAAGAATTGATCTCCTCAGGCCTATGTCTAAAGACCACATTATATATTTTTTTTATTATTTATGAAGTGCTATGAATGCACAAAATACTGTGTGATGAGCAGAATGTGCCAAAAGAAAGAGATTGAGCTTAAGGAAGAGAGAAAATGTCAAGAGTTTTCCTCAGAGGGACTGACCGTTCCGAATTTACTTGAGTTGCTCTTATTATTTAAACTCACAGCTGCTGAGTCAGTTCTTGGCTGACATCCCTGTTATATATATTCCTATATTATTTTTAAAATGTTTCAACTCAGAGATATAATTTGCATTGAATAAGAGGGAAATGAACATGGCAGGAGGCACTTAGAAGGTAATTATTTGCTCTTTCATCTGATGTGACTTGTCTGCCTCTGAATGTTATAGAGGATGGAGTTTGTTGGTCTTTATTTTTCAAGCCCTTTCTTTCCAAACTCTTACTATTCAAGAGACCAAAGAATATAAATGTATCTGTGGACTCGTTCCATGTTTTGGATGATTATTAAATTTTACATCCCAGGGTGATGTGAAGACTTGGAGTATACAGATAAACCCCAGACTGCTGGAGGGACCACACCGCCATGGGTTTGTGCTGTGTTTTACTTTCTAGATTTATGATGCTTATTGGTGGAATATTTGAGCCTAGACAAACATTTTTCATGGCTACTGTTACCACAGTCTGCCCCCTGTTTTACCTTATTGGAATTTAGGCCTATGCTTTTGAAGTGACTTTCCAGTAGACTTGTCCAAACTTTGTTTTTTAAGCCATCAATCCTTTATCAGAGTGGTGTTTGAGCAGCTGTATGGCTCCTTTGGTTGAAGTGCTGATAGGATGCTGCCTGGCAGAAAGGCAGAAAGCCAACAGCCTGAATTTGCCATCAGAAAATTGAGGTTCTTCAGGTTCCGTAGATTTGCGGTGGAACTGGGAAGCCCTGTAATTCACAAGTTCCTCTGGTGGTTCTTACAATTAAGCTGAGTTTGGGAAACAAAAATCTCACCATTTGACATTGAAGTGCGATATAGTCACTAAGGAAGGAGACCATGTGTTCAAAGGCAGTGGCTGATGACTGCTGTTGAAAAATAGGCGAAGTCCTTCAGGAGCCACTTGGGGATGATTTTCACCTTGGTTTTCAAAGACCTGCACTTCTACGGGTTCATTTTAAGTTTGTCATCTTTGTCGTCAGTTAACGTGGATAAGTTCACAACCTCATTGTTCTGTGCCTGTGCGGGATAGAATTTTGGGTAAAAGACTATCCAGTGTTTGCTTCCTCTCTCTACCCACCATTCTCCTTCACCATCCTTTTCACCCTTTTCTTTCCTCCCGCCCCATTCCCCTTGAACCATATAGAATATGGTGAAAACTGGAATAGAAACATTTTCATTTAGTAAGCAGGACATTTATATATAT
>NW_006299714.1:1288394-1324551 GCF_000327345.1 Myotis davidii
TTAATTCTTGAGTATTTGAAATTATGGGAAGGTTGAATCTTCATTAGAGCCACAAAGAACTAAGAAATTAAGACTCAATAGAACGGACATTTAAATAGGCAACTCCAGGATTGTTTAATGGAGGTCATAATTAAGAAAAATAAAGCAATGCTTGGTATTTCTTCTGTAAAACCCACGTTTATTTTGAGTAAAAGTAAGTAAAACTGTTTCTAACTCTTGGAGTCCGAATACTAGAACATTCTGCTTTACGTGGAAAACACTGAGCTTGGTGCTCGTCAGACCAGTATTTATAAGGTGTTTAATAGTGTAAACCTTACATAGGATAACTTCAGGCACTCATTAAAATTTTGAATATGCTATGGTGAATCATAGCCTATTTTAAAATAAACTCAGGTTCATTAAAGTGCAAATAGCATTTTGAACAAGTTTGACTATATTGCCAAATGAAAGTCCTTCCAGACCTGCTTTAACAAATAGATAAAAGTGATTTGTCATGAGAATTTATTAAGCTGGTATGATTGTGATCCATAATGCTAGACGAGTTTGTTCTCTTAAATAAGGTAAACATTTTTCTTGCAGTCGTCTTTTGGCTCTTAATTTGCTCATCAATCTTTTTCTCCTTAGGCTGGCAAAGGTACTTGTGGGTAAAAATTGTTTAAAGTTTTTACGCCAAATTCCAAATAAACGAGGTCAGCATTCATGAAGCTTTACTGTTTTGTTCTGTGAGGGAGTTGTCCTGCAGAGTTGAACTAAGTGGTAGAACTGCTCCCTGCCAGCGTTTCCTGTTTGACATTAGGGTGCCGCAGGCTAGCAGAATGAAAGGTGTTGACTAGATTGCTGGATGTATCCTGGTTTGGAGGCAGTTTGGCACCAAGTTTGGCCATTCTCTTCCTCCTAGAATAAACAAGAGAATCATGTTTATTCCACGAGGTTTTACTAATTTTGGTTGCATTCCATCAGAAGCAGAATCATCTAATAGAAAACCTTAGCATGAGAAAAACGGTAGACTGTTCATTTAATTGTTTTCAGGGGAGAATGTTTTACTATCCTCATACTTTGGTTGGGTGTTCATGCTGGACTAGTTGAGGTCTGTAACGCAGTCTACTCAGACAGCAGAAGGCAGAGAAGAGGCCTGGCACGGTACACTGAATGTGTTTCCAGTGGGGGATTGTGACCCATCAGTGTATCAAAAATTAACTTAGGTGGTCACACTGGCATGTAAAAAAACAGAACTGGCCCTGACCGGTGTGGCTCGGTTGGTTGGGCATTGTCCATACACCAAAGGGTTGCTGGTTTGATTCCTGGTCAGGGCACATGCCTGGGTTGTGGGCTCGATCCCTGGTTGGGAGGCCACTTGGGAGACAACCGATCGATGTTCCAATCTCTCACTGATGTTTCTCTCGCTCCCTCTCCTTTCCTTTCTCTCTCTCGAAATGTTAAAAGAAAAAATCACCATGAACCCCTCTGTAACATTCTAACAAAAACATAAATATATTTTAAAAATACAGCTGGATTAGAAAACAGTGTAAGAATATTGTGAAACTTGCAGTCATGTATGTCACTGTTATGTGTATGTATACAAACATATATAGCAGTGGTTCTCAACCTTCCTAATGCCGCGACCCTTTAATACAGTTCCTCATGTTGTGGTGACCCCCAACCATAAAATTATTTTCATTGCTACTTCATAACTGTAACTTTGCTACTGTTATGAATCATAATGTAAATATCTGATATGCGGGATGTATTTTCGTTGTTACAAATTGAACATAATTAAAGCATAGTGATCAATCACAAAAACAATATGTAATTATATATGTGTTTTCCGATGGTCTTAGGCGACCCCTGTGAAAGGGTCATTCGACCTCCAAAGGGTTCGCGACCCACAGGTTGAGAACCGCTGATACAGTGGGGCCTTGACTTACGAGTGTCGTACATAGGCACACATATACATTAGTAGGTCATGATGTAAAACGGGTGACAGAGAAAGCTCAGAGGACATTGTTTGGGGTGGTCACTTCCCAAAGAGGGGCAAGCGCATGCCTTTGGTTCATCACTGTATCTCCAGTACTATCGCTAGTATATTGCTGGCACTCAGTAAATATTTGTAGATTGTCTGATCCCTCAACTCAACTCAGTCATGGTTATCATGGAGCCACTAATACAGATGGGAATATATAATCACTCAAGTGTGTTTTGTAGGAAAAAGATTTAGAATCACAGCCTTTACTGGGGGCAGAACAGCTGCCCTCTGGATCCTGAAGCCTCTCTCTTTTCTGGAATGTGTAACTGACAGGTTCTAAGAACTGTGATCATATTTGAACATCACCAAGGTGCGGTACACTCCCATCTTGCTCTGGAGATGGGTAACAAACTTTGATGGTTTCCCAAACCATGTGTGGCCTGTCACCAATTTTTCTCTGCCCTGCCACGCTCACGGCATTGCTGGACAGAATGAGGTGACATCTGTCAGACCTGTCAGTAGCAATTACATTATTTTCACAAGGCCTTTTTGCAGTTGCAAACCTTGCTGAGGCATTTCTCATTAGTTGAGCAAAACAACGTAAATGGCATCTTCATTTTTTCAAATGTGTTTTTTCTGCCATTAGAACATGGTTTGTGGCTTATAACATTTTTATACAAACTTTGGTACTAGCAGACATTTTAATCAAAAGATATTAGAGAGATTTCAGGAACGAGGAGTTGCATTCTCTTTGCATCTTGTTGCCAGAAATTACTCTTAAAGCAAAATAAGTCCTCCCTGAACTAAAAATAAAATGAGAAAATAGCATGTGTATGTTTTTAGCTGTTTGGTGTATGCAAGTAGTTATGTATTGCTTTTTTATATACACACATTTCTGCAATTAGATTTTTCCACTTAAAAAATGAGAAGACATCTGCCATATGAGCATATAAATAAAAAGCTATTATTTTTGTAGCTGTACGAAATGCCATTGTGTGTTTGTAGGATATAAATATATCATATTTTAACAAATCTGTTTCTTGGACATTGGATTAGGTTCTATTTTTTTCTACAATGAATTTTGAACTTGTCTGTCCACTTGCACAATCTTTCCTGTTGCATAAAAACAATTAGAATTCTTAGGTGGCAGGTAATGAACAACTTTAATATTTTTTGGGATTGCCGCCTTGTCTTCTCAAATGACAGTTGAATTCCTAGCAGCTTCTGGAAGGGGAATGGCTCTTACCACATCTTCGCCAACAATTGTGCTGTTCCCTCCTTGGTCAGTCTGAATAGTGAAAGATATGTTGTCTCATATATTGCCTTAATTAATAAAAAACTGAGCATTTTCCTCTATCTCTGGAACACTTATTTGTATTATTCTGTGAATTGTCTGTCCACCCTTTTTGTTGGTGTGTGTTCTTTCCTTGTTCTAGTGAGTTGGTCATCATTTTTCTAATGAAATAAAGACATTTAATTTTTTCTTTTTTCCTGTTCAAAAGTTTAAGATTATGCTTCTCTCTAATTGTATTGTCCAAATAGCTCATTTCTTACCATTACTATTTATTTACAGGTAATATATGGATCATTTTTCTCAAACTAGAAAAAAATGAATCGACCTTAAATAGTAATAATGTATTAATTTTTGAATGTAAAAAAGTATGCATTAACTTTTAAGACATTGGATTTCCAAAGTAAATGGTATAAAGATTAGAATAATCTTGAATATGAATATCATGGAAATTTTACATGCACACATGTGTAAGGATATGTATATGTATATGTGTGTGGCTAGGCATGACAGATACTGGCAATTTGATACAAGAGTCATTGAATTTTAAAGTTTTCTTTGTGTAACAGAAACAAGACCCAGTAAGTTGTTTGGCTTTGTTTTCCTACATTGGGCTTTGGTTTTGTATTTTATTGGAAAATGTTTCTGAGTTATTTTCCAGCCCCTTATATTCAAGGGAAGGACGCTGAAATACGTGATTTTGGATTGACTTGCATTTCATTTCTATTCCGTCTCCATTTCTAGGGTGGGATTCATAAATGAGAGTATTTAGTTTTTGGTATAATTTACTTCCTCTTCAACACTCAGTTTACTTCACAGGACGAAACCGCTTTTGTGTTGCTCTAGTTCGGACGTGCCCCTTTGCTTTCTCTGTGTGGTCCACGCCTTCTCAAGTCCAACACAGCAGCAATGGGTCCTGATTTATTTCCCTTAGCTTGGGGGAGTGTGAATTCAGAAAGTAAGGGAGAAGAAAGGAAGGAGGACTTTCAGCCAACAAAGATATACGTATTTGAGATGAAACAATCTGTCCTTTCTTTTGCTTTCACCATCAAATGGGGATATTGTTATCTAATCCTTTTGGGTTAATGTTTCTCCTTCTGCCAATGCCTAATGGGTTTTTAAATCATAAGCAAGTTACATACACTGTCTTTTCACACTTGCAAAATGTAATACCTACACTGAGTGGCCAGATTATTATGACCACCCCATCAGTACTTTGTTGGGCCACCTTTTGCCTTCAATACTGCGGCGATTCTTCATGGCATTGACTCCACGAGATGTTGAAAGGTGATGCGAGGAATCTGACACCATGCCTGATGAATAGCACGGTCCAGTTCTGTGAGATTTGATGGTTGTGGAACCAGCTGCCTGATGGCCCTTTTAACTCTGTCCCACAAATGCTCAATTGGGTTGAGATCTGGTGACTGTGGGGGCCACCGAAGCAAGGTAAAGTCTCCCTCATGTTCTTGAAACCGTTCCTGCACAATACGAGCACCGTGGCATGGCGCATTGTCTTGTTGGAAGAAGCCATCTCCATTGGGATACGCCATCAACATGATAGGATGAACTTGATCAGCAATGATACTTAGGTATGTTGTGCTATTCAGATGTTTATAATGATCTGGCCCTCTAGCAATGTCAGTGCAAAATTATAGCTAATTTGCCTACAAACATCAGGTGGTCATAATAATCTGGCCACTCAGTGTATATTTACTTGACTTTTTTCCAATGCTCGGACTGTCCAATCCTTGTGTTCCTGTGTGAATTGGAGATGTTTTATCTTGGTAACTGCAGATAGCAAAGGTGTCAAAGGTGTTCGAACAGGCCTTCGGCTCCCATATCCCATATGATGCAGTGTACGGCTAATTTGCCTACAAACGTCAGGTGGTCATAATAATCTGACCACTCCGTGTATATTGTCTAGGTGCGAAAAATCATTAAATGTCATTGTAAAATATTTTTAGCGTCAAATAAAGTTTGTTTGGGCAACATTGACTGTGCTCTGTTCCCGACGCATTATGCCATTTCATACCTTTGCCTAAGCCCTATCTGCTGCAGAAGGGCATCTACCTCCTTTCATTTTCCAGCCGGTCGACTCCTGGTCATCCTTCCAAATCCATCGCAGGTGACATGTCTGGGAAGCCTCACCCACCTGCACTGTGCCCTGTGCCCTGCACTAGCTCAGTGCCTTATACACACATGTTGACGCTTTTCACACTTGTGTTGTTTAAGTCTAGACATTTCCTTTTCTTTCTGGACTGTGAGCTCATGGACCCGGGTCAGAGACCAACCCATCTTATTCCTTTCTGTGGGGACAGTGCCTGCCAAGAAGGTGGACTTATAATTTATGAGTTAAAACTCACATTATCATTTAGGTTTAGAATAAATGAGATGAAGTCAACAATGATTTAAGTCATTCCGGTATCTTTTGATTAACTCTGAAGAAAGTGAAAAATGGCCCTGGTAGCTAGGCCGCAGTGTTCCGATGGGACACAAATACGTCTCACAGAATGTCAGCGAGCAGACAAGGCCTCTCCTGAGTGAGTCTGAGGGTGCGCTGAGACAAGGACACGCTACAACCTCACAAGTAATTAAACTGCCCCTCATGACTGACGGGAGCGATCGCTGCTGCCTTGCCAACCGTGACTCCAGCTCTGCTGTGATCCTCTGCCTTCTAGATCCAGTTTGCTGAGGTACGCATTCATTCATTTTCCTGCGCTTCCTGGCAGCTTCCCACCCAGAGGTGGTCTCTGCTTTCTTAAGCCCTCCGTGGAATCACCCAGAAGAAACCCAGATTCTATAATAAGCTTTCTCAGTTTTCTCTTGAGACGCCCCAGCTCCTTTGATGTCCTATCTCCCCTGCTGGAGCAAACTAAAGAAAGCTCGTTTCATTTGCTAAAGATAAGCTCCTGGTGGTCTTTGGCGAATGGGCACTATAGAAAGATTTGGAAGAACCTAAGAAAGAAGCATTGATCTCAGTCTCTGCCTCTTGGATACTTAGAGTTCGGTCAGGCTTTTCCTGCCTCACATGGTCTTTAAGCGGTTAACTGCCACGTGTCCAAAACAGAAACCATCCCCACACGCCACGATATTTTGAGTTTAATTTAAAAAATCCACCGCTTGCGTCTATAGACACTTATGGCATACAAAGGGTTAAACAAATTTTAAAAGCTGGCATTGTTTGCTGTCAGGACTTGAATAGTTCACTAGGAGCAGGAGAGCCGTGCAAGCTCCAGCCAAGGAAAATATATTTTTTAGGGGTTGGTAGCTCCTGGTGTATATCTAAAAATGGTGGGAAGGAGTGGGGCACTTTGTATGGGCAAGGCTCCTAGGTGAGAAGGCCCATTGTGCGCTGGAGGAAGAGAGGAGGCCGTGAAAGGCGGGAGCTGGTGGCCAACAGGACCAGCCAGGTAGGGTGGAGCAGGGAAGCTCACCCATCCTGCAGACAGCAGAAAGCCTCGGGTAGGAGGTGGTCGTGGGAGAGAATTGATGGCTGTTGTGGGAAGATGTGAAAGACTGGAAGGTGGGTGAAGTAAGTCATATTTGATGACAGTGGGATCAAGGAGACTTTTTAAAAGGTGAGTCAGCAGAACACAGTGGCTTGACCATAGCAAGGAATGGGGTCGCTGGTTTCTGTGGCAGCTGCTGTCGGTAGGCTCTTGGCCTGCCTCTGAGTTTTCCTGCAGTGGGCATTTCCACGCACAGTGGCAGCTTCCCCCTCAAGTCCTGGGTCGCTGACCTTCTCTTCCGGGGCACCGTGTCCAGCACTGTGTCCAGCTCTGTGGGAGCCTACTCCTCACTCTGCTGGTGCAGAGCAGCTAGAAGTGTCGGCGACGGTGCCGGCAGTGAACTCTCCAGGGACAGCCTTCAACCAGTGACGGACGAGTCAGGAAACAAGTGTCCAGTTTCCCCTGCTCGCTGGGGGACAATTCTAAGGCACAGTATTGATGTCTCCTCAGACTGCTCCCGGGGGGGGAGGGGGGCGGTGGCGGGGAGTGGAGCCCCAGCAGTGATTGTTCCCTGCCACTCCCTGTACTGGCGTTACTCTCTCCTTGGTCATATTTCCCTCCCTCCCTAACTGTAACCCTGGGATTGCCTCCCGAATGAACTACCTCAGGTAACATACACTAACCCACGTTATTCATTCTCTCGGTGTCTTTTTGGGGAACCCAGACTCAGAGGGGTCTCCTGGATGATTGGGACAATCACCATGCTGTGGAAAAACGGACTTGGCAATCTTTCCCAGTCATTAATTAACAACACGGTTGTTTGGTGGAAAAATGACTACAGTCACCTCAAATGTATTTATATATATCAGTAGAGAAATATGGCAAAATGATTTAGAGTTTGTGGCTCATTTTAAGGAAAAAAAATGCTCCAGACCATCTGCAAAAGCATTAAAATGATCCCAAGTGGAACACAGGCACTCGAAGCAGTTTCCAGGCACGTTAGATTGTTGTCAACAAAAAGAAAAATATACACTATGGGGAGAAACAAGAAGTGAGAAAGGGTCTGGGAACCCATGCTTTTAGCAGGTCTGGAAAAAGGATGTCAGCAGATGAGCAGGGCAGGAGCCCTGAGCTCCTCACCTGGGTATCCGCCAGGTGCTTTAGGACTCCCAGGGCATTGGCAGCTGTGATGTGATTCTTGCCAGGTTAGGGAGCGTTGATGACCGAGCACAGGGGAAAGGACCCAGCCATGGGATCATTTCTGTCGACTTGTACTCTACGGAAAGTCATGGTTAGTGACTTGAGCCAAGTTAGGAAAAATATTTCTGGTACTTAACAATATGTTAAGTGTGCTCCGTGGGGATTTAGAAATATTTATTTGACGGTAATAAGCATTCAAATTTCATTCTTTTCCCACTTTTCCTCACAATCACATTAGCATCCAAATATTTTAAAAGTGAGCACTTGATGGGGTTTTATAGACAAATGGCAAGAAAATTGCTTATAATAAAGGAAGCAAAGAATGCATCCGGTTTCCATGAGCAGTCATACCTGCCTTCTTCCCGCATTTGGAACTGAGGCTTGACTAAAAAGATGCCCGCACAGGGGTGGTCCTGTCCATTACATTCTCTTAGGAAATGAAACCCTGGCTTTCCTTAGCCCTGTGTTCTATGCTGAACCTTATTCTAGAAGGGAAGGAATAGTGTTTACTGACTTTCCCCCCTCCCCAAATGTGTTAGAGATTCTTAGTTCTGTTGAAATGAGTTTAAGATTTGGATTGTTTTTTTCACCATTTAATAAATTTTAGAGAGTTCGTATATACTATAACGTTATAATGTTCTCATCAATCATATGAATTAAGGAATAAGTTAATAAACCTTGAAATCTTATAAGGAACATGTATTTCTTAAATCAGAAAATATTCGCCTCTACTATAGAAAGCATCACATACAGAAAAGTAAAAGTAACGACCATATTAGTGACCTTTGAGAGAGTAAGATAATCTAGAACACAATGATCAGGAAAGAGGCAGCAACATGCCCAGTAGAATTCTTGGCTTGTAGTAAATGTTTAGAACTGGTTTGAACACATTTTCCCGAGTTTGGTGAAAAGGAGAGAAGATTAGAGGTTATGATAGATTTAAGATTAAAGGGGATAAAATTGAGTGTAAATTTCTTCTATCTAGTCTATTTGGAGATGAAGTCAGCTCCTAGGGCTCCAGGGGGCTGGTTTGGAGACTTGAAGAAACTGGGAAAGATTCGGGACAGTTGCTTATGGAAAATGCAATAGAGATGAATAAAAAATTTGCCAAACCACATTAGTATCCAGCTGAGACTGTGTAGTAGGAATTTCTAGTGCAATGTCTGGGGACATTTATATGCCTTTTTCCAATTCTTTGGTCACTCAGAGTGGAGAACATAGGGGCTTACCTATGGTGGAGGGTGGTGAGATGAGTGTGGCAGGAAGCCAGAGGAGTGAGGATGACAGGGTGTGAGCCGAGAGGGTGGTGAAATGGTCGACCTTGGGGTGTGATGCCACAGGGAAAATTGAAGCCAGCAGGGAAGCCAGAGAAAGGGCAGGGAGCTGGATGTCGTAATAACCTAGACCAGCGGTTGCCAACCTTTCGGACCTCACGGACCACCGGTCGGCAACTGCTGACCTAGAGACTTTGTAGGGTTGAGGGTATTCAGGAGCTGCACTAGTAGGAGGGTGTAGTCGTGGGAGGAAATAAGTTAGGGAAAGTCTTGGAAGTGGAATGGTATGGATTGTGATGAGGTCCAATTTATGACTTGGTTTTTCAGTTACTGATACGTAATTAGTTGCACAGTTTAGTAATTCTCAGGATCTTTAGGATTGTTTAGCAAAATTAACTTGGATTCTTTAAACAAGCGAAAAGGAACTTGTTAATGAGTGAAAACCAAGTTAGATGGCAACAGTTAGTGTCAATATGACTCTAATTTACTAAATTCTGTGTGATTTTGAAGCTGAGTAGCCAAGCTAAACTCCATTAGTAACTGACTTTTCATGTATGGAAGAATGACTTATGTAATATCCGATCAGTGCTTTTGCCAGCCAGTTTTAAAATGTTACATGTGCAGACACCTCATAACTTATGCATGTTTTCCAGTGAGAATTACATCATAGGTCGAAAGAAAAATAAATGCATCCATGGTTCCTAGATGTTGCATAATCCAAGAACTTCAGAACTTCCTCGTTACACAATCTGAAGTCATTATATAATCTCATGGCTCCTTGGGGTGGGGGGCGTATATTTCTTATAGAAATTCAATGGAATGATTGGATAGGCTTTGCCTGTAGTTTTGTAAATACACAAATACTTAAATACTAGTTAGAATTGATTTGACCATCTCTGCAGCTACCTATGCCACTCCAGAGAACATTGAGGTCACCTTTCAGTTCTGTAACGTCAAAAGTTGTGACCAGTGCCAGCCCAAAGCTATACACAGGATCCTCGAGAGTGACAGGGAGTGTGCTCCACCCTCCCAGCCATTCCCTCTATCCTTGGCCTTTGACTTTGACCGAGTGGCCATTTATAATGCTCAGCCCTCCTTCCCCATCCACATCTCTTGAATTGGTTGCTGCAGAGGCAGGGTTGGTTGGCGACTTTAGGATGTGTAGGCTTTGGCTTACAGGCTTGCCGTCTCCAGATGGGTCTGCCAAAGCCATGGCTGCCTATGACCTGATGAGGCAGACAACACACCTCCAGTTAACTCATTTTGGGGTTTGGCCTCACTTCCTGAAGAGGTTCAGGGGAGGATGGCAGGTAAGTCACTGAGGCTCCCTTTGCCTGGCCTGTCTGTCTGTCTGTCTGTCTGAAGCAGGTGCAAGCTGAATCACCTGCCCTCCCTTTGACATACAGTTTACTCACATCCCTCCCCATTTTCAGTGGGAATCCAGAGTCCTCTGTAGTAATTTGGTGGGAGTGGGTGTTGAGAGACTCACCCAGTCACTTCTACCTTCGAGTATCGAGTATCCTCCCCTGTGCTTGTGAGTGTGCATTAGTGACCAGGAACATGGTCATTTCCTTTTGGGTTTTCCTCTTGAAAACATCACCCACACAAGACGTGCGTTTGTGGCAGACTTCAGTGTGTGGGGCAGCGAGAGATACTGCTTAGCCTGCCCTTTCTGTCCGAGACTCTCGGCTTCCTCCCAGTCCCCACGCTGCTGCAGTCCCCTCCGCCAGGCTCCGCCCAATGAATGAAGCAGACCTTTTAAAACATCACATTGTCTGTCGCGCTGATCTTGAGTCTGGTCCTCATCTGGGCTTCTTCGAAGTATAGAACATCTACTGTAGGTCCTCGTGTGCCAAGTTACGTTCTCCCCCCCTGGCCAGGCTTTAAGAGAGAAGAAGAGCAAGTGGAAATGCGTTTCGCCGCTGGTTCTGTGGAGCCCTCAGACCAGCAGGCAGAAATGGCTGCTTTTGGAATTAAGCAGCATGTGTTTGTGTTTGTTTTGCCTTTTCATATCCACATGAATCTTTCAGATTGTGGACACATGGTGCCTCTTCTAATCCAGGGTTTCTTCCCGCCGTCTCAGGTGTGTTACATGCCTGAATTGCTTGTCTTGTTAAAAAATATATATTTTATTGATTTCTTACACAGAAGAAGGGAGAGGGATAGAGAGTCAGAAACATCAATGAGAGAGAAACATCGATCAGCTGCCTCCTGCACACCCCACACTGGGATGTGCCCGCAACCCAGGTACATGCCCTTGACCGGAATCGAACCTAGGACCTTTCAGTCCACAGGCTGACGCTCTATCCTCTGAGCCAAACCAGTCAGGGCCTGAATTGCTTGTCTTAATCCCGTCAGCAGGGCCCTGTCTGAGGCGACATCTTGTAGGCTCTTGGTTGCCCAGAAACACGTTTTTAGGGCAAAGTTAGTAAAAAAAATGTTTTTCACGCTGAAGCAAGTTCTTGAAGACGTACTTTGTTATTGTTTTGATTGATGTTTCTTAACTACTTTGAGGGGAGTGGTTGCACACTCTGGGCATTAAAAGTGCCTTTATAAATGGGGGATGCCGGGACCAACTTTAATATGGACTGTTACTGCCCTTTTTTCTTATACAATATAATTGTTAAAACATTTCTGCATTCTCATATCCATAAGGGATTAGAATCTCTTCCCTGTGTGATAGAATTTTAAATAGATTGAAAATTCAGTAATTTGACCAATTCTTCCCTTCCCATTAAAAATATAAAATCTTGCCCTGGCCGGTTTGGCTCACTGGGTAGAGTGCCAGCCTTTGGACTGAGGGGTCCCCGGTTCGATTCCGGCCAGAGGCGCAGGCCTGGGTTGCAGGCTTGATCCCCAGTGCGGGGCATGCAGGAGGCAGCCCATCAATGATGTCTCTCATCATTGATGTTTCTCTCTCTCGTTCCCTCTCCCTTCCTCTCTGAAATCAATAAAAATATATTTTAAAAAAATTTAAATAAATAAAATCTTTGCAACCTTGATTGGGAAGAATTAAGAATAAAAATGATAAGCATGTTTATTTTATCCAGATAAAACTCTGTTACTGTCCACAGTGGACTTAATATTTTAACCTGTTTCAATAGTCATAGTAATAATAATAATAATAATAATAGTAATCAACACCTATTAAGTCCGGTATTGGATTATATGTGTTTTATAATTTATCTCACTCTTACGAATAGCAGTTCTGTGAGATGAGTATCTCATCTCAAATGTAAAACACAGAAGCTCAGAGAATTTATTAGAGGGGTGGGCAAAGGTAGGTTTACACTTATTTATATGGAAATGAATACAATAAATAATACAAGAGCAAACTCTGTGTTTCGTGAACTCACCACTGTCAACCTACTTTTGCCGCACCTGTATAGTCAGACACCTGGCAGGTGCCCTGGCTGTGGTTTGCGCCTACGGTTCATGCAGCTGGGGGTCCATCTTCACAGTGCTGGAGCGTCTGGAACAGATCCCTGCACATGACACTGGATACTCAGATAACACGTTTTTGCGTACTTTAATAGTTAAATGTTCCTTATTTCAGCAGGTGACATCTTTCTTACCTGTCATGTGCACCATCAGGAGGTGGCTGTGCAATAGCTATCCATCCTGTGTGTGTTACACATTGAGAAGAAATTAACTGGTTGCATTTTCTTTTGGAACAACGGGAATTGGCCTCCCACCCCCCACCTTTTTTTGTCATCATCTTAAAAATATACACCTATTACCACAATATGTTCTCGGTTGCTTCTTAGGGTTGATTACTCAACTGATGGTAAATACCTTTTAATCTTGTGTACAAAGGAGCAAGTTTGCCCCAGAGAAAATCACATCTTCAGATTTTTGTTATGTAAAATGAAACTTTCCTCCCCAGAACTTGGCAGCCTTTAGAGTCCAGGAGGAAGAATATGTGTGTGGGTGGGAGGTTGACGAATGCCTTTAAAAAATAATCAAATTTAGCGTTCTTTCCCTTTCAAAACCCAAATTTTACTGAGAGAAAAATGGAATGGTCCATGGGGCGGTAGCAAAATAATATATACATGATTAAAATGCTATTTTTTGGCTATATTTTATGCATTCTTTTTTTTTTTTTTGAGAACGTATAATGGATGTGTCCAAAGTTTCTAACCAGATAGTTAAAAAAGGGTTTTCATACTTGGGAATTGATAAAGGATTTATAGAAAAATCCTGTTAAAAGCTGGATCTCTTTTTGTATTGAAAATAGAATCTTTTGAAACAGGATTTAGATTCATTTTGCAGCACACCTGAGTAATACCAGTTAGCTGGTATAGGGATATTAGATAATCATGATGTAGCAAAAATAAGCATAACTGTAAACATCTTTAATTCTTCTAATTTTGTTAACCACTGAGAATAGAACCAGACACCAGTCTTTGAGGCAGTGTCTAATGCATGGACGGTGTCAAAACATTGAGTGTGTGTGTGTGTGTGTGTGTGTGTGTGTGTGTGTGTGTGTGAGAGTGAGTTGTGTCTATATCTGAGTGATTAGGAGCATGTGTGATTGATGCCTAGATCAACAAGTTGATGTGTGAATACATGAACTAACACCTTCTTTTGCTGCCAGTGCAATTTCTTATGATTCTATTCTACAGTAAACTATTTCTCTTCTGTCTCCTTACTCTGGTATCCTTAGATTCATGCTCAGAGGACATGCTGGCTTAAAACTAGAATAATCATCCCAGACACAAAGTCCACATACATTTCGGTGGATATTTATGTTACGGGGGTGGTGTTGGGAAGAGCCAGGTCTCACCTGGAAGAGCCTCAGCCCCGCAGATCTTCTCAGCCCCCGATGCCAGGGCATCTAGCCGGTTCCTGTGACTTGTTGCTGATGGAGCTGTGGGTGCTATCCTCCTGGTGACCTGCTTACCCACTTCCTAGACTCTTCTAAAGCCAAAGTCAAATGTAGTCGATGCAGGGTCTGTCAGCCTGGTGTCGTGAATGTGAGTCTGGCTGGCCTTGATTATCTTGGAAGGCCTTTCTTTTCCGCTATGACCTCTAGTACAGGGTAACGTTTAGGAGCATGATGCCTTGATCCAGAACTGCGCCCATTGGACTCCTGGCTTGGCTACTTACAAGCTGTGAAACAGTGGGCAGTGGGATACTGTAAACTTCTGGATTCCTCATCTGTAAATTGGGATCACAGGTAGTAGCTACCTCTTAGGGGATTTCTATTGGTCTCTGCCTTAGATAGTGTGAGCTAAACTCCCATCCACGGAACAGCAGTCTTTGAGGATGGGAGCTAACCTGCATGGCGGTCTGGATGAAAGCGAGGATTTTTAACATGTAGCCAGGGCTGTACTTACCGGCCACCCTCTGCCTCTGCTCATCTGCAATTACTGGAGAGTGAACACCTCCTCTCTGTGATGTACCAGCTTGGCAAGGACTTTAGGCCACTGTTTTTCTACCCAGATGCCAGTGTTTAATTAAACTCTTCAGAGTCTGTGACCATTAGGATATAAATGTTCATTCTGGAAAACTTTTAAAATGCTTTCTGGTAAAAACGAGATTTTTGGCATGTTTTCGCTGTGGTCTTTGGCTATAAATTCCTGAAATGCTGACCTAGTTGAATTTATTTTTGTCTTAAACACAATTGCTAACGTTTTCAAGTGTCCATATGGACTCGATAAATATTTTGCCTCTGCTTACTGTACATGTGAACTGGATGAAGAGGAACGATTATGATTTGGGGAATCCGGAACATTTTTCTTCATTTAGCTTGATGCTGAAGTGAATTGGAAATATTTCTTTGTCATCATAATTTTGGGGTTTCAAAGTTGTGTTTGGATTTTCAGGAAACCGGTGGTAACTTTATATTAGCTGAGAAAAGTGAATTTTAAAATTCTCAGTGAAGAGGCAAATGACCCCCTTTTCATAGGAAAAACTTCTTTATCAAGGGAATTTGCTGCCGGCTGTCAGCATTGGCTTCGGGCATTACTTGACCTTTTGCACATCAAGAAATTGTTTTCTTTGTGCAAATATTAAATGAATATTGGGGGAAGGCTGGGTACTATGTGGTATATCGTGCAGGAGTGCCAAAACAGTCAGCCGTGTGTGTTTCCACATCTGTAAGCAGATTGGGTTTCTGTAGCTGTCAAGTGGAGCTTATGGGATGCATTTTCACTCCCTCCCTAGTTGCCATGCAAATTTCAGTTCTTGAGGAAATAAATCACCGTGGCCTTTCCGACAACGGGGGACAGGGAGAAATGGTATGACACTATGGTACACCCACTCTTTAAGCAGAAGCAAATTGCTTTTTCGTTTCTTTTATACTGTGAAGAAGAAAAAAAAATTCGTGAAATGGTTTCTCCCAAACATGTGTCATCTCTGATGTGAGAGACTATGTCCTCTTCTCGGCTGCTTTCTGTATTTCTGACTGTAGCAGCTTCTACTTGGAATGTGTCGTCTCCTGTGCGGATGCCAGGGTCAGGGGTTGTTCTCTCCTTCCTGCTTCGTGTTCCTGGAAATAGTCACTCTCCCTGCATGAGCTGCTGGGTCAGGGGAGGCACCTTCCCCTGGGACATGCCACACACTGGTAGAGCCTTCGATGCCAGCCAAGGTTTACAGGGCACAGTGCCTCCTTGAGTGCATTTCATCAGACCCTCCGCTGTGTGTGTGTAGCGGCTAATGAAGGGGCTAGTACTGCTTGTGCTTCACAAGCGTGTTCACGGAGATAGGAAGGAGAATGCAAAGTAAGCATTCTTTAAAGTGCATGCTGTGTTTCAGTCCCTGCCCTCCATCACAGCCACCCTGCGAGCGATGGTTGGAGGCTGACTGACACTTGTGCCGCTTTTGGGAAACTTTGCAACTAATAGATGCTGTGTCTTTCAGACCTGTATCTTTTAGAATCTAAAGCCCACATACCTCTTCTCTGAGTGTCATAGTGAAGCATAATGGTCAAGGTCATCAGTGAATATTGTCCAGCTGGAAAGATGTTTCACAAAATTCCAGTCTGTGCCCCAGACTGTGTTCTTCGTCCCGTTCGGTGGCTGGATGAAAGTGGATTTCTCGTGTGCGCTCCATTCCTAGCCTGACCCAAACCGAACTCCTGGTTCTCCCTCCTCGGGCTGTTTTCCCTTTCAGAGTTCCTGTTTCAGGGCGTCAAGCCAGAACCCCAGGCATTACTCTTAGCCCCTCTTCCTCTCTGACACTCCACATTTCATCAGGTACAAGGTACCATGGAGCCTGCCTGCTCAACTGAGCCCATTCAGATTGACACCTGTGAATGGAAATGGGGGGCGGGGTAGGGGGAGCCAGGAGGGGACAAGATTGGGCCAGGAGAGCCTCTGACTGTGATGCTGTGTAAAATGCCTCAGCTGCTCCGGCAGGAGCTCTGGAGCAGAAATTGTCCGAGAAATCCCATTTGGAGCAGAAATGATAAAATCCTAATATGCCATTGTGCTCAGCTACAGGCTGGGGCAGCCAGGGAGAAGGGGGCCCTGGATAAAGTGGAGGTGAATTCTGAAAGTGCTGCAGCTGGAGACAGACTGTTATCACCCTCTTGCTGCTGTACTGCACTACAAGTTCTTTCTTAAAGGGCGATCCCAGCAGCATGGTCAGGGGCCACCACTGTCGCTCCGGTCTGTCCACTCCCCACCCCACCTGTTTCTTCCCACACCTCTGCCAGCTGCCTTCCCTTCTCCCTGGACTACAGCAGTCTCACCGGTGGCTCTGCATTCCAGCTCTCCACTTCGACACATCTCTCCTACTGCTGTTTTGTTTTGCTTTTTAAGGAGTAGTTGGCTTTATTCAACAAATGCAAATAAATTAAAAGGTTGCCTCCTCTTGATAGGATGCAGCTAGAAGGTATGACTATATTGAAAATGGATTTGTACACGTCACATTGAACACATTACCTTTGGCAGAACTCAGGCTCATTTGCTAACATGTTCTAGGTCAGTGGTCGGCAAACTCATTAGTCAACAGAGCCAAATATCAACAGTACAACGATTGAAATTTCTTTTGAGAGCCAAAGTTTTTAAACTTAAAGTATATAGGTAAGTACATTGTTATTAACTTAATTAGGGTACTCCTAAGGCTTAGGAAGAGCCACACTCAAGGGGCCAAAGAGCTGCATGTGGCTTGAGAGCCGCAGTTTGCCGACCACGGTTCTAGGCAACTTGTAAACCAAGAAGTGGAGCCCCCAGAGGAGTTATGTACAAAAATACCAAATGACGGCAACAGAGGGAAATTCGCAATACTTTTTCTCTGGTGTGACTTGTACATTGCACGAGATATTAAAATTGCAGTCTTACTGTCACATGAAAGGATTTGTGTCTTTGTTCTTCTTTTCTCTTTTTCTTTTCTTTTTGTTCTAGTGTTTCCACCAGAAAATAGCTGCTGTAACACATGGAATGGGATGTATTTTATTCAGGTTCTGAGGTTGCATATAAGATTTTTTTTTTAAATGGACACTATCTTAGGCCTCTAGTATTTTCAACCTAAGGCTTTTGCGCATCACAGCAGCTGTATGACAGCCTCAGTTGGATGACCACCATAAATTGAGGGATAGCCCTATTGGATTAGGATTTCAAGATAACTTCCTTTCCATAAAGGGCTTCAGGTAGGTCTACCTTGATGATGACCAGGCCTCAAGGCTTGGGGACAAATTCCGTAGTGGGTAATTATTTTTCCCCCGTGATGTTCCCTCTTTAGATTCCCTTGTACTTGGCTTGTAATAATTAGTGATCTCATCACACCTATATTGGAAACCCTTAGGTTGCATGGGGTCCTGAGTGAGCTGTCCTTTACCCACCTTTTAGCCTCTCATTCCAACACACACACGCACACACACACACACACACGCATACGCATGCGGACACACGCACACACGTGCACGCATGCACACGATCCTGTGGTTGGAAAACAGATTCTGAGAGGGTGTTTCATGGGCAAGAGTGCCCTTCAGATCAACACGTGTGGGAAGGGAGGGTGAAGAAGAAAGCAGGACTGGGTAGGGGAGAAGTCGCGCTACAATGAGGTCCCAAGAATTTCTCCCCTTCCCCCAAGGGAAACTTTGGAGTTGGGAAGCCTTTCCAAGCTGTTCAGGCTGGGTTAAGGGACCAGGCTTTTATCCCCGAATTGAAAAGTCCAAAACTGCCACTGGAGGGGTCGCAGGCAGGCTAGTGTTCTTCAGCAGAGAAAAACCCTGGAGGAGGCGAGCAGCTGAAGGCTGTTGGCTAGCAGCACTCCCAGCATCCCCGGAGAATGAATGGGTCCTTCCACCCTGCAGGGAGGTCTGGTTGGCTCACTGCACAGCCAGGTGAGCACTTCGCCAACCCCCCTTCCTGTTCCCTGCAGCCTCTGGGCCATTTGTCTGTTGCTTCTTTCATGATTGCTATTTCCCCCCTATTTTGCCTACTTAACTCCTGTTCACTCTTGGTCTTACCTCATAGGTCTCTTCAACAGAAAAGCTTTTACCAGACTAAATTGTTTCTTATGCAAATCAAAAGTGCCCTATATTTCTCTTCCTCTGTAGTGTTCATCACTCTTGATTATTTAGTTACTGTCTTTATGCCCTAGGACAGTCCTTCGTGTGAAGCACAACCTACTGCATTCCTAAAGGGTAGTATGTGGTATAAAAGACATTCAACAAATAGATGTGGACTTACTAAAACCCCACCGAGTATTAACATTTCTTTAACATTTTTAAAAGACTGTGCCTAGTTTAGTGGTGCCATGTGGGTACTAGATTTATTGGAAGGATCACTTCATAAATTATTTAAATGTCTAACTACTATGCTGTATTCCTGAAACTAATATAATATTGTATGTCAACTGTAATTGAAAAAAAACTGTAAAAGTAAAATAAAATTTTTAAAGCTGTTTAAATTTAAACAATATGCAGAATTCTGCTATTATGTTTGATACTTGCTTTATTTGGTAATTCATGAAATGTAGCATGCTGCTTTTTCCTTGAGCTTTTTAAATATATATATTAGTGTTTTATATACTTTATTTCCGTATACACACACACACACACACACACACACACACATATATACACATACACACACACACACACACATATTTCAGAGATGAAGGGAGAGGGAAAGTTAGAAACATCAATGATGAGAGAGAATCATTGATCGGCTGCCTCCTGCACGCCCCCTACTGGGGATTGAGCCCGCAACCCAGGCATGTGCCCTTGACCGGAATTGAACCGGGGACCCTTCAGTCCACAGGCTGACGCTCTATCCACTGAGCCAAACCAGCTAGGGCTTTTGTTGAGAGCTTTATTGTGAAAAATTAAGTACCAAATAACTCAGGTGAGTCATCACAGGGTGAAAATTTTGGTAAGTGTGCAGTATTTATGACTAAGTTTCCATAAATTTGAAAATTTTATGGAAATTTCCATCGCATATTTCTGTGATTTAGTGATGCAGTTTTAGAGAGTATAAACAAGCAAAGACACCTTAAAATTATCTCCCCTATTATTAAAGACAGAGTATATGAAAATAAATATGTATTTAAATTGAAGGTCACTTTTATGGGTAGAATTCTCGTGTTAGCAGAAGACTTACTAAAGCACAGTGCTCTTTATTTACAATTGCTCAGCACTTGACAAAGAGAAGGGTGCCAAGTAGTTTGAGGGAAATGTGAATTTAAATTATTTGTCATATTCACCCAGGATGAGAATCATTCATTTAATTGACGTGAAGAAAATAGAAATGGATTTATCCAATCTTGGTTTAGTGTTTTATATACCTTATTTCCAAATTCAGTTGTTCCAGCAATTCTTACATGAACTGCAAGATTTCCCCCCTCTTCTTCATTTTTGAGATATTATACATAATCGTCAGCTTAAAAGACTCCTTTGTTCTTAGACTGATGCTCCTTAAATTGAGTTTACAGTTCTATCAGATTTTAAAAAAAGATATGTATATCTTTCTAAGGGAATTTTATAGTTTCTACCTGTATGAAGAAATAAAAATACTCTTCATGGCTTCTTTTATATACTAATCTGGGAGATTAGCGTATAAATCTTAGGTGAATGGCTCATGTTAAATATCCCTGGTTAAAGAAGGCTGCCCCTTTGAAGTTGACAGTCTGAGCAAGTCTTTGGTTATTTGCTCCATAGAGAAGTTGTCTAATCGCCTAGATTTTGGTACAATGTTGTAGTTTATAGAATGTGTGCACGGGCCAGGGAGTCAGAGGGTTTGGATTTGTGTCCTTCCCAGACGATATCTAGCTGCGTTCACTCAGTCTCTTTTACCCATTTCCTTATCTGTAAATAGGAATAATGCCTCCTACTTCCTCAGGTAGCTGCAGGATTTAAATGCAGGAATCTACGGAGTGCCCTGAGGAGCCCTGGCAGGAGGCCCCCAGCAAATGGTAGCTATTATTATTGTGACCAGTGCCTGGAAATAGCGTATGTTTTTATTTCCAAATTTCAAAGTTAATTTTTAAAATGAAGGTTTATTTCCCCATTGAATTCTAAAAGTTTTGCACATGTATAAAAAAACGGCTGTTACAATTTTAAAAATTATATTTTGGAAACTTACTAGAGTCTTAAAAGTTTTGGCTGTTCCCTGAAACTACTTTGACATTTAAAAGTTGTCAAGACACCATCAGGTATTTCAGAATGAGGTCAAGTCTGATTCATTTGGATGAATCTGATAGTTACTGAATTTATTTGATTATGTTGAGGCTTTTTGTTCCCAGAATTTCCTTGGATTGTGCTCGCACGCATGTATAATGAAGAGAAAGTATGGAGTGGCTGGGAATTGGAGGAAAACCTCTTTAGAAGTTAATAATTTATAAATCACTATTCACATATTTTCCCTTTTGTTCCGAGTTGTAGCAGCTCCCCAGGCAGATTGGAGAACAGAGTGCCACGGGATCCACAGAAGGAGTGACTAGCACTCATTCTGGAAGGCCTCACAGAAGACGTGACATTTGGGTTGGCTTTGAAGGAGAGTTGCTTGCCAGATGGAGAAAGGGACGGGTGTGGAGGGGCTTTTACAGACCTAGGGAGTGATATGTGCAAAGGCAGAGCCATGAAAGCTCACACATTTCATCAGCGTGAGAAATTGGCTGCTGGGACTGTAAGCAATTGCAGTGTGGATGCTGCCCCCAGAACTGCAAGTGGCCTCAAGTGGGAAGGGTGTGTCAAGATCCTGGAAAAGAATTTGAGGCCACACTGAGAAGTGTGTGTCCTAAGAAAGGTAGTGCTCACCTTTCTATTATGAAAGGTTTCTGGGTGGAGAATGAGCTAAGAGGTGAGAGAGTAGATGAATTGTTGGAAAATATTGACCATAATCCAGAAGGAGAAAGGATTTTAATGAATATGTTTGAGGGATGTACATGATATAACATGAGCTTTAACTTCATAACAGCCCATGAAATAGGGTAGTATTTTGCAGCTGATTTTTTTTAAAAGAAGAAATGTTAATACATTCCTTAAAAATGAACAAGTTAGGGAAATAGTAGATTTAACCAAGTGAAAGGTTTTGCTCTAATTATGTTATTTCTACCCTGGCCAGTGACTTAGTTGGTTGCAGTGTTTTCTCATACACCAAAAACTTCTGGGTTCGATTTCCAGTCAGAGCATATACCTACCTGGGTTACAGGTTCCATCCCAGTCTGGGTGCATACGGGAGGCAATAGATCCTTGTTTCTCTCACATCTACTAGTATATTTTAAAACCTATTTGTTTTATTTTAAATAAGTTTATTATAGAACTCATTGAGAGAGCTTTGGTATCCTCTTTTTACAAACTGAGAAACTGAGACTTAATGAGATTAATATATTGTTTAAGGATTTTATAGTTAACTAGAGGTGCGGTGCATGAAATTTATGCACTGCAGGGCAGGAGGGGGGTTCCTCAGCCCAGCCTGTGCCCTTTTGCAGTCTGGGAGCTCTCAGGGGATGTCTGACTGATAGCTCCCCCCCAGGGAGGGGGCCTAAGCCGTCAGTTTGACATCCTTAGCGCTGCTGCGGAGGCAGGAGAGGCTCCCGCCACTGCTGCTGCACTTGTCAGGTGTGAGCCTGGCTTCTGGCTGAGCGGCCCTCCCCCAGTGGGAGTGCATTGACCACCAAGGGGCAGCTCTTGCGTTGAGTGTCTGACCCCTGGTGGTCAGTGCATGTCATAGACTGGTCAACCCGTCAGTTGTTTGCCACCTGGTGGTCAGTGTATGTCATAGCGGTTGAGTGACCTTAGCATATCATTAGCATATTACACTTTGATTGGCTGAATGGGTGACCAGACACTTAGCACATTAGGCTTTTATTATATAGGATAAGAATCCCTTTATATTTAAGTCAATGCTATTTACATGATACTGTCTCCATGTTGAAACTATTGGACTTAGATTTTAAGGCTAGGAAACAAGTCAAGGCTGGCTTAAAGGCTTTTGGTTTGAGTGACCACAGTTGGCATTTTTAACTGAAATAGGAAATATGAGCAAAGGGGCAGTTTTGGTTTTGTTTCGTACACGTGGGAATGGGATGCATAATCATTTAAACTTTGGACTTGCTGCATTTGAGATTCTTGGAAAAGATGTCTAGTAAGCAGTTGAAATACCAAAAAAATTAAGAAATTTTGGACTTGACAGAACTGTGACTTTTTCTGTTGTAAAATGGGCCATTAAAGTTTGTATATTCAATTTTCTTATGGCTTTAGATATAACTTTCTAAGTAGATGTCCAAAACTGCCAAAGTGTAGTCACTTTGAAAAAGTTTGTTTTTTTTTCTAGATGCAGTTATTACTTCCTGCCCAAGTATCATATTACAGTGGGTGTGTGTGGTTAGAAAGCTGTCTGTCTGGAGAACACTTTAGGGGAAAAGTATCTTTAGTATTCTTGAGAGAAAATTATACCCTCCAGTTCTTGTGGAGTGTTTTAAGGGTTTCTTGACACAATTAAGTGCCCATATGAATGAATTATTATATCTAAGTGGTTTTCTCAAAAGTTGTTCACCTTGACCCTCAGTATCTGTATGATTTTTTAAAAAATTATTGTTCTAATAATGTGTCTCATACAGCTTGGTTTGATCTGTTTAAAGGTTTATCCTTCAATGCTGGGGTCCAGCCCCAGCGGGTCCAGGGGTCCCCAAAGGTGTGGACGGAGTCGGCGAAGAAGGAATGACACGGAGACAGCATTCAGTTGATCAGCAGCCTTGCCAGGATCTCTAGCCACAATCTCCAGCCAAGTTCTGTGTCCATGTTTTCTTGCTAGGTTCTCTAGCCAGGTTCTGTAGCCATGTTCTCTCGCTAGGTTCTCCAGCCAGGTTCGGTTTAGGTTCTCCAGCCAGGTTCGGTCGCCAGGTTCTATAGCCGGGTTCGTCAGCCAGGTTCTGTAGCTGGGTTCTGCCGCTAAGTTGTGTGTTCTAAGTTCTGTCTCTCGGATCCTCATCTAAGTTCTGAGTCCTGTTGTCTTGTTACATCTGTATTTATACCAGTTGACTCTAATCCTATCAATCTCTATTCCAAAGGTTAGGGCGTTTCTTATCTCCATTCCAGGGAGTAAAGATTATGTAGCTTAAGCATGATTGTTGTAGTTAAAGTGATTAATTACCCGCCTGGCACTTAGTTAAGAGGTTTTATTCCCTCCCTAACTTAAGGGGAAAATCCCTACCTGGGGAAACAACCTTTCTCGGAGAGGTGACCTTGGACCGGCTAAAGAATTTTTAATATTAGTAGATATTGAAATCGATATTCCTTAATTTTCTGCCATTTCTTCTATGGTCATTATTGTTGTCCCAGTTACTGGAGAACTATTAGATCAAGAGTTATTCCCCCTCCTTAAATGGTCAATATTATGAAGAGGTGAGGTAGATACCTGACTATTCCAGGAAGCATAAAGTAAACGTCAAATAAGCAATATGAATAACCTAGTTGTGTCTATTAAGAAGGTACTTTTGCTGGGTGGAATTGGTCATGATTTCATAGGTGATTTATTCCTTGTAGGCTGATGGCTCAAAGGTCCTGCATGTGGTAGGTATGGCGAGGGGAGTCACAAGGGCACACGGCATATTTATGGAATGACAAGCAGGCTGATTTGGCTGGATTGCAGAATTCACAGGGTAGTGTAGTTGGAGACAGGTGTAAATAAGGTGGCTTGGGGCCAGATTGTGGAGGACTTCGTGGTATCGGATTTCTGAGGAATAGGGCTCTCAGTACTAGTCTGGCTGTCACTCTTCTGTGGACTAGTTTTCGTCGACGAGGCCAATAATACTTTAGCTGATAATGTGACGGACACATGCTCCCAACTAATTGGGAATCAGGGTCTCTTCCCTTCTCCCCATTTTGAATTTTTATTATTCTGATACCATTTAATTTCATCATTTGGGCAAATTTTCTGATTTTCTTTTAATGGTAATTTTCACGTAAGCTTAAAGGAAAAGATAAAGTTAACTGAATTTCTTTTACCAGGAAAGTACCAAAAGAAGTACGACAGGGAGATGGCAGCTGTAAAAACATATGCCAAACTTCTCAGTTAGGGTCTTATCATACAAGCTTTAGTGCAGGCTCACAATGTGTACTTCTGTTTCCATGGCTACTGGCGAGGCAGCAGAATCCCCCAGATTAGTATGCTCTGGCATCAGGATTTTTTTTTAAAGAATTTTTGTGAGTTTATTTGAGCCAAAGTGTCATGGAAAGGAAATTCAAGACTTTACAAAGAGTGAAGTAAAAAAAAATTTTTTTAAGTACATGGGTTATACCTTTTAAAAAAACAAAATTGGTTACTACAGTGTTGATTTTTCAGCTGTAAGTGAAGCCAGACGTGAGGGCAGTGTTCTAAGGAGTTTGAGATTCTGGCTTTTAAATGGTTTCCCCTAGGTGGTCCCCATGACAACAAAACTCAGTGCAGGCATTATCATCTTTGCTATGAAACATTCATGTCACAAACATGCCTTTCGGCCTTAATGCTACCCTCATACATGAAGGCAGGAGAACTTAGCTTTTTCAAAGAGTTACATAGACAAACATTTCCAAAAAATTTTATTTTTGGAAAATATATTTTATAATTTTTTTTTACAGAGAGGAAGGGAAAGGGATAGAGAGTTAGAAACATCAATAAGAGAGAAACATCGATCAGCTGCCTCCTGCACACCCCCTACTGGGGATGTGCCTGTAACCAAGGTACATGCCCTTGACCGGAATCGAACCTGGGAGACCCTTGAGTCCGCAGGTCGACGCTCGATCCACTGAGCCAAAACGGTTAGGGCCAAAATTCTTTTTTTAAGAGCTTAATAAAGTGGCAATTATAAATGAACTGTTGATGATATCATCCTGTATTATATTCTTAAATTGATGTTTTATTCACTTAAGAACAAGTAAATATTCCAATTGCCAGTTGGAAAAAAATAATGCTGCTTTGTGATAGAAAAATGTAAATTTCTTAAGCACTGCAGACAATTGCTGTTTTAACAGTGCTTATTTTGTAGTGTAATAGATAACTTCTCTCAATGTTCTGGCATACACCCTCTCCCCCCAATTTTTCTGCCAAAGAAAAATTTCATTTTCAAGCCAACAACTGATGAAGCCAATATATCTGTTAAGATGTGTAATTTAACAAAGTAATTTCAGCGTTTTAGTACAATGGGCTTTGTAGTGTGTGCTTATACCACTTTGTAAAGGGCTCAACTGGTACTCAGATAAAATGAATGAGGTGCCATCCAAGGAGTAAGCTGTTTAATCATTAACCAATGTCACTTGAATTCTAATAGGATCATTTTCTCTAAAAGTGACAGTTGTTATTCTTGTACTTGCTTATTATTAAATATTCTATTTTATTTAATGGACTATTGAGGGAAAAGCATAAAATCTTAAATTCTACGATGACCTTTTTATGAGTCAACATCTCTGTCCTTATCTCGGGAAAAAATCATTTGCTGATAAGCCCCCCTTTATCAGTCCAGATGTCTGTCTGGTGTCCGCTTTTGGGCCACAGTTTGAAGAGAAGGATTGATGCAGGAGGCCCTGGAAAAGACACTGGGGCGTGGGGGGCACAGAAAGGTGAGCTGTGGTAACCTTATAGGCTGGGGTTGATAGTCTGGAAGACATGAGAAAGTTTGCCTCATCTGGACAGATCTTACAAGGGTGTTTTTACTTGGTTCATTTCCACAGATTATGTGAGGCCTTAAATTAGATTTTCTCTTATCTCCTGGTATGACCCTATTCTGCTGTATCCTCTTCTTGATGAAATGTTGTAACAACCCACTTCACTTCCTTTGACCGCGTGATGACTTTAATCTTTGAATGACTCTCCATCGCAAAACTTCACATTTTAACCACAGGATATGGTTGTCCAGAAGGTACTCTCTGGAACATTGCATCTTTCTCAGTGTAAAGTACTGACTAAGGGTGGGGGCCCTGGAGCCTGCTTATCTGGGTTTGAATCCTGGCTCTGCAACTTAGCAGATCTGTGACCTTGGGCAAGTTATTAACTTCTCTTGTCACACAGTGTTTTTATCTGTGAAATGGGAATAATAAGGGTACTATTCTCACAGGATTATATAAGAATTAATATATCAGAAATGTCTAATGTGTTAGTTTTCTCTTGCTGTTATAACCAATGAACACAAACTTAGTGGCTGAAAACAACACAAATGTATTATCTTAGAGTTTTTTTTTTTAAATATATTTTATTGATTTTTTACAGAGAGGAAGGGAGAGAGATAGAGTCAGAAACATCGATGAGAGAGAAACATCGACCAGCTGCCTCCTGTACATCTCCCACTGGGGATGTGCCCACAACCCAGGTACATGCCCTTGACCGGAATCGAACCTGGGACCCTTCAGTCCGCAGGCCGACGCTCTATCCACTGAGCCAAACTGGTTTTGGCTATCTTAGAGTTTTATAGGTCAGAATTCCAACACGGATCTCGGGGGTTAAATCAAGGTGTGGGCTGGGCTGTGTTCCCTTCTAGAGGCTTGAGGAGAGAATTCATTTTCTTGCCTTTTGCAGCTTCAAGAGGAATGGCTCTGGCCCCTTTCCTCCACCCTCACAGCCTTTTTTCTGTGGTCACATCTCCCTCCGGCTCTCTTCTTGTACTTGTAAGGACTCTAGTGATTATGGTGAGCCCACTTAGATGATCCAGAATAATTCTTTTTAAGATCAGCTGACTAGCAACCTTAATTCCATACACAAGCTTAAATGTCCTTCGCCACGTAACCTGACATTCACTGGATCCAGGGGTGATGACGTGGAAATCTTTGGGACCAGGGGGTTGTTATTCTGTTCCCTTCCCCATCTTTACTTCATGCTATCCTAGTGTTATCAGGTAGATGTTTATATTTTTCCGATAAGCCTGTTCTATTTTAGAGCAGACATGTAACGACAGGCAGATAAGCAGGGCCAAAGAGAGGGAAAAGTGGGAAGAATTATGTGTTGATATTATTTTTTTGCAGCCACACAGACTAGAGATAATTCCTTTGTCATATTTTTGTAGCTGTCCAAATTGGCTTGTCCTTTGGTTCATGCCTCTGAAGGTTTGCTAGCAGCAGTTAAGAAGATATGGACAATATTTAATCCACTTATCCTTAAGAGGTTGTTTTCCTACTGAAACTTTCTCTTTTTTTAAAAAAAAACACCACCTTATATCTAAAAAATATGACCTAACTATCTCAAATATTACAATTTAGAGGAAGCAAAAGACTCCAAACAGTGAAATCAAATTTATTAATATTTGTGAGGTGCCTAACAGTTTACAAATGTTTCATAAAAATTGTTTTATGTAGCCTGTCAGCATTCTGAGAAGTTCAGCAGCTCAAATCTTTTAGACAACAGTCATCTCTAGAGATTTGGTTGCTTGTTGCTTCTGCCAAAGAAGACAGAGGCAAGAAAAATTAATTAAAATTTGGCAGAGCTGTGTTTGGTGGGAAGAGGTAAGAATGAATGACTAACTGAGTTTCCATTTTTATAACTGAGGAGACTCAGAGGACAAAGGTATGGGAGCCTGTTGGTTGTGTCTGTGTCCTGTTGGTTGTGGCTGTGTCCCATTGGTTGTGTCTGTGTCCCGCTGGTTGTGTCTGTGTCTCTCTGGTTGTGGCTATGTCCTGTTGATTGTGGCTGTGTCCCGCTGGTTGTGTCTGTGTCCTATTGGTTGTGTCTGTGTCTTGCTGGTTGTGTCTGTGTCCTGCTGGTTGTCGCTGTGTCCTGCTGGTTGTGGCTGTGTCCCGCTGGGTGTGGCTGTGTCTTATTGGTAGTGGCTGTATCCCGTTGGTAGTGGCTGTGTCCCGCTGGTTGTGGCTGTGTCTTATTGGTAGTGGCTGTATCCCGTTGGTAGTGGCTGTGTCCCGCTGGGTGTGGCTGTGTCTTATTGGTAGTGGCTGTATCCCGTTGGTAGTGGCTGTGTCCCGCTGGGTGTGGCTGTGTCTTATTGGTAGTGGCTGTATCCCGTTGGTAGTGGCTGTGTCCCGCTGGGTGTGGCTGTGTCTTATTGGTAGTGGCTGTATCCCGTTGGTAGTGGCTGTGTCCCGCTGGGTGTGGCTGTGTCTTATTGGTAGTGGCTGTATCCCGTTGGTAGTGGCTGTGTCCCGCTGGGTGTGGCTGTGTCTTATTGGTAGTGGCTGTATCCCGTTGGTAGTGGCTGTGTCCCGCTGGGTGTGGCTGTGTCTTATTGGTAGTGGCTGTATCCCGTTGGTAGTGGCTGTGTCCCGCTGGGTGTGGCTGTGTCTTATTGGTAGTGGCTGTATCCCGTTGGTAGTGGCTGTGTCCCGCTGGGTGTGGCTGTGTCTTATTGGTAGTGGCTGTATCCCGTTGGTAGTGGCTGTGTCCCGCTGGGTGTGGCTGTGTCTTATTGGTAGTGGCTGTATCCCGTTGGTAGTGGCTGTGTCCCGCTGGGTGTGGCTGTGTCTTATTGGTAGTGGCTGTATCCCGTTGGTAGTGGCTGTGTCCCGCTGGGTGTGGCTGTGTCTTATTGGTAGTGGCTGTATCCCGTTGGTAGTGGCTGTGTCCCGCTGGGTGTGGCTGTGTCTTATTGGTAGTGGCTGTATCCCGTTGGTAGTGGCTGTGTCCCGCTGGTTGTGGCTATGTCCCATTGGTAGCGGCTGTGTCCTGCTGGTTGTGGCTGTGTCCCACTGGTTGTGGCTGTGTTTTATCTCACTCTGGTTCTCTTTGTTCCTTGGTGTAGAATGGGAGAGAGTGGCATTCTTTCCTTTTCCTAAACCAGGCCATGAATATATTAAGCCATTGTTTTCTGGTTCAGGGTACGGTTACTCACTCTCTCAGTGATTATTTTTAATAAAAAGGGGGTGGAGGGACAAATGTGTTCTCAGTTCATAAAACTCACTAAAGAAAAATTTTTAAGTCTGCTGATATGTCAACAGCAGCAAAATAATTCATTCTCTCTTGGAAAAACGAATGCCAATAACAATAGCCAGGATTCTGGCAATAGAGTGGTGCTTAAGAAGGGTGACTTTCAGCTCTTGGCTCCCTCTTCTCTCCCATTTCCAAAGGACACTCTCCCCAACAACAGAAACAAGTGATTTATCCTTACTCATGTCAGCTGCCGAGGTTCATGGGACCACACAGTGTGGTTGGTGGGCCAGATTCGTCTTCCTGTGGCTATAATCACAAAGGAAGTATTGTTTTTTAAAAAAAGAAATATAAATTGATATATTTATTTGTTATTAAAGACTTTTTGCTTGCTGTGGAAAAGATTAACGTTAGTTGCAAGGCGCCAGAGTAAACTTGCATTTAATCAAGTCACCATCATTTCTACTGCTGTCTCCACTGCCCCTAAATCTTGTAAGATCAGGGGAATGAAGAAGGCAGCCTTTCCTTAATGTCCACCTTGCTTATACCTCTGTATTAAAACACAAATAAATAAAAGGTTATAGGGATGACATTCATGTTGACTAACTTAAAGAAAACAAGTAAAAATATTTAAATAATTGATATATTGCTACAATTTTTTTCATTTTCATAGGGCATATCAATTTTAAATAACACATATATTAATGTGCACTCTTTATAAATCTGTACTTAAAAGCTGCTTTTAGCCTTTTGTTTATATCTGTCAACCTAGCTAGATTTTAAAATATAAAACTAGTAATAGTCGTTAGCTCTGTCACTCTGCTCAGAGATTAGCAAACTACGTTCCACAGGCTACAACCTGGCTCCCTATCTGCTTTTGTAAATAAAGTTTTGTTGTAATACAACATTTCCATCATTCACATACTGTCTGGGGCTGCTTTTGTGCTATTGAGTAGAGTTGAGTAGTTGAAACAGAAGTCACATGTCCTGCAAAGCCTAAATATTTATGATCTGGGCCTTTACAGAAAAAAAGTACGTTAATTACTAGACAGGTAAGGAACCTCACACTGTAATAGGTGATGTGGGATCAAAAATTGCTTAAGGTTGAGTCTCTAATAATTTACAATATAATTGGATAAAAGACATCACAAAGTTTAAGTGATAGTACAAGTCAAGTTTAAATTAATTTATTCATTGACCCCAATTGAGTGACTTTTATGTGTCAGGCATTGTTTTCAGCATGCGGGGATTTGGAAGTAAACAAAACAAATGTCTACCCTCACAGAGCAGGCAGATTTAAGAAAGGGACATATTGTATAAGGCCTCGTATGTGCTGTCTTTTGATATTATATTGAGATTCAAGCTCAGGTCAGCAATCAATTTTAGTTAATTTTCCTAAATATCTTAATCTCCAATGAGCTCTGGGTTTTAAAAAAGGGGAGGGGATGGAGAATGAAAATATGTCAAACCAGTCATTCTTTCTTTGAAGTTTACACATTGTTCAAAATTATAGTTCTACATTGAGATAGAGTGGCAGATAATACACACATGTTCCTTAATGGTAGAAGGACGTTTCATTGGGCAACAGGAGACCTATGCATCAGTCCCTGCTTAGTCTCTTTTGAGCTGAATGGCCTCGTAAAGCTTCTTAACTTCTCTGCAACATATAGGGGGTTGTCCTCAGTCAGTGCTTCTCAAACTTGAGTGTGTATCAGAATCACCTTCAGGCCCAACCAGTGTGGCTCAGTGGTTGAGCATCAATTTATGAGCCAGGAGATCAGGGTTCGATTCCCGGCCAGGGCACATGCCCGGGTTGAGTGTTCAATCCCCAGTGTGGGGCGTGCAGGAGGCAGCCAATCAATGATTCTCTCTCATCATTGATGTTTTTCTCTCCATCTCCCTCTGCCTTCCTCTCTGGGGGAAATATATATATATATGAATAAAAGAATCACCTTCAGGGTTTTTTTCTTCTTTTTTTAAAAAAATAGATTTTTATTGATTTCAGAGAAAGGGAGAGAGAGATAGAAACATCATTGATGAGAGAGAATCATTGATCAGTTTTCTCCTGCACGTTCCCTAATTGGGATTGAGCCCGCGACCCAGACATATGTCCTGACTGGGAATCATACTGTGACTTCTTGGTACATAGATCAATACTCAACCACTGAACCATGCTGGCTAGACATCTTCAGGGTTTCTTAAAACACAGATTGCTGCCCTTACCTCTTGACTTTCTGATTCAGTGGGTCTGGGGTGGGGCCTGAGAATTTTCATTCCAGCAAGTTCCCAGGGGAGGTCAGCTCTGCTGCTGCTCTGTGAGCCACTCTTAGAGAACCACGGCCCTGCATAATTGTGGAGGTCCTTCTAGTTTCTCCATAATTTTTAAACTCCCTGAAAAAGCTTTGTAGCTCTTTGAACTAGACTAGGAAGAGCCCAGTAAATAATGGTTTGGCCAAGGTAACTACTTAATATTTAGGGCTGTTTTCTGAGGAAGAGCTTCCAAAGAAATTAGAATTTTTTTAACACTTGTTTTGGTCACATGGATTGCTATCCATTTAATGGATTTTATATGGTTTCTTTGGGAAGATTAATATGCACTAAATTCCAAGGGTGGAGGCCATAGGTGTTCATGATTTTCCCCCTTTATGTCCTGAGTTCACAGTATGCAGTAGGTGCTCAATACTGCCCTAAACTTAGAGATGGACAGAATATTTCTTTAGGTCATCTTCCAGAGTTGCTGTTGGTTTTCTGTTAAATTTCATTTAGAATTAAGAAGCATCAATTCCACTGGTTGCCAAAACTCTAGAACTTTTTATAACATGTTTATAGAACTGTTTATTCTATTTCTGCAAATTCTAGTGTTGCTTTTTCTATAGCAGGTCCCCAAAACTTTTATATTCAATCTGTTTCCTCCCTTGAATCTGAATGTACAGCAAAACAAACGAAGCAAATGTAAAACAAGCAGCACAGTATACAAAAGTTCACCACATTTTCCGTTACATATAGTAACTTTTCCACTTAATTCAGTGTAATTCAAGACATTTATTTTAAAAAACACGGCTTTTACAGAGCATCCCCCGAAGCTATAATGTTACTGGAATGGATTTAAAAAAATACTCCTTTCAACCTCTATTTATAAAATACCTACTGTAGGTTTATAAAGATGCATAAGATTAAACAGCGAGAGACTTCCAGACCCTTAGTTGGATAAGCCAAGGATTGCAAACTCAAATGTCTAAGGAGCTAGGCACTCCACATTTGAAAGTTTGGATTTTTGTGAAATTGTTTTTTTGTTTTGTTTGCTTTTTACTGGCTCAAGTTAAAAAGAAAAAAATAAAACACATGGGACAACAAAAGCTAGGTTCAGCTGAATTCTGACATCAGGGCTTCAGCTTGTAATTCTTAAATATGGATTATGTAGCTATTGTGTTTGGGGTGTTTCACAGGGCTGGGATGAGAACTCCTCTAGATGAAGTGATTACAAAAGGCTGTTTAGAGAAAGTGGTATTTGACATGGACTTGGAAGGCTGAATGAAGGTTCAAATTCTAGAACAATGTGACGATAGTGAGTCCTAGCACGAGAAAGTGCTTACGGCGGTTAGGTGGAGCCAATGTCCAGGGTGTTGTGAACAGCTTGTTCTAACAGCAGGACCTCAAGAATAGTCGCTAGCGAGGATAGACCTGGTGAGTGGGGGCGGGATTCTACCAGTATTGTGTGGGGCCCTGATGGCTGAGGGGAAAGCTTTGTAGTTAGCTTGTTAGGCACGGGAGTCACCAGTCATGGACAAGTACTGTGTATCTGGACCATATAGGCCCTATGCCATTGACTCCACAATGCCACGGAATGTTAGAAATGTGTAGCACCAAGGAAGAAAACAATACTATCATTTGAACAGTCACCCAATGCTTTCCTATCACTTGGAATTATAGTTTTAAACTTGTAATAACTCGTTTAGATATATTTTGACACAAGAAATGTGGAAATACAAGCCGTTGTGTCCCCGTTGGTGTGTGCACAGGCAGTGGGACAGGACTGAGCACTAGGCTAGCTGTCAGTTCTGAAGTGCATCACTTCGTTGGTGTTGCGTGTGTGTCCGACAGTCAGTGGAATGGAATAGGGGAAGCATTCTGCATCTGGGCATTATGCTTCTGCCTGTGACCTGGATTGAGTAGGTCATAACTGCCATCATCATCATCAGTTATCACTTTTTTTTTAATTTCAGAGAGGAAGGGAGAGAGATAGGAACATCAATGATAAAAGAGAATCATTGATTGGCTGCCTCCTGCACACCCCCTTCTGGGGATCAAGCCCCAAACCAGGCATGTGCCCTGACTGGGAATTGAACTGTGACCTCTGGTTCATAGGTCAACACAGTCACAGAGCCTTGCTGGCCAGGCTTGTTTTGTTTCTTAATGCCAAATGGAGTATCATTCACCTAAAGCTATAAATAGCTCTGTACAATATTGCTGTTTTTGACTGTTGTTACCTCACATTACTTATCTGACTAAAATAATTGGTGTATTGGGAATTTAGAGTGAATAACTTTGAGAGGAAGTATAAATGCTTCTTTTATTCCATGTAGAGAGAGGCTTTTCGATTTGGCTGCATAGTTCTTGAAAGACTCCGAATAAACCTAGTAAATTCCATCAGCAAACTGGATCATGCAGAAGCTGAAAATGTGAGGGTCTGCAGAAATCAGTCACTGAGGATTAAAGCACCTTTGGCCACAAGTTGTTAAAAAAAAATAACCACCAAAACACACACACACCCCACCAAACCTAAAACCTGCAGCTGTTTGAAAGTGGGTGTTTCCTCTTGGAGAGAAATCCAGAGTCTCTGGGAGTTCTATCATAATTTCTTCCTAACTTGCCAAAGGTTGGCAACCTCTACACAGTTGATGTCCCACACTGCAGGGAGCAGAAGGAATGCCTCATCCGTGTCTGGAGTGGGTGGTCCCCTCCAGGAGAGCCCAGGGACGCCTCAGGCGTGGCTGGGAAATTTTCCTTCTGTGGCCATCTGTACTGTAAAGGCTTAGAGCCGTGTGTGTGTGTGTGTGTGTGTGTGTGTGTGTGTGAGAGAGAGAGAGAGAGAGAGAGAGAGAGAGAGAGAGAGAGAGAGAGACCCTCTACGTGAGCTCCAATTTCCAAGCTGAAAAAGTTTACCTTCCAAATAACTGAGAAGGAATGAAAGCGGAAGCCTGAACAGGGACTTTGAATGTGAAAAGGTTTTGCTTGTAGCAGATCAAAATTGCAAGTGGGTCCCCTACAGACCTGAGGTTTACTGCTGGCAATACCAGAAGAATTAGTGTGTTTTGCCGTCATTGTGTGCAAGGTTACATCTGCTTTCTCTTATAGCTCCTTGGTAAACCGAAACTGTGAGTGAGGAGAAGCCTGACGCTGAAAATTTTTAAAAGCAACTGTGTGCAGATCACAAGATTTTTCTTTTTCTTTTCTTTTTTTTGTTTTTTTTGTTGTTGTTGTTGTTTTCATGGAGGAGTTGATCTGAACTTGGTGACTCTTTTATTTAAACCGAGTACAAATGCAGGGAGCTAAATAGACACCATTATTTTAGCCTTAGGAACTTCGTGTTTTGTTTTTATTTTGTTTTTAAACCAACTATCATGGTACACATTTCCCTGTCTCCCCTGCTTTCTGCCTCCTTTTCTACTGTTTTGCTTTTGATCATTGTGGAGAACGATGGAGGTGAGAGCATTTACCTCCAAATTATACCCAGCCTTGGCGTTTCCACACACCAGGGTCCCAGAGGCAGTGGGCTGTCAAATTAAAAGGGGGAGGAGGAATAGAGTCAGTAATATTGTGATAAGTTTACATGGTGACAGACGGGTGATCACTTCGTAAGGTATACAAATGTCAGATCACTGTACTGTACACCTGAAACTAATATAGCCCATACAAGATTGTATACCAACTGTACTTTAATTAAAAAAAATACGAACCTGAGAAAAGCTGATTCCTTGGGGGACAGCTAAGGCTCTTCAGGTGGTTTTGGTTTACATTTGGTTGGGTTTCTCATGACAGGACATTTGGTGAATTATTTCTTGGGCTTGGGCAACACTGCACCACTTCCTCCGTGGAAACCTGAAATTTTCATGGACAAATGAAGAAACACCTGGGGCTTGAAATGTGTTTTCCAGTGACATTCCTGGATTATATAAATGTAGACATTTTTTCATTGCCCCCTTTTTGTTGTGTTCCATGAGACTCTGGAAGGTGGACTGACACTGGGTTTGGGGGCGGTCTTCCCAGTGGCTACTGGGTCTGGAACAGATCCCACAGTTACCGTGGACCCTCCTCTGGGTCGTGGCCGCACCTGCTCTCCTGAGCGGCCTGTGGACGCTTTCCACGGCATGGTGACGAGTCCCCTCTCAGTTCTGCTGTTTCCGCTGCGACACACTTTCCCCTTCAGTGCTTATGAGCAAGCCCTCGGTGTCATTGCTTTTTCCATTTTCCTCTAGATTTGTTCCACTCACATTTCTTCACACCTTTGCTCCTTCTCACCCTTCGAACGTCATGCCTCTGCTTGTTCCATTTTCACTTGTTTCTTGACGTTTTGCATCTTTTACTTTGGGAAACGTTTATTTGTTCTTATGTGACCTGTTCTGACATCATCCATTCCCTTTCGTATCTTAGAAACAGTGGCTGTCCTCACTAAGAGCAATGGGAAGGCTGCCTCTTGCCGACCCGCCTCTGGCTTTTCCCGAGTCACTGGGTTGCCGTGGACT